>NC_057865.1:237007864-237318975 GCF_019393635.1 Dromiciops gliroides | reverse complement strand
TTCCTCAAGGAGTCCACAATCTAATGATGTACGTAAATGTAGAGATATATTAGTGTGTATCTAGACAGGTGTATTTTGTTGTTTGGTTGTTTTCTGTCATGTCTGATTCTTTGTGACCCCCCTTTGTGGTTTTCTTGGCAAAGATACAGGAGCGGTTTGCCATTTCCTTTTCCAACTCATTTTGCAAATGATGAAACTGAGGCAAACGGGGTTAAGTGACTTGCCCAGGGTCACACAACTAGCAAGTGCCCGAGGCTAGATTTTAATTCAGAAAGACACTCTGTGCACTATGGCATCACGTAGCTGCCCCTATCTGTGTATACATGTGTACATGTTTTATATAAATGTTCATTATACATATGTATCATAAGTATTATGTATATGTGTATAAGTGTATCTAGACCCATGCTACAGTTGGAAAATGAACAGAGTCTAGAATTTAGTAGCAGGTACAGGATAACTTCCATCATATTTGGAGAGATAAATAAATGTCAGTTCTTATTATTTCTACATTCATTGTCAGTCTATTGTCTTATTCGTGAGGTATTCTGAAAAGATAGTCTCATACATGAGCCTGCACTGGAGGCCTTTCTGTTACTGAAATATCAGCCTGGGTAAACCTGAAGTCCAAGACTCTTTGGCCAATATGTTTTTGTTCATTACAGTCTGTGTTGTTTTTTTCTTTAAATATATATATAACACATTCACTCCTCCCGTCCATTCTGACAGTGGGTGATATGGAAAATATTCCAGACAGATGATAGCTTATCCTATTTTTAAGATTCCTCAAAAGAAGATCCAACACAACCCTCTTAGACTTATCTTACTTACTCATTCCAATGTTTATCACAGTACTCATGGTCAGAAAAACTTGTTCTTACGCTCTCATCTCTCAGACTACAAATAAAGACTCTTGGGGAGATTGTGAAGAAGTCCTGGCAGGAATATGGAGATAGGAACAACCCTGCCAGTCGGGTCTCAATGATTTGATTTTTTCCCTCCTTGGGTTCATCTTGACACTGACAGTATCCTCTCCATTGAGTTCCCATTTACTTCTCACTTCTTTTCAAGCCTTCATTGATTTATTTTCCATCCTGGGGACACAGTCGAACACATGCTCTGCAAGACTATAAAAGGTCAGTATTCATTTCTGGGCTTCTGGAGTGTTTTCTCTGCGTTGCTTACAGCTTAAAATGAGACCAAGTCCCATGTATAGTATAATGAGTTTAGAGCTAGAGTTCATTTAGTCTAACTCCTTTATTTTATAGGTGGGGAAACTGAGGCCCAGAGAAATGAAGTGACTTGCCTAAAGTCACATGAGTAGTAAAGGACAACGCCAGGATTCGAACCCAGATGTTTAGACTTCCATTCCATCCCTCTATATTGTGATAAAGGACTCTAAATGATTCTCCATCCCCCCCCCACACACACACATTTGACACATAATTATCATCTGCTTAACCCAGTGCTTAGATTTAGAGGGCCTTGCAGGATGCTTTTTCAAAGACATATAGGATGGTCCTTGCCCTCAAGGAGGTTAAAATCAAGTTGAAGAAACATACAAAATAGTTAAACAGGGGGCAGCTAGGTGATGCAGTGGATAAAGCACTGGCCCTGGATTCAGGAGAACCTGAGTTCAAAAAAACAAACAAACAAACAAACAAAAATAGTAAAACAGTTTTAGAAGGAAGTAAATTTTACTGGATGGCAAGAACATAGGGTGGAGTTAACTCAGGACAAGAATGGTATGTTGTTTTTGAGTTGTTTTTCAGTCATGTTTGACTCTTCATGATTTTCTTGGCAAAGATACTGGAGTGGTTCGTCATGTTTCTCTTCAGCTCATTTTACAGATGAGGAAACTGAGACAAAACAGGGTGAAGTGACTTGCCCAGGGTCACACAGCTAGTAAGTATCTCAGACAAGACTTAAACTCATGAAGATAAGTTTTCCTGATTCCAAGTCTAGTGCTCTATCCACTGTGCCACCTACCAAGAATGGTATGATTTCCTTCAAAAGTATCATAAGTGTACTTCATAAAATATGCATTAGGATAGACTATGAAAGGATCGAGGAATTACCTTCGTTAGCCTTATTTGCATATTTGGTCAAATGAGCGTCTTCGTGCCAACTTCTGTCTTACAGCACTTTTCAGTTGTCACAGTACTTTCATGTATCTGATCTTATTTGTCCCTCTCCCCATCCCTATGAGATGGTATGTAAGGAATTAATTGTCTGCACTGTACAGATAAGGATTAGGGATGTTGTCAGAGGCTCATGGCCAAACATCTAAGGAAATGATAAAGCAAATACTATAACTTCGTCCAATACACTCATTCCACTAGACCATGCCGATGCTAGTGGAGATTGTGTTAGATAATTGGTCAACTTGAAAACTGTGTATGGGTCTGTGGATTCAAAAACTCTTTCCCTGAAACTCTTGGGAATCCACTGCCATTGTTTGTTTTTGTTTTGTTTTGTTTTTTATCCCCAACAAAATAAAACATTTGAAAACAACAGTAAAACAAGTTTTATTTAAAAGGGCTATAAGTGGTTTCATGACATCTCTGGAAATGGTTTGGGAGCTGCGTCAGTTGCTCCTTTGTCTTCTATCTCACCATCTTAATAAATTCTCAAAGCCTATGGTCCTTCGATGCTTACAAACTCCCCAAAGATTATTTCCCAGTATCTCTATTGTATCATTTCTCCTTGTTTCTAGGCATGCAGCCAAAACTCCATTGCAATATCATTGCCCACTGTGTTCTTGATCTTGGCACATGAAAAACTTCTAATAAATTAATGTACTGTTATTAGAAGTTCCCTAATTTTTCAATTTTGCCTGGGTGTGTCTGAAATTAAATGTGACTGGATGAAGAGGGAGAAAGAAGTGGGGGAGGGTTAATTCTTTTATCTAAATATATTTTAGAAAGACTAGAAACCATTGACTAAACTGCCAGAGAAAATCCTCTTGCATGTTAAGTTCCTTTGAGGTCAGGCACATTTATGATCTGGCTTTGGGTTCCTTTTGCTTTGAAAGTGGCTGAGCAGACAAGGTTTCTTGACTTTAGGTCAGAAGGTGGACATTTTTCATGAAACATTGCTGAACTATGTGTTTAATAAGTTCTCTGCAGTCAAGGGCCTGTCTCAGCTCTTTATTTCAAAAACCAATAAACACACCCAAAGAACTACTCTCCATAGTGTGACCTAGAAGTCTGTCACTGTGCAGTTAACGCAGCCAGTGGTTCATGACAAACCTATAATTGTAAGGGTGTCTTTTTGTAGGTCCTGATAAGCCCCAATCTTCAAAAAAAACATGGCAGTCTGTTTCCCCTTAATTCCCTCCCTCCTTCCCCCCTTTCCCACATACCTGTGGAAGGGAAAAAGGGGACTTGGAGTTATACATATTCTAAATAATGAAAGAAGGACAAGCATTACAGCCCTGCCCCTGCTACCATATCCTCACAACATGGAGATGAGGAGGAAAAGGGAGAAATAAATCAGGTAACTGGTGTCCTTTGACACTGCTGAAAGCAATGTGGCCAATTACTTATAGTTTTACAAAATGGTGCAACATTCTGCAGGTTGCAGAGCAGTCCCATTTTATGCCATAGGAATTCTGGGTCACTCTTTTCCCCTTGCTGACTAAGTGCTCCTTAGACAACAATAAAAGGTGTTCAGTAGCCCAGCTAAACAATGTCTCCCTCTCAAGTAAGAGCTCAACAATGCTATTTCCTCCCTTGGTATTCCTGGTAGAAGCCTTTTTCCCTTCCCCCAGAATACCAAGCTATCAGGGTGTCTGAAATCGGTGTCCTATATAAGCAGGATATTATGTAGCTCGCTGACCCAGTGCAGCTGTTGATTTCTTGCCCAGATTTTAATTAGCTGTTTCTTTGATAACTCTTAACATGGGATTGGGGATGGCCAAATATAGTAAAGCAAATGTCAGAGGGCCAAGAAGCCAGTACTCATCGAGTGTCCCTGATTCTCACAAGGAAAACACGTTCAATTCAACAATCTTTTATTAAGCACCTGCAGTTTACTTTGAGGGATGCCCAAGTGAGGATGATACTGCCCCTTGACTCCAAGGCTTTATATCCTGACGATATAAGGCAATCTATCCAGGAAATATACTTAAGATTTAAAGTCGGGGGAAGACCTGGGTTTCAATCTAATTCTGTCACTTAACAATGTAATCTTGAGTAAGTCACTTAACGTTTATTTTCCTTAGGTTTTTTTTTTTCCATCTTTAAAGGTTGAATACCATCCCTCACCTCTCCTAAGTCCCTGAATCACCAGTGGTGAACACCTAATAGATAATGACCCACCCTAGGAATCTAAGCTGAAGTTACTATTGCGGTGGTAATTATGGTCTTTTCCTCTCTGTTTCTGGTTTGGGAAGAGACTAAGGTCAAAACCAAAGGTAGGCAGAATCATCCGGGATATAAGCGATGCCCAGCCTCCTTCAAGAGGGCTTTGGCACTTGACACAGCAGGTCACATGCTGTTCGTTAGCAGATTTAGTAGGAGCTGTTTCCTTTCAAACACTGTGGTACAGCACCCACCACATGGGTGCTTAATAAATGTTTACTAGCAGATGATGAGCCTTGGGCCTTAAGCCCCCAAACCTCTGTGAAGGCTGGGGAACATCTAAAAACCTATTCTTTGGGGGCAGCTAGGTGGTACAGTAGATAAAGCACCACCCCTGGATTCAGGAGGACCTGAGTTCAAATCCGGCCTCAGACACTTGACACTTACTAGCTGTGTGACCTTGGGCAAGTCACTTTACCCTCATTGCCGTGCCCCGCCCCCCAAAAAACAACCTTATTCTTTTTTTCTCCCAGGATATTGGGTCTCCCCTATATACTAGTTGCTTCTTCATATTTGAATGTTTGAACTTCCCTTTCCATCTCCTTTCTCTTCCCTCTCTCCCTTCTCCCTTCCTCTTCTTCCTCTCCTTTTCCTCTTTTTTCTCTTGCTTCTCTCCTTCCTTCCTTTCTCTCCTTCCTTTCCCTCTTCTCTCCTCTTCTCCTTCTCCCCTTTCTTCTTTTCCTCTCTCCTCTCCTTCCTGTCTCTCCTCTCCCTCTTCTCCTCCTCTCCTCCTCTTCATCTTCTCTTCATCTTCCTCCTCTCCTTTCCTCTTTTCCTTCCTGTCCTTCTGTCTCTCCTCCCCTCCCTCTCTTCTTCTTCCTTCCTGCTCTTCCTCTTTGTCTCCTCTCCTTCCTCCTCTTACTTCTCTCTCTTTCTCTTTTCTCCTCCTCTCCCCTCTTAACGCTCCCCTCTCCCTTTTCCTCTTCTTTCTTCTTCTCTCCTCTCCTTCCTATTTTTGCTCTCCTTCCTTTCCCTTCCCTCTTTCCTCTACTCTCCTCTCTCCCTCTCCTCTCTTCCTCTCCATCCTTCTGTCATCTCCCTTCTGTACTCCTCTCTCTCCTCACCCTCTTCTTCCCCCTCCTCTCCTTTCTCCATTACTGCTATTGCTACTAGATGGAAATCTAAATCCATGTATACTCTGGTCCAGCCAAATTGACCCTCATACCAAACTGACCTCATGCACAACCCTCCTACCCCCGTATTTGGAATGCACTTCTTCCTTTCATATTTCAGAATCCCTAGTATCCTTCAAGGCTCAGTTCAAGGGCTGCCTTGTCAATAAAGCCTTTCTGGATGCCCTCAGCTGTGAGTGCCTTCCCCTCCGAGTCATCTCATGGCTGTTTTGTCTATGCTTATATAAGAACATAAGACCTGAAGAACGGGGTGGTGAGGCACACCCTAGCCCAATAAAGGACTTTAGAGTCACATAGATCAGAAGTCCTGAAGGAACTTGACCCCCAAAAGAGTATCATGATTTTTCCTAGACTCTGTGGCATGTTATGCCCCCATCCCAGAGCCCCAGGGACCCATTGTATATGGTTCATGGCCAGAGTCTCACTGAAAAGGGATTAATAACGTTCTGTCTAGAAAGATGTATGAGGTACAAAGTATATAGTGTAGAGTTCAGCTCATAATTTCTTCCACACTAGAAAAATGCTTTGGGATACAGGTACGTCTTGACTAATACTTAAAGAGAGCAGTAACCCCAAACTCTGTTGTGCTCTCATGGGACTCCTAGGAGACTTGGAAGATGGCTAAAGAGGCATTTCACATTCACTTTAGAGCTATGCTAGGTAAGCAGATGATTCAAGGTCCATATCTTTTGGGCAGCCATACATTGGTGCTGGTCAATCTTCTCTATGAAGAAGGGTGTGGCTTCAGAAACCACTTCCCACTAGGCAGCTATCCCCTGACTCCCTCAGGGATTCTGAACCACTTGAGTTCAGGAGGTAGATGTCTAGGCTGGAATTGTCCATCTTTCAGAATCACTCTGTGGTCACCCATTCTTTTTTTTTTTTTTTTTTTTTTTTTTGCGGGGCAATGGGGGTTAAGTGACTTGCCCAAGGCCACACAGCTAGTAAGTGTCTGAGGCCGGATTTGAACTCAGGTACTCCTGAATCCAGGGCCGGTGCTTTATCCACTGTGCTACCTAGCTGCCCCCCGTGGTCACCCATTCTTAAAGAGAGAGATGTAAAACAAAAGAAGCAACTAGAAATTTATGAGCCTGTCTCAGGCAAGCTCATATACTTACTCCCATGCACATATAACTGCCTTAGCTATTGCTGGGAAGGAAGAAAAAGAGAGAGAGTTCCCATCCCCAACAGAGATCCATACTGGGAGTCCAAAGGAGAGCTGACAGAAATCTGATACCCCAGAAAGAGAAGAAGAGAGTAAAAAAGGACAATCATTTCTCTTAAACGCTATGGGATGGACCACTCTACCTACCTTAGCGGGCAATCCTCTTGTATACAACCCCACCACTTTTGCGGGGACCACAGGACATAATTAACAAAGGGAAGGCTCTGCAATTAAGAGGAGTTGGGGAAGGCTTCCTGTGGAAGGTAGGATCTTAGTTGGGACTTAAAAGAAGCCAAGAAGGTGTTAAAGGAAGTCAAAGATAGGGGAGGAGAGTGTTCTGGGCTGGGGGGGGACAGCCAAAGAAAATGCCCAGATGTGTCAGGGAAATCCTTCAATTACCTTTGTTATGTATGATTGTTATCTCCTTGCAGATAGAATGTAAACTTCTTGAGGGAGGAGACCATTGTCACATTCGTCTTTGCATTCCAAATGCCAACCTCATTTCCTGGCTCATCTAGGCATTTAATACATAATTTTGATTGACTGATATTATGCCCAAATTCCTCATTTAATGGCCCTTGTAGCATTTCACATTCTCAAGTTAAATTGGATGTTACCAGGTACAGCTTAAGTTTGAAGACATAATGCCTGTCTCTTTGATGTGATGGACAGAGTATTGGCAGGCATAAAGGGTAGACTTGCTGAAAAAACTTGGATTGAACACATTTCCTTTTGTTACTCTCAAGAGTAAAGGCACAGTGGATAAAGCACCGGCCCTAGATTCAGGAGGACCTGAGTTCAAATCTGGCCTCAGATACTTGACACTAGTTGTGTGACCCTGGGCAAGTCACTTAACCCTCATTGCCCCCCCCCCCAAAAAAAAGAGTAAAGGCAAATAAGAAGAACTAGATATCACTGCTATTTTGAGGGTAGGGATGGGGACTAAGGATTAGAGTTTTCTCATTTTCAGAGCATTAAAATCCTAAATTCTTATACTATAAAATTCAAATCTGGCCTGAGACCTTAACTAGCTGTGTGACCCTGGACAAATCATTTAACCCTGTTTGCCTCAGTTTCCTCATCATATAAAATGAGCTGGAAGAAGAAATGCCAAACTACTCCAGTATATTTGTTGAGAAAACCCCAAATGGGATTGGGAAGAATTGGACACAACTGAACAGCAGCAACAATTATAAGTTTAAGGCTTAAAAGTTTAAATATACAAGTATATTTCTTTAAACCTCTCCAGTTCCTGACCAAGATACCTATTTAAAATTCCCTTGAGGTTCCTTGTAGATGGCATCTGAGTTGTCTCAGAGATGCCCAGTTGTATACATTGAGGTCTTGGGTCACTCTGTGTCCTTTTATCCCTTACAGATTGTTTCCTTAATGTCAAAACAATCTCTTGAGGTCCTTATAATAAGAAAGGGGAGCAGAGGTTATGATCCTAGCCATAAATCCACTGTGCCTGCTGTCCTCTTACTATCCAAATAAAGTCACAGGTCAGGAATTGAATGCTTCTGAGACTCTAGTCGCTGAATTCCCTCAATTGAGAGGACAGAGAATCTATGGGCATTAAAACAGATTTCAGTTTAATCCAATTATGCTGATAATGTCATTTGAAAAATATATCTAACTTTGTTCCTATGAGGAAATAATAATTGATTTTCATAATGATTGACATTTATGTAGTGTCTTATATTCATTATCTTATTTCTTAAATTGTGCGTTTCACAGCCAGCCCATATAAACTAGCTTGCTGCCATTAATTCATTCTGGTAAAAACTCACACTTCATTAATCTCATGAATATTTCCTTTATAGTAGATGTCGTTGAAAAGTCAGCAAGGATTTGAATGCTTTTATTTTCATCTTTATCATAAAAATGTATTGATTGACAGTGTTTCTAATTCTCCCACAAGGAAAAGATGCATTTTTCTGTATTAATGTGAAAATTGAGAGGTAGTGTTGCATAGGGGATAGAGTCTGCCTTCAACTATGGGAGTTCTGACTGTTTTACCCTGAGCAAGTTATTTAATAGCTCAGTGTCCTAGGCCAGAGGTGTCAAACTCAACGTCCCAAACAACCTGAAAACTATTCTAGTTTAGCAGGAACCGGAGTAGAAAGTAACTTGGAATTATTTATTTATTTATTTATTTATTTATTTTTAGTGAGGCAATTGGGGTTAAGTGACTTGCCCAGGGTCACATAGCTAGTAAGTGTTAAGTGTCTGAGGCCGGATTTGAACTCAGGTACTCCTGACTCCAGGGCTGGTGCTCTATCCACTGCGCCACCTAGCCGCCCCAACTTGGAATTATTTAACAAAATTAATAAAATACAACACACCATAGATAATGTTAATTTGTGGTTTTCTAAATCATTACACAGCTGCAGGGATGTGTTTCTATTTCAGTTTGACACTAATGTCCTGGACTGTTCTCTAAGGCTACAAGTTACAAAGAAGGTGTTGCCCTGCATTGGTGGAGAAAATTGGTAGAGAAAATCTGGGAGTTCACTTTAACAAATGATTTCATAGGTTCATTCCCTATCTTTATTTTCTAATATGAAAAATGCTACTAGAGCTGATTTATGTTTTATCCTTCCATGTGCTTAGACCACTACCTACAACTTGTAGAACATGACCTTTCAGAGGCAGGTTAATTGAATTATTTCTATTTCCACTTTTCAACAGTGAGATTAACCCATTACTAAACTATATGAAATAGAAAAGCTTTAAAAATAAACCTTAAAAAATAGATGGTGTGTGTGTGTGTGTGTGTGTGTGTGTGTGTGTGTGTGTGTGTGTATGCCTCTGCTGCTGGTATATAATTATTTGGGCCAAGCAATAATTTAAATTTATTTTCACAATGTAAAGGCAATGGTCTTGTGTGCTTCTTTTGACCCAAATACAGAATATCATTCCCTGACCAAATAGAATCAGATTAAGCTGGCTTCCCCACCATCAGTTAATTTTTTATTTGTTCAATACCATATACAAGTCGATTTCTGTCCTCTTTTGTTGTGTTTTAAATTCGGTGGCTCATAAGAATGGAGATTATGCAAAAAAAAATTCATAGTTCTTAAAGAGATTACTTCAATGATTGTTACAGATACTGCATTAGCTATTGGCATGTGGACATCAAACATTTCAAGGATCATTGGAGACTACCATAACGAAATAGGATCTGTCACACTTAAATACAAAGGAAAATTCAGGAAAAAACAAAAAACAACACTAAGAACTAACTAGTGCTATGAAGCAGCCTAATTAATCTTCAGAAAATAAGCAAAGACCTGCTTTGTTATTCAGTTGTTTCAGTGGTATCTTCATGACTCCATTTGGGGTTTTCTTGGCAAAGATGCTGGAATGGTTTGCTATTTCCTTCTCCAGCTCATTTTCCAGATGAGGAAACTGAGACAAACAGGGGTAAGTGACTTGCCCAGGGTCACACAGCTAGTAAGGGTCTCAGGCCAGATTTGAACTCAGGAAGATGATTCTTCCTGACTCTAGTCCCTGCACTTTATGCACTGTGGCACCACATAGCTGCCCTCATGTCCTTCATAGGGATTTGGAAACTGGAGGGTTTGTTAACTGATTCCTCTACAACAATGGTGTCAAACTCATATAGAAACAAGGACCACTAAACTGTAGATAAGGATCTCTGTGCCCCTGTTTTGTTTAAGAAAAGCACATGTTCACAATATCTATTTCTATTGTATTTTTATTTATTTTGCTAAATATTTCCCAATTACATTTTAATCTGGTTTGTGCCATACTCATGTGTGGTACTGCACATGTTTGACACCTCTGCTCTATGGCTTTCCAAGTTAGAATAATTTCAAGAAGATCAGTAAGGGAGTGTAGCTGAAAACCAGAAAAACAAGTCATGAACAATACATAGACTGGAGTACTGAATATTGGGTTATGGGAAGAAATTTTTAGTGATGAAATACACTTTTTCATTCAAAACTATATTAAAACTGTGAGGGCCAAAATTTAATATATGGAGCATTATTTGGGTGACTCACCTTAATATTGGTGTCCTGGAAATATGAGGGACCTTTTAGGTTTAACCCTCCGCTCTGAACTGCCCTTTTTAAATATTTCTCCCAGGCCAATAAAAAAGGAGCCTCTAAGCTTTAGTTCACAAAAGGATCAGATTTTATTCCTTGGGAATTAAACAATGATGGTGAAACTAATAAAAATCAAAAATAAGGAAATAGAAAAATAGAAATACAGATAGATATTCTTAACTCTAAGCTTAACCCAGACCTTTTCCAATTTAGCTAGTTCAAAGGAATTTAGGGTTTTCCATAAGTCAATCACTGAACCTGAAAGTTTACAGTTGCTGACCAGAGACAGCAGTCACCTGAGACAGAGCACAAACACGCGCCACACACCACCACCACAAGGGCCCAAGCCAAAAGACTGAGTTCTGGAAAAACACTCGAGTTCCAGAAGCAGCCTGCCTCCCTTCCAGGAGTGTTCAATCTCCCCTCCCCCAAAAGGGACCAGGTGTGGCCCCTCCCAAATGAGTTAGCTAAAAACAGGAATATTAATCTTTACCACAAATAATTTTTACCACAAAGCCATTGTAAGAAGAACTCCAGGTGAGTCTATAAGAGCTATGTATTTTCAAAGACTGCAAAACATGTACCCCAAAAAGTTTGTGGAATTTTTTTACTTCTGATGGGCCTAGAAGTGTTGTCCTCATTAAAGAAGTAACAGAACTCTGATAAATATATTCCTAGCAATATATAATTATATAATATATATAATTCTATGTATATATAATATATATATATATAATTCAATATTTAATTCTAGCAATTCTGGAAATCTGAAGTTATAGAAATTCCAAAACAGGAATGAAATAATGCAACATGACTTCATACTGTGCTATATGTAACAAAAGGTTAAGAAATCTATGCAAGAGAATACAACAAGCATGTTTTAATGACCTGGGAATTTACCTAATTTAAGTCCCATTGAAAACCTATGAGAATCTTTTTAAATTAATTTTTCATTAAAAGAAATAAATTGCATCTTCATCCCTTCTCTGTTGAAGTGGGAAATGATGAACATTGAATGTTTGATATAGAGTTGCATATGGTCGATGCATTGATTTCTTTTGGAAAAAAAAGTTTTAAATTTTGTTAGAAAAAAAAAAGGTTTGCTGGCTAAGAGAAAGTGGAGGGAATTTGAAATTTGTATTTGGAAATAAATGTAATATGGAAACCAAAAACATAAATAAGATAGGAAAAAGAAAAAAAAACTATGGGATTTAATCAAGGCTAGCTTTCGGAAAATGAAAGGTATAAAAAGTTCATCCAACGTATGTATACTATCCTACGGTAATAAAAATGTGGTTTCAGGGGACAGGTAGGTGGCCTGTGGATAAAGCACTGGCCCTGGATTCAGGAGGACCTGAGTTCAAATCCGGCCTCAGACACTTGACACTCACTAGCTGTGTGACCCTGGGCAAGTCACTTAACCTCGTATATTCCCTCAGTTTCCTCATCTGTAAAATGGGAGTGACCTTGGGCAAGTCACTTAACCCTATTTGCCTCAATTCCTCATCTGTAAAATGGTCTGAAGGAGGAAATGGCAAACCACTCCAGTATCTTTGCCAAGAAAACTCCAAATGGGGTCACGAAGAGTCAGACATGACTGAAATGACTGAACAACAACAAAATGGGGGTAATAACAGCACCTACCTCCCATCACTGTTGTGAGAATCAAATGAGATAACATTTGTAAAGTGCTTAGCACAGTGCCTGGCACATAGTGGGCACTTTATTAATGCTTGTTTCCTTTCTTCTTTCCTTCCATCAGTTCAAGTATTCTCTCCATTAGTACAGCTCAGAACTCATCTGTGCCCTGTCCTCTTGAGTTATTTTATGTAATTCTTTTCCACATCTTCCTCTAATCCTTCATGAAGGAACCTTCCAGCCAACTAGAGGCCTTCCTCTGCGTCACTCCATATTTTGCAGATACCAGCATGGCATTTAGACTCTCTGTCTTGTCTTACTTTTATTAAATGGAAGACTTTCCCGCCCCACCCCCTGCACCCCATCCCTGTCAAATATATCCTCATTGATTCCTTTTCCACCACTTCAACAGTACAGGTCTTGTTGGCACTATGCTGCAGACTCCTGATACATCCTTCATGTGTCTTTAACTTGCCCTTTAGAGCGTATACAATTGCAGTTCTGATTTTTTTGAGATTGTGATTTGTGATTTGCAGGCTTCATCAGGAGATATTGGAGTTAAAAAGCTAAGCTTTTGCAGCTGGGAGCATTTTGGAATCATTCTGGGATATGGTTACTCAGAAACCCCATTGGTTTTGTATGTTTATTGGTTTGGGGTTTTTTTGCTTTTTGGGTGAGGCAATTGTGGTTAAGTGACTTGCCCAGGGTCACACAGCTAGTAAGTGTCAAATGTCTGAGACTAGATTTTAACTCAGGTCCTCCTGAATCCAGGGCTGGTGCTCTTTCTACTAGCTCCATTGTTTTTTATAACGTTAATACTTTTCTAAAGAAGAGATACAGAAGTCATTGATGTGGTGAGCTCTGAACATCACAAAATTAAAAAATCAAGGTGTCTTTATCCTAATCTATAAAAAAATTACAAAGTATAATTGTGGAAATAATTTTGGAATGTTTCCTGTATATGTATCATTGACCTGTTAGAGCAAAGGTCAAAAATCAATAACAAAATTTAAAGAGAGGATAAAGATGAGAGTGAGATTGTACATGCATTTACAGCCTCTCCAACCTGTCTAATTTAAACAAGTTGCTTAGTCTGAAAATTGGAAAGAAATAGACACTCATGTCTATTTCATGTCTCTCTAAACTTTAATTGATGTAAAACAATCTCCAGAAGAACGTAAAACCCACTACCAAATAGTTTATTAGTTATGGCAGGGAAAAAGGCAATACAAATATCTGGTATGCGCTTGTTGGCAAAACATTACAAAAGATCATGGTGAAAGATTAGGAGTAATATTGACTCATAAAATAGCAGCAAAGAGAATTATAAGAGAAAATGAACCCAAGGAGAGCATGATGTGAAAGGTAGCTAAGCTGGATCATTCTGAGAGCATTTGGAATGAAGGAAGGGAAAAAAGGAAGAAGGGAAGAAAAGAAAGGCAGAGAAAGGAGGAGGAAGAAAGGAAGGATGGAAAGGAAGAAGTAAGGAGAAAAGGATAAAGATGAGGCAGGAGGGAGAGAAGGAAGGAGAAAGGGTGAAAGGGAGGGAAAGAGGGAGGAAGGGAAGGAAAGAGGGAGGAAGGAAAGAAGGAAGAAAATGAAACATGAATTGATTAAGCAGCTACTGTGCTATGACTGCACTAAATACTTTGTTTTGCTTATTGTTTCATTTCATCCTCACAACAACGCTGGCTGAGTGGTGGGTGCTATTATTATCACTATTTGACAGTTGAGGACAATGAGTTAGGCCACGGTTAAATGACTTTACCAGTGTCACACAGCTAGTGAGAGTCTGAGGCTGGATTTGAACAGAGGTCTTACTGACTTCAGGGCCAGTGCTGTATCTACTTCACCACCTAGCTGCCCCCAATGTACTTTGTAATGAAATGGCAGTTGCATTGAAGGAGATGAAATCAGTGAGAGGGTCTGGACCTGACCCAATGTACTCAAAAGAAATCTGGACTGGAAGTGGTTTCATTTTAAAGGGGTAGAGAGCTTTGGTTTTCAAGGCAGCTCATAGAGGGAAAGATGAAGCAAAGGAGTGACATGATCAATTTCTGTGTATAAGTAAGATGAATACTAATACCTCTCAATGATATCCAGAATGAGGGACACTATAGGTCACTGCATCAAAAGATAAGGTAGAGGGGGCAGCTAGGTGGCGCAGTGGATAAAGCACCAGCCCTGGATTCAGAAGGACCTGAGTTCAAATCCTGCCTTAGACACTTGACACTAGCTGTGTGACCCTGGGCAAGTCACTTGACCCTCATTGCCCCACGCAAAAAAAAAAAAAAGATAAGGTAGAGCTAGAAGGGACTTTGGAGTTTCCCCCTCCCCCATCTACTCCCTTCATTGTACAGGTGAGTAAAATAATAAAATAAATATAAAAATATAATATATTTCTATATTTTATATAATTACATATTATATGTAATATCTAAATAAATATAACATGTATAATATATAAATAGATATAGCAAAATAAAATAAAACATATATAATTTATAAATATATGTTATATATTTATATGTATAAATTATATGTGTCTATACACACAAATATGTAGATATATCTGTATGTATGTGTGTATATATGTATACATATACATATATAGGTATGTGTATGTGTATATATATATATAGGGGTGTGTGTGTGTGTGTGTGTGTGTGTGTATATATATATGGGTGTATATATATATAGGTATCACAGTAGATAAAGCACTGGGCCTGGAGTCAGGAAGACCTGGGTTTCATTCTGACCTCAGACACTTACAAGCTGTGTGACCCTGGGCAAGTCACTTACCCCTGTTTGCTTCAGTCAGTATCCTCATCCGTAAAATGAGCTGGAGAAGGAAATGGCCAACCACTGCAATGTCTTTGTCAAGAAAACCCCAAATGGGGTCACTAAGAGTTGGAGGCAACTGAAACAACTGAACGGCAAAAGCAACAGCTACAGACCTTAAGCCTAGAGCAGTCTTAATTCCTTACTTAACTCGCTCAGGTTAATACAAGTAGAAAGCAGCCAAGCTAGGATTTTATGCTACGTCCTCTGACTCCAAATCCTTTTTATTGCACTGCCTCCTCCCCATACACTGCTATGATCAGACTGCCATTAGACTACTGTGTTCCGTTCTAGGTATCACACTCTAATTAGGAAAGTCACTGAAAATCTGGAGAAGGCTGACCAGGACTGTCAAAAGATTGACCACTATGACATTCAAGGTCAAGGACCCAGAATATTTAGCCTGATTTCCAGAGGGTGGTTAGGGAAGTAGAGGGGGAATGTACTAACTGACTTCAATTATTTGACATCTCCCACATAGAAGAGGGAATACTAAGTCAATGAATGCTTGTTGATTGACTAAACAGAATCACTCTGCTTTTTAAAGAACAGCAACAGTATCAATGGATGGGAGGTACAGAAAGGCAGATTTTGCCTCAGGGTGAGTAAAAACTTCCTAACAATGAGAATTGCCCCCAAAAGAAAAATTGGTCACCTTGAAAGGGAATGCGTTATCCTTTGCTGGGTTTTCAAGGAAAGTCGAGGGGGCTTCTTATCAAGTATGTTGTAAAGGTGATTTCCTGCTCAGGTTCACCTTGGATTAGATCATGGCTTCCTCAACTTTTTCCACTCATGACCACTTTTTGCCCAAGGTTTGGGTTTTTTTTTGGGGGGGGAATGGGGGTTAAGTGACTTGCCCAGGATCACACAGCTAGTATTTTTATGTGAGCCCAGGTATATAGGTATATAAAATAGGAATATATAACCTTTTACTGTTGCCAATTTTTTGCGACCCCCTCTTTATTTATGAAACCCCATATGGGGTTGTGACACAGTTTAAGAAGGTAGGCATTAGATGGCTTCTGAGTTCTCATTCAGCTTTGATATTTTCTGTTTCTGTGGGGATGTTGATGTGGTTGTTCAGGTATGTGGCAGGGAGGGCCTGCATCACAATGCTTCAATAGAAAAGATGGATAGATTTGGGGAAAATTGCAAAGTAGAATCAGCAGGACTTGGTGATTGTATGTGGGAGATGAAAGAGAGAAGCATTAAAGATGTGATGCAGGTTAGAGTGGGAAACCAGGAAGGGTTCATTTGTGAGGAATGATGTTATGTTCTCTTTAGGTTCATTGTTGAGGTGCACACAGAAAGGTCAGAGAGACAAGTCAAGATGGAGGGAAAGTTAATCAAAAAGAGTTTGTAGTTTAAACCTCATGAGTGAGTAGATGAGCTTTTCCCTTTTTTCTATGTGTTCTCACTTCCAAACATGACTGAAGACAGCTTTAGTATTTTGGTTTTAAGGTCCTTTTGTAGGAAAGTAAATACCATATCAACCAAGGGGCTTGGTAACCAGTGTAGGTGACAGTATTCATTACTACTTGAATGCACATTTTATATGGGATTTAGCCACAAAGCTAATAATCCACCCATGGAAATTTGAGACTTAACTGCCAAGATTTAAAAAGAGGTCAATGTAAATGAGAGCTTTGAAGGTGGAGGTAGGAATGAAGGAATACAATATAATTTGTTCTATAATACTTAAAGGTAAGCCAAAGGGGCAAAGACCAAGAAGATAAGTTGTGTATTGAAGTTGTGAGTTTGCAGAGTACCTGTCTGAGATTTAATGTTTTTGTTAAAAAAGGAAAGTCCAGTGGGAGAGGAATTTAAATTTTTTTCTATTGTTTTGTTTTAATTTAGGAGCTCACCATTTTGAGATTTATTTGAATTAGGAAACTGAGATTGTCTGTTGAGGGCTAAGTACATTATTGATTTCTTTTAAATCCCAGTACATTAAATATTTAACATTAGGAGCTTAAGAGTTCTGAGAAAGAGGGAGGAAAGTGAAACACTGAATTAATTACCTGCCGGTGTTTAATCATTTAGGCATTTTTATTGATTCAAATTATGGTAAACCTACTCAGGTTAAGGGAGTAAGGATATCATGTTCCTGGAATCTTCCTGCCTCTTTTTTTTTTCCTTTCTTCTCTTAGTCACTCATTTGTACCCAGAGACTCCCTTTAGAATTCGTTAAAACTCGTGTGCCACTCAGGTTTCTCTGTGAATAAATAAGTGTTGTAAAACTCTCCTTTGCCATTAGGAAGAGGATGCCAGTGAATATCACCGGACCGGGAATACTGATGTATCAACAAAATGAATTCATTGCTCATTTTCAAAACTCCTAATGTGTCATTATAAAATCACAAATAACCTAATGAGCAACCCTTTATTGTGCTCATTAAAATCTTGGTTACATGATAAATGTAATAGTAATAATAATAATAAGACATCCTGATAACAAAAAGAAATTATTTTATATTCTTGTGTGCCAGACCATAATAATAAAAGAATAATGACAGGATGGCGACTCGTCCAAGAATTATTCTCTCTAAACCTCACTGAAAAAATATAAGGATGAAATAATAATCTCATAGAATCTTTCCACAGTAATATCAAGATGTCATTTGAACTCCATAATTATAACATTCTACACCAAGAAAAGACAGAGACTTAAGTCTTCAAGATTAAATTTTAAATTCTCATCAAAACAATGGATAAAGGTGATAACTAAAAAATATCTTGTTCTCCAATAAAGAAACATTGAACATAAAAATATGAAGACAAGAGAGCCATGGCTGAATACATCAAGAAAATTACTGGTATCTTGAATCAAAACTTATTGAGAACATGGATAAGGCTATTAATACCTATATAATACTATTCTTTATGTGTGCCTTCAGAACTGTGAAATGGACCATAACAAATTTGGAAAATATCCTCGCATAAGCCCATATAATAATTGGGGGGGGGGAGGAGCAATGAGGGTTAAATGATTTGCCCAGGGTCACACAGCTAGTAAGTGTCAAGTGTCTGAGAGTGGATTTGAACTCAAGTCCTCCTGAATCCAGGGCTGGTGCTTTATCCACTGCACCACCTGGCTGCCCCCAAGCCCATATAATAATAATAGAACATAAAAGTCCATCACCCTAAATAAATGCTTTTGACTTGACCTAAGTAAGAACTATAGAAAAATTAATTTAAAAGAAGGAAGATTGATAAACATTCTTCAAACACAACAATATAACAAGCCAAAACAACAGAAATGCTTTTGGAACAAGCAGATGTTACTTCAGTGAGCAAGAGTAAAGGCTAACAGATCCATACCATTGGATTTGTCTAATGTAACCCAAAGTGGTTTACCCCTGGATATAGCATATTAATGATTAAGATCCAAGAGTGCAACCTAAAGGCCTTCCATCAATGATATTTGCATGGTGAGCCAACAATCTGTCAACAAAGAAGCATCCAATGGTGGAATCATATAGATTTGTTTGTGCAAACTGAAGGTTTTATGATGGCAATTAAGGACAAGGTCATTGCCACTAGAAACCCCAGAAGTGTTATCCTTAAGGAGCCCATACTTAGTGATCAGTATAAGTTATTCAAGAAATGATGGAATCTTTGTAACCTCACTGGAGACTGGGACAGAGCACCTACTTAATAGCCAGCAAGAAATGACCTGTTGGCTAAACTGATACATGAGAAACTTGCCACTTTTCATAGACTGAAAAGTGACAAATCCCCATATTATGAATACAGACGATGGGATCTTATATTCTCTAAATCTCACTATCAGTTGTGAGATAGTAAAGATGTGGACCACTGTTGAATATCACTTGTCAAAGTCTCTTTATCCCATTCTAATAATCAAAGATGCTCTAGATTCATATTTAATTGATTCTCATAAAAATTCCCAAGAGATGGGAAAGTAAGCGTGTATGTTGGTAGTTATTGATATTCATTTAATTACCTTTCTTTTTTGAAGGGGAGGATAATAATAAAATTCATTTCCCACCCCCCCCACATCTTTAGCATTTCCCCCCACTTCACATACCTTGTGAATTGATCTTTCAATGATCTTGGGGCTCTGTTACTTCCAGCAGAGATCTGTTCTTTGAACATTTGGTTTGGTCTAGCTGTTTTTCCTGTCTTTTTTTTTTCTTTAATGTCATTTCTGCCTTCATGATATATAACTACACTGGGGACTGTTGTGTTAGGATACAAATGTGGTGGTTTCTACTGTACTTTATGAAGATAAGTTTGTTAAAATCATTTTTCTAAGTCTTTTCTATTCTTTCTTTTGTCCTTAAATGCCCTTGAGTTGATTTGCTTAGTTGGATGTTTTGCCTAGTTTTCTTTAAATCTATTTTTACTCTACATTGAATATCTGTGCTTTTAAAGATTAAATTGTCCAATATCTACCATCATCCTTCTTCATAATATTTTTGTTGTTGTTGTTGTTGTTGTGTCAGACTCTTCATGAACCCATTTGGGGTTTTCTCAACAAAGGTACTAGAATGGGTTGCCATTTCCTTCTCTACCTTATTCTACAGATGAGGAAACTGAGGCAAGCAGGGTTAACATGTGACCCAAGAATCACAAAGCTGGTAAATATCTGAGATCAGTATTGAAATCAGAAAGATGAGTCTTTCTGACTCCAGGCCTAGCACTCTATCCAGTGAGCCACCTAATTGTCCAATAATAATATTTTCTTTTTTTTCTTTTTCTTGTTTTTTGGTGGCAATTGGGGTTAAGTGACTTGCCCAGGGTCACATAGTTAGTAAGTGTCAAGTGTCTGAGGCTGGATTCGAACTCACGTCCTCCTAACTCCAGGACTGGTGCTCTATCTACTGTGCCACCTAGCTGCCCCCAATAATAATATTTTACTAGCTGCCTATAACATTTTATAAATAAGTTTCTTTTCTGATCCATTCTTGCCTTTGGCAACCATCTTTCTCTGTCAAATAAGTCAGATGTTTAAGGAATAATGTGCTTTGAAGATTCTTTTGGTCTCTTTCCTGTAATAATAATCTACATTGACTAAACATCAGTAAAAATTATTGTAGTCAGTGTCTATACTATTTCTATTACTCATTTCCCATTTTGATGACCTTTTATTCATTGAAATAGTTCAGAATTGAGTTATTTCAATTGTACAACATAATCTTTTGTTCTCACTTTTATTCTTTCTTCTTCCTTTTTACTAATCTTAGCTCTGAAAATTAGTAGTCTAACAATACATAGCTCATCAGGGATAACTCCTACATCTATGACAAATCTTTTCCTGTATGTTAAGTCGGAATCCATTTTGTTTTTTCCAATAATTTTCTAAAGGTATTTATGATAAAAAGGCTTGAATCTTCTATATAATCTGCAAGGCTTCAACCTATCTTATTACTTCTTTCCAAATTATACTTTTCTGGCTGTATCTCCCTATTCTCACCTTCGCATTGAAATAATTGTTATTAAAATAGATTTATGATTAGTTAATTGAGATGGCCTTATCAAGTTCTTTATAAAATTTTCCCTCTTCATCCTTAAGGGGATTGGGAAGGAGTAAGGAATCAGTATTTACATATCACCTGTTATGTGTTAGGCACTGAGCTCAGTGCTTTTTATAAATATTATCTCATTTGATCCTCACAGTAAATCGGCAAGGTAGGTACTATTATCATCTCCATTTTGCAGTTGATGAAATTGAGGCAAACAGAGGTTAAGTTGACTTACTCAGGATCACATAAATGGTAAATGTATGTACAAGGTCGGATTTGATTTCAGGCCTCCCTGACTCTAGGCCCAGGGCTCTATCAGCGCCCCCTAGCTGTCATAGAGCTTTTTGTTGGTGAATTTATTTAAATGGTGTTCTTTCTGCAAATACTCACCATGAATTCTGCAATATTCAATAACCACCTATCCTACTAAATAATATTCCTTGTTGCTTTGGAGCATATTATAAAATGTACTCTGCCAACTACTTTCTTTGTTTCTCCGAGGAGAACTCACGATCCATCTTTCCATTTAGTGGTAACTTCATTCTTTTATCTGGTTTTGTTTATAGTGAGAAGGTCAAGGTTGATATAATTCATCTATAATTCATCTCTTCCAGCAATATATCCACTTACTGGTCAGTGAATGAGGATTTCATCTTTAAGATTGCCAATAGTCAAATTAAATTTTTAAAAGTCATGGAATTCTTATCACTCTCTGAGACCCTTTCTTTCTACTTTGCAATAATCATTGCACAGAAAGGAGAGAAACAAAGTCCTACTGCCATGTTTCATTGTAGTATGTAGACACCCTAGATTCTTGAAGTCTATGTCAAGGGAAAATAATCTCTGAAAGGTTTTACCATTCTGGAAGGGGATTGAAGCTCTAAAGAGAAATCAAAAGAGCAAGTCTGTTTTTCAAAGACCAATCTAAACATGGAGATGCTGTTGCTGTTCAATTGTTTCAGTCAGATCTAAGTCTTCATGGCCCCATTTGGAGTTTTCTTGGCAAAGATACTAGAGTGGTTTGCCATTTCCTTCTCCAGCTCATTTTCCAGATGAGGAAAATGAGACTAACTGAGTTAAGTGACTACCCCAGGGTTACACAACTAGTGAGTGTCAGAGACCAGACTTGAACTCAGGAAAATGAATCCTCCTGAATTTAGGCCTGGTACTCTATCCGCTGCACCACCTAGCTGCCCCAAATATGGAGATATACATAACCAATTGCCTGGCCATTTGGTAATTTTTTTTTTTACTTTGGCAACCCTTGAAAGAAACTAAAATGCAAAATGGCCTTCAATCTCACTTAAACATGTGAGAATTAATAAAACAAACAAAAACCCACCTTCATGAGATTGCTGGATATTTGGTGCCAGTTATTCTCCTACCCACTCCATTCCCTTCCTGATTTCATTTCACTTAATGAATTATTGGGAACTGAGATGTTTTTTTCTGTTAACATAACAACATGCCCTAGGAGAGGTAATGACATTAATTCTAGTGGATAGTCCCAGGTAAAAATTACCTCTTGCTACTGAGCCATTATTTTTTTCCTAACTGTCTTCCCAGCCTCTGGCCATTATCCTAGGCAAATCTCTTAACCTCTTAGCCCCTTTCCAGTGCTCTAAGCAGCTCCCTAAGACTTTAAGTTGCAGAGAAGGTGCCAACTTGCATTGGTGGTGGGATTCTCTTCACCTGGGAAGTTCTCAATATCAATGAAATCACAGGTCCAGTTTCTATCCCATTGCCAATTAAGAATCCTGAGCATGAGGTTTTTGCAGCCAGGTGAACTTCTCTGTCTCAGCATAAACTGACAGGGCTTCCATTTTTTAGGGGATCACTTACTCAATTCAGAAAAGGAACTGACAGGCACTATTTTTAGAGTAAGAGGAATCAGGCCTTCTGGAGGTGGATAATGCAAAACTGATGCTTTGGGGGTTGGCATGTATGTGTACCCTACTTATTATGCCTTTGACATATCACATTCTTGAAGAATGTGATTTTTCTGATTTTGTAGCAATCACTGTCATTAGTCATGTGAATAAGTCTCTCCAAATACCATATTGATTAAAAACTCTTTTGAAAAACAAAATAAGGACTCCCCCTTCAAGTGATATCTTAGACATCTTTCGCAAGAGATTTAGAATTCCTCCCCTGACACCCTGCCCCAAACCCCTTCCACCTGTCAGAATAACAACATAAGTTGACTATCAGGGAAAATATTATTTCCCCCTAGACTAGATCTCCCTAATTCCCATACTTGGCCTCAGAAACCACTTATGAAATCCCATGACTCATTCTTCTGAATGCCTTTTATTTAAACATGTTTTAATTCTATTATTATCATTGAGCTATGTAAGCTCAGTGTAGTAGGATTATCAAAGTCCACCTGAGGAATTTTTAGGGTCTAGAGGATTTACAAATTGGAGGATCCTAGTAATTAGAAACACATTCTCCAAAACAAGATAAGCAACTATCTAAGACAGCGAGATACAATGAAGATGTTAGCTCTCTATGCTAGTTTTCTCACCTGGGAGCTCCCTGTATTATATCTATTTCCTATCCCTATCCCCCTAGTAGTCGAATGGATCTGTGATCTTATTCAGGAATTCCTTCTAGACATGCAAATTACAACTAATCCATACCTGCCCATCTTCTGTGACTCTTGTCCATCCATGTGCTCTCAAAAGTTCACCCCAACAACTGGAGGTCTTTCTCACTTTCACTCAACATTACAAGAGATTTTTTTGGATACCACCAATGCAAGAATTTCTTTTGACTATGCATATTTATTATGAGGATTTTCTTTTTCTTTTTTTCCAAATGGATTGGGGAAGGTGTGAGGGGAATATGTTTGTTAATGGAAAAAATTAAAGAAGCAAAGCAAACAAGGTACAGGACTATAAGAGCGAATAACTTTGTTTAAGGAAGACCAATGCTGCTACATTGAAAAGTAGGTAGAAAGCGGTAAAGTATAAGCACCTTAGAAAGATAAGGGAAAGGGGCAGCTAGGTGGTGCAGTGGATAAAGCACCAGCCCTGGCTTCAGAAGGACCTTAGTTCAAATCTGGCCTCAGACACTTGATACTTACTAGCTGTGTGACCCTGGGCAAGTCACTTAACCCTCATTGACCCACCAAAAAAAAAAAAAAGGAAAAAAAAAAGAAAGATAAGGGAAGATCAGATTTAAAAGTCAAAGGTATGATGTTATATTTGATCCTGTAGGCAGGATAGGTAGCCACTAGGGTTTATTATTGAGTACTAGAGTGACAGAGACAGACATGCATTTTAGGAAAATCATTTTGACAGCTGAATGGAGGATAAATTAACTTGGGAAAGATTTAAGACAGAAAGCCCAACCAGAAGGCTGTCAAAATATTCTAGCCATCAGGCAATGAGGGGCAGCTAAGTGACTCAGTGGATATCGTGTTGAGTCCAAAGTCAGAAAGACCTCAGTTCAAATGCATCCCGGACAATTACTGTATGATCCTGGGAAAGTCACAAAACCTCCATTCAATTCAGTTTTCCTATCTGTAAAATGGAAGAAATAATAGCACCTACCTCACAAAGTTATTGTGAGGATCAAATGAGATAATCTTTGTAAAGAGCTTAGCACTGTGCACAGCACATAGTAGGTGCTATATGAATGTTAGCTATTATGATAGTGGTGGTGATGATGGGGATGGGGATGGGGATGGTGATAGGGATGGGGATGGGGATGGTGAGGACTTGTACCAGGGTGATGGCAGTGTAAATAGAGAGAAGGCCATCTGTAGAAGAGACTTTATGAAGCTAATGTAATGTAGTTGACTGTCTCCACTCCTTCAGGGCCAGATCCGTTATATTTTACCCCCTCAGTTACTCTGGTTCTATTACTCTGAAGGGACTTGGGGGAATCTTTCTTCTCTGCCATCAGCTCAAGCCCCCACTGGCTATGTTCTCTTGATTTTTAGGAACTCACTGGTTGTATCCCACGTGCATTTCACCACTTAACATCAGTATTTACTTCAAAGATATAGAATGAACAAACAAACAAACAAATATTTCCCCCAATAACTCGGGGGCATACTCCCCCTTCATACCACCTTAGTCAGTCTCTGTGGAGCAATGGAGAGAATAGGCTTACAACTCAGCTCAATTCCTACATAGTGTTGGCCTCACCAAGTTCGCATCCGAGGCTGGAATGTCTGCTAGCTTCCATTGGACTGGCGTCCCAGAACCCTGATTTTTTAGGGCCTCACTGTTGGACTGACTGCAACAATTGCACTAAAGTCCTGGATTCCTGCACCCCCATGGGTTGAGCTCCTAGACTATGTATCTTTTTGTTCAGTGATTTTTAAGTCATGTCCAACTCTGTGACCCCATTTGGGGTTTTCTTGGTAAAGATACTGGAGTGATTTGCCATTTCCTTCTCCAGCCCATTTTATAGATGAGGAACCTGAGGCAAACAGAGCTAAGTGACTTGCCTGGGGTCACACAGCTACTAAGTCTCTGAGGCTGGATTTGAACTCAGAAAGATGAGTCTTCCTGATTCCAGACCCAGTGCTCTATCAGTTGTGCCACCTAGCTGTCCTTATATGTCTTCCTATCTACTTTTCTACATATCCACCTTATCTAGCTTATCTCAAGCTACTTATCTATCTAATCTTTCTATCTATCCATCTATCTACTTACCTACCTTATATTTCTTTCTGGCTACCTTATCAATTGGTCTGCCTGTTTATCTGAATATATGGGTTTATGTATATGTATATACACACATATATATGGATAATCATAACCATGGAATGTTACTATTTAAAGAATCTGTTTTTTCATCTATGGGGACATTCCAACTACTGAGGCAAAATACATCTATCTTTAGATTTAGCAAATTGTCTTTTTAAAGAGTTCCCATGAATATGACTAATACAGAAATATGTTTAATGTGATTGGACATATATAATCTATATGAGATTGCTTTCTATCTTGGGCATGGAGAGGGAGGGGAGGGAAGGGAGGGAGGGAGAAAAATTTGGAACCAAAAATTTTATGAAGACAAATGTTGAAAACTATCTTTATATGTAACTGGAAAATCATAAAATACTTTTATGATTTTAAAAAAATAATGAATTCTTGTGACTGAGAAAGCATCATTTTGCAGCCAGCATAGCAACAGGGCTCTGTGAACTTCTATCTACTCTGTATATGTTGTGTGCATATCTAGTTATTTGAATTTTGTTTTCTTCATTAGAATACATGTCTCTTGCGGGTAGAAACTGGGTTTTGCTCTTTTTTTGCAATCTCAGCACTTAGCATAGTCCCTGCAAGTAGTATGTGCTTAATAAATGCTTGCAGACTGATTGACTGACTGAACTTTATCTAGACTTTCCCTCTATTGATAAATAGTCACTGAGCCCCTAAATCAAAGCAAGTCAGGCTTTGACATCTGTCCAAAGTTTACATGCCATAGGCTGAGGCTTTAAGGACCCACAGTCACTTCTGACCTTGATTAGGCATTATAATAGAACTATCATAGTTTTATATGAATAATTCTTTTTCTTTTCTTTCTTTCTTTCTTTCTTTTTCTTTTCTTTTATTTTTTTAGGGCAATGAGAGTTAAGTGACTTGCCCAGGGTCACAGAGCTAGTTAAGTGTCTGAGTTCGTATTTGAACTCAGGTCCTCCTGAATCCAGGACCAGTGCTTTATCCACTGCGCCACCTAGCTGCCCCCTATATGAATAATTCACATTAATATAGTGCTGGTTATTTCATATACTTGGCCAAAATTATCCTTAGACAAGCAATAGTCTGTTTCTGCATCCTTCAAAAATACTGTGTTCCTGGGAAAGTTGATGAAAAGGTTTAGTATCACTATTTGAGTGCCAAGTTGAGAATAATAGCACTTTTTGCTAATGGATAATCTGACAAGCACCCCACTCCTCATCCTATTTAACTAAAAGATTTGTTAACCAGGCCACATTAGTATTAACTTGCAAAAAATTATTGTGCTGCCTTAGGTGGAGTTTAATCAAGCCTTGTCCTCTGATTGAAATGCACTGTTCAGAAGGAAAATTGATTAACAAAATGAAAAAATCTAGAGTGTTTTCTATGCAAACAGTCATCAGTGTATCTTACATAATTATAGTAGCCCATAAATCACCACGGTGCATAAGAGCTTCACTGTTGATGTAAATATCTTAATGACTGAAACCTCTTTAACCATGAATAATTTATGTCTGTATGATTCATTTTTCACACCCATGCTTTACTTCAACATGATGAATTAATCCTCTGTCAGGGACTGTGAACTTGATTTCTTTCTGATTTTTCTTTCTTCTGTTTGTTTTTTTCTCATGCTGGAATGTCTATTTCTTTTCTCCTGCCATCTTTAATGTATATCCCCCAGCTATATCACTTTGGTTTTCCTATGTGTCTTGCTAGACATCTTAAGAAAATACTAGAGCATTTCTCTTTTTTTTCTTTATCTTTTCTTTTTTTTTTTAAGATTTATTTATTTATTTTATTTTTTGTGGGGCAATGAGGATTAAGGACTTGCCCAGGGTCACACAGCTAGTAAGTATCAAGTGTCTGAGGCCAGATTTGAACTCAGGTCCTCCTGAATCCAGGACCAGTGCTTTATCCACTGTACCACCAAGCTGCCCCCTCTCTTTTTTCTTTTTTTTTCTGATAAAAATATTTTATTACTTTCCAGTTACATGTAGAGATAGTTTTCAACATTTGTTTATATAAGATTTCCAATTTGAAATTTTTCTTCCCCCCTCCCCTAGACAGCAGGTAATCTGATATACATTATATATATATATAATAACATTAAACCTATTTCTGCATTAGTCTTTTATAAGAGAAGAATCAGAGCAAAAAAAGAAAACCCTCAAAAAAGAAAAGCAACAGCACCAAAACCAAAAGAAATAGTATGGTTCAATCAGCATCCATATTCCACAGTTCTTTTTTTTTTCCTGGATTTGGAGAGCCTTTTCCATCATGAGTCCTTTGGAACTTTCTTGTACTGTTGTATTGGTGAGAAGAATCTAATCTATCACAGTTGATCAACACATAATGTTGATGATACTGTGTATAATGTTCTTCTGGTTCTGCTCATCTCATCTCTTTTTTCTTAATAAACATTTTTATTTAAAGTTTTGAGTTCCAAATTCCCTCTCCCCTCCCTGAGGCAGTAAGAAATCAGATATAGCTTATACATGTGCAATTATTTAAAATATTTCCATATTAGCCATTTTGTATAAGAAGACTCTAATAAAAGAAAAAAAATGAAAGAAAGTTAAAAATAGCCTGCTTCAGTCTGTGTTAAATCAATATCAGTTCTTTCTTTGGAGGTGGATAGTTTGCTTCATCACTAATCCTTTGGGATTGTCTTGGTTCATTGTATTGCTGAGAATAGCAAAGTCATTCACAGTTTTTCATTGAACAATATTGCTGTCACTGTGCACAACGTTCTCCTGGTTCTGTTCACTTTGCTATATATCAGTTCATGTATGTCTTTCCAGGCCTTTCTGAAATCATCCTGCTTGTCATTTCCTATAGCACAATAATACTATGCGGGAGCACTTCTATATTGCTTCTTTTCATAAGGATTTTTGTGACTTACATGCAGTAGCATTTGGGGCTATCCAATTGACTTTTCTTTGTTGTTGGAATCATGCATCTGAGTAAGCCCTGATGAACACTCTGACTTTTTATGATTGGTGAAAACTGTCACCAGGTGTAAAGTACTTTCCAAATGATGTTGATTGTTGGCCTTAATTGTAAGTAATTCTTTATCCTTTACTTTGTAGTTTGTGTCCATGGGTATTATTTGGCACAAAGAGCAGGGGCCAAACAACTGTACACTTTCTGAGTTTGGGTCTTTTTTGCATAAATACTAGCCCCCATTGACTTCCTCTAACACATCAGTCTCTACAAAAATAGTCTTGGCGCCGTAACAGAGAGGCTGGCACAAAAGCTTTTGAGACTTGAAAAATGCCTTCTTCCTTTAGTCGCTAAGGACATTTAGTGTCTTCTTAAAAGCCAGTGCAAGAGGGGGCAACTAGGTGGCGCAGTGGATAAAGTACCGGCCCTGGATTCAGGAAGACCCAAGTTCAAATCTGACCTCAGACACTTGACACTCACTAGCTGTGTGACCCTGGGGAAGTCATTTGACCCTCATTGCCCCACCCCCCAAAAAAACATCCTAAAAGTATTTCTTTAGGCTATTGAAAAGCCATTTCTCCATTTTTTATTCAAATAATGGTTCCATGCACTAATTAATTTTTCCTTTAGGTCAGAGGCTCATACAACAATATTGAAAATGTCTTTATAAACAATAGACTATCATAGAACCCAAGAGTCTTGCACCTGATCCTCTTAAAACTTTCCCAACAAGTTTTGCTTCCAATCCAGTCCAATTAACATTTATTATTTAATTCTTCCCTCTGTCCAGGTGGTATAGAGCAGGGCTTCTTAAACTTTTTCCAGTTGCACCCCCTTTTTGCCTGAGAAATTTTTACGTGACCCCAGGTATATAGGTATATAAACTAGATATATATAACCTTTTACTGTTGCTACATTTTTAATGACCCCCCACATTCAGGTTTTGGGGTTTTTTGGTGAGGCAATTGGGGTTAAGTGACTTGCCCAGGGTCACATAGCTAGTAAGTGTCAAGTGTCTGAGACCAGATTTGAACTCAGGTACTCCTGAATCCAAGGTTGGGGCTCTATCCACTGTGCCACCTAGCTGCCTCCCCCCCCCACACATTCAGTTTACAGGACCCCATATGGGTTCGTGACCCACAGTTTAAGAAGCTAGGGTGTAAAGCATACCCCTACAACAATATTGCATTTTATTTCTGACTCCTCTGATCCTTATTCAGAAATTCTCTCTAGTATTTCTCCCCGATTGCTGGATTTCCTTGAGTGTATCTTATTCATGTTAGCCAAGGGCCATTTTTTCTCCTTTTCAACAAAGCATCACTTTCTAATACCAAATTATGGTCATGAGTCCCATGACATTGTGTCAGTAATAACCTATAAAATCAAGTTTTCTATCTTGACTTTGTTGTTGTTCAGTTGTTGTCATGTCTGATTCTTTGTAACCCTATCGACCATAGGATTCCAGACCCTTCTATCTTTGACTATCTCTTGAAGTCTTTCCAGTTCATGTTCCCTTGACTTAGGACTTGTAATTGTCCCTGTTAATAAATACCTATATTTTGTGCATTGTATATACTGTAGCTACCTGGGGCTATAGGTTTTATTGTTGCCTCTCTTAGATATTGTCTTTCATGAATTACACATCTTCTATTCTTCCCCCTCCTCCACTGTACCTTTTTTATAATCGTTCTCCGTGGTTACACTAATAATAATAACTAACGTTAATATATTGTTTTAAGGTTTACATAGAACTTTATGCATATACCATATATTATTTCATATGTACATATATTTATATACATATGTGTTTAAACATATCTGTGTGTCCATACACGTGTGTGTATACATATGCATATACACATACACATACAATCTCATTGGATCCTCACAACAGTTTGAGGTAAGTGCTTAAATGAGGAAACTGAGGCTGAAAGCAGTTCAGTGTCTTGCCTAGAATCACACAGTTAGTGTCTGGTCTGAGGCAGGATTTTAACTTAGATATTCCTGACTTCTGAATCTAGCTCTCTAACCACTGTACCACCTAGCTGCCTGATAACAGGTTTGTCAACTTTGTGTGGACAAATTTCTCCAGAAGGAAAAATTGGTACGTTGGAGAAGTCAGTCCAGTCAACAACTCTTTATAACACATTGACTGTGTGCTAGGTTCTCTGCTAAAGGCTGAGGGTTCAGAGGCAAAAAAAAACCTGGCATTCCCTGCCTTCAAGGAGCTTACATTCTAATCAGGCAAGACAACATACAAACAATTTTGTACATAGAAGATAGATACAGTGACAATGGAAGATAATCTCGGAGGGAAAGTAGTAGCAATGGGGAGAACTGGGAAAGACCCCCAGAAGATGAAATTTGAGCTGATTTTTGAAGGAAGTCAGGAAAAAGAGGTGAGAGAGGTGGAGAGGAGAGTACCCTAGCCATGGGGGACAGCTAAAAGGCATAGCCCACCCAGGAGAAGGAAATAAATGATGAATTCTAGAAGTAGATGATAAACCTGGCACATTGGCACGATATGGTCATGTTAAGGGACTTTGCCTGTCTAGATATCTACTGGAACTGTTTCTGCTAAACATGGAAGACATAATTATTCTTCAACTATGTGGTTTTCTTGATGGAGGTTGGTCTATCAAATAGCAAAGATGATAACCTATCCATGCCTTTTCATCCTGTGTGGTTATTTTCATTTCTTCCCATAACTTCTCCATTCTTGGAGCATCTGCCTTGGATTAGCATCCCTTGGGTACCAGTGCAGCATAAAGGCTGTACACCTCTTATCCCTCCTCCTTTCCATGTTACCAATTCAATCTTCTTTTCTGATCATATCTTGGATGATAACTTTTATAGCACCTTCTGTGTTCAAGTTATCATTTGTAATATCCAGTAGTCTGTTTATGCCCACCACCTATGTGTTCCTTGTCCTTTTGAAGAACTATGGTTTTTATTCTTTGGAGATTCTGGTATTCCATGTTTTGCTGTAATAAAATAGCATATCGAAGTTAAAAAGATGGTTCTTGGTTTCAGGGGAAAGTTTGGAAATTGAAAATGCTGTATAATTTCCCAGATGCAAGAGATCTGAGAGATGGTTCTCTATTGCCTGGATAGAGTTCATCTCTATTCTGCTGTTTCTTTCAAAGATATAAGTACCGATGAATCAGATTTATGGACTGTCCATTAAACTGCATATTAAAGTCTGAACAATAGGCATTCTTCATTCACTTGGATTTTTCCTTCGTGGATTGTTAAGCTGAAGTCTTTTGAGTAATTCTGAATCTTGAAAGTTTCACGGTGCTCTTGACCTTAGTGCAATCAGCACTGTGTCATGTGAAAATGGGCACTGTCTGGACAACTTCAGCTACTGTAGAGAAATCCTCTAGAATCTCTGCTGTAATCCTCCATGGTAATGGCACATACCTTTGGCAATTTCATTCCCTCCCTGCCTCCACCTCTTAGAATCTCTAGTTTTCTTCAAGGGTCAGTTTATCTTTTACCTCCTATGATGTTAATAATAGCCATTATTATTGTCGATGATAATTATTATCAATAAAATATTATTGACAATAATCATAGCATCATTATAAATAGTGCTTTAAAGTTTGAAAAGTGTTTCATATGAATTGTTTCATTTTATCCTCACAACAACTCTGGGAGGTAGGTGCTATAATTACACTATTTTACAGATGCGGAAACTGAGGGAGACAGAGGCTAATTGACTTTCCCAATGTTATTAAGTGGTTATTAAGTGTCTAAGGCCATATTGAACTCAGATCTTCCTGATTCCAGGTCTAGTGCTCTATCTACCATGTTGTCTAGCTACCTACAGGAATCCTTTTCTAATCCCTCTAGTGTTTAATGCTTTCTCTATTTTCAAGTGATCTTGTATGTACTTACCTGTTAACATATTATTTTTTGGTGATAGGATGTAAGCTCCTTCTGAGCAGGGGCTGATCTTGTCTTTTATCTTTGTATCATTGGACCATAACATTGTAACTCGCTTAGTGAGTGGTTGGATTGGATGTTACTATTAATAATCAAGAAATAGTTAAACAAAACTATTTGTGTTGTTGCGTCTACCAGTGGTGCTAATGTGATATAATGCCTCTTCCATGAGATAAATGAAGAAAATAATCATATCTGCCTTCAAGTATTTGAAGGACTATCACATTCGAGAGATACTAGACATTTTGGCTCCAGATACTAGAACAGTGAATCATGAGTAGGAGTTACATGGAGGTAGGTTTCAGCTAGATATAAAATCAAGGAATAGAGGAGTTCAAAAGTAGAATGAGGTCAGGAGTCTGTAACCACTGGGCCCACCTGTACATGACAAGATTCCACATGCACCCAAGGAAATTGGGAAAGCACAAGAATATGTTGTGAAAGATGTATCTGTCACTAACAGTATGACACAGAGACATCACTGCTTAACCCGTTGATACATTCTGTGCCTATGGTTCTGTACAATTGAATTATTATCAATGCTGATATTATACTGACCTCTTTTTTTTTCACTTTTAATTAAATTTCCAACAGATTCAGTGGCAACAGCCTCTGGGCCACTGCTTGTTGAAGTTGCCAAAACCCCTGGTTCCAGCCTTGGTGTTGCACTGAGTACCTCAATGTGCTGTAACAAGCAGGTCATCATCATTGATAAAATCAAATCTGCAAGTATTGCCGACAGGTGAGCGCCCATTAACTTGCTTTACCTTCCAAACTGCATGACAAATAGCAAAGTAAAGCAAACAAACAAACAAAAACACAACTAAAAATAAAGTTTCCTTGTCATCTTCTACGAGATTTATTTAAAGAGAGAAGACACTGTTGTTGGGCCTTAAAATTTACCTAGCCTACCAATTGCCCCATGTTGTAAGTCAATTTAAGGATTCTCTCCAGATGTTTGATTTGGCCATTGGTGCAGTTAACAAAAAAGTCTTTAAAAAAAGAAAGAAAGAAAGAAAGAAAACTCTCATACCATGCATTGCCACATAAACCTTCTATTATTACCATAGAGAAGTCAAGCAGCTCTTTGTGATATAGCATGCAGTGAAGTATCCAAAGGAGTTAAACCCTATATCCATGAAATCTTATTATTTTCCTTAAACAAAAAAAAAAATTGACTACCTGGCTGGAATCCTTAAAGACAAGCCCTGCACTGTGAAACAGCTGTCATGGTGTGTTAATCTTAAGCTTTTACAACCTTGAAGTGTCCCTTTAAGGTGCATTTCTCATTCCTACAACACAATAAAAATGAAACTCCTTAAACTTAGGTTTTTTTCCCCTTCTAATTAATATTTTAGAATGTTGCTGAGGTTGATAGGGGAGGAAAGACTAGTTTCCCACCTACAAAATAATTTTTACAGTTCCTGATAAGAAAGACTTCATTTCCTCCATTTGGAGTGGCCAAAACATGGAAATGAAATTATATTTACAGATGGAAATGATGTTTCAAAGCACTTTTTCCCCCTGAGAGCTAGGCTACTAAAGCTGTGGAATACTTTTTAAAGTTTTATTTTAAAATATGCTTTAGGAGCGAGGCTCTCCTGCATTTTCCCAGCTCTTTTCTCCCTATATCCCAATTCTTCTCAGTATTACCTCTCTCAGCAGGGCTATGAGCAGCAACCCACTGTGGTGGTCAGTCTACAGCTCCACTATGGTCATACCCTACATTAAAGCCTTTAACAGCCATTGATCCGGGGGTGCTGTTCAGTTCAATGGTGCAGTATGCGGTAATTTTCTCCCTCTGGTTTTTGTTTGTTTGGTTGGTTGGGTTTTTTTTTCCCATTCCACAGTGGAAAACCAGTTAAAGGAACTGTCCACTTGACTGGTATGTCGGGATGCTAACTGCTGTGTTTGCATTTCTCATGTAGCCCAGTTTCTTGAGTGCAGCAAGATGTAGCAGCTAGCCCCCTTCCCCTTGTTCCTTCAAGCCTCCCCTGGAGTCCCCGTGACAGCCCTGCTTTCACAGCTTGTTGGAATCTTGCAAAATCTCCATCATCACTTATAGTTTCTGTTCTAATAGATATTTAAATTTGGAATAGCAAAACCAAAAAGAAAAGGTGAACTGTGTGCTTGTGTGAGAGGGGTCTTACCTAACATTTTCCCCAGGTTGTTCTCATTCTATTGTCATTCACACATGTGTTAGTAGTCAGCTACCTCATTCCAATTCCTTGAGTATTGTCTTGGGATAGTGTATACTGACCGTGTACTATATAGATATATGAAAGTCTAAGGGAAGAAAAACTGGAAAAATTCAGGGGGAAGGACAGGGGGGGAAACTTATTTCCTACTTCTTTTTTTTTTTTTGTGGGGTAGTGGGGGTTAAGTGACTTGCCCAGGGTCACACACCTAGTAAGTGTCAAGTGTCCGAGGCCGAATTTGAACTCAGGTACTCCTGAATCCAGGGCCGGTGCTTTATCCACTGTGCTATCTAGCTGCCCCCCTACTTCTTTTTAACATCATAAAAATTGGGAAAGAATAGGAAAAATACACTGTTTTCCTGAATTTTTCCACTTTTTCCCAAAACTTTGTGTCTCTATTGGTATATAAGGTTTGTACTAAAAAGCTTAAAATTTGACTTTGGATGATGCCTATTACACTTGAACTTTTCCTTTCTTTTTAAAAAAATAATAAAGATCACTTGTAATTTTCATGAGCGATATGAAGGAACATTCTAAACAGGCTATACGCGATCAGATTGAGTATTTTTTCCTTTCTGTAGATGTGGTGCATTGCATGTTGGAGATCATATTCTTTCCATCGATGGAACTAGCATGGAATATTGCACAATGGCAGAAGCAACACAATTCCTTGCCAATACTACAGACCAGGTCAAACTCGAGATCCTTCCCTATCACCAGACTCGAGTTGCACTGAAGGGACCTGACCACGGTAAGAGAATCCATATGGATAAATCTTTTATCTCTTATTCTCTCTGCACAGTTACTGCTTTGTCCAGGAGAATAAGAAATTGGAATGGAGCAAAGGTGGAATCTGTCTCCATCCTTTTCAGTATTATAGGTTAACATGTTTATTTTCCCAGCACCTAGCCCATTGCCTGGCACATAGTAGGAGCTTAGTAAATGATTGGTGATTGATTATCCTCCATCTTGCAAGTCACTCTTTTCAAGTTGTTTTAAGTGGTTTGCTTGAATATATATCCTCATAGAAATTGACACAATTGAGGCATGAAATAGTTTTTTAGAGAATTTATTAAAGTCTTGCTAAATGTAAAACAAAGTCTCTGATGCCATTGGAGCAGGTGGAAGGGAGGTAGTTAGCATTTTTAATGCTGGATTTCCTCCCTAAATATAGAACAATGAAGCTGTAAAAGGCAAACCTGAATGTGTGTTTTTTTGACAGTACTATAGTGGATTCCCGTGTTCCTTCATAATTCTTTTTTGTTTTTTCTTTGTTTTTTGTGAGGCAGTTGGGGTTAAGTGACTTGCCCAGGGTCACACAGCTAATACGTGTCAAGGGTCTGAGGCCTGATTTGAACTTAGGTACTCCTGAATCCAAGGCCAGTGCTCTTTCCACTGCGCCACCTAGATGCCTTAAAGGTATCATCAAAATGTTCCTGCTACAAAGAAGTCATGGAATTAGTCTTCATTCCTTGTGGAATGTTCCATTTCTTTGTGTTTCAAAAGCATAACTAGTGTGCTCTCAGATATTCAGAGCCGAGGAAGAGGGACAGCTAGGTGGCACAATGGATAAAGCATCGGTCCTGAATTCAGGAGTACCTGAGTTCAAATCCAGCCTCAGACACTTGACACTTACTAGCTGTGTGACCTTGGGCAAGTCACTTAACCCCCATTGCCCCACACAAAACAACAACAACAACAACAACAACAAAAAAACCCTAATACAGAGCCAAGGAAGAAGAGAGGTCTTTGTCAGGGCTGGTCTCATCTCTGAAATCTTTTCTTCTCAGAATGATAGAAAAACTCCCTTCCCAGGTTGGGCATTCTATTGTGTGATAGTGAACAGTTTACCAGCAATGTGTTCTGGTGGAATCAAGAACTGCAAAGTATACTAGTAGGGCACCTCTGATTTCATTGATATCAATAGCTCCAAGTTATCAAACGCAGGTTGGCTCTTTCTCAACAACCAATGGGCTTCAAGAGTTGCCTAGAGCCCTGAGAAGTCAGATGACTTGTCCATGGTCGAAGATGGTGTATGTAAGAGGAAGAACTGGAATTCAGGTCTTCTTGGCTTCATGGCCAACTCTCCATATTCAATCCACCATGTTGCCTCTATAGTATGACTCAGTGAAGAGCCACAAAGTATTCAGATATCAAGAATAAAATAGAAGCTCAGAGATTATGGCTTTCAAAGAACACAGATGTGCCTATTTTTTTTTTTTTTGCTGGGCAATGGGGGCTAAGTGACTTGGCCAGGGTCACACAGCCAGTATGTATCAAGTTTCTGAGGCCGGATCTGAACCCAGGCACTCCTGAATCCAGGGCCGGCGCTCTATCCACTGTGTCACCCAGCCGTCCCCCCCTATTATTTTTAAATGAGGTCCAGCTGAGCATCTTTAATCACAAGATGCCCCAAGAATAAGAGCTTCATGCCCCAAAAAAGGCAACCAAGGAAATTCCTGTAGTTTTGTTTTCAAAATTTCCCCTATTTCAGAACTAAAAAACAAAAAATAAAACTTAAGCCATGATTTAAAGCTAAGGCTGCTTATTTTTCTTATATTCCACAAGCCCACAGACCTCCTTTGGTGCTGATCATTATATCTCAAAGAGGATTAATATGTTTCTGTACATGTAGGAAGATAGCAAATTTCTCTGGGATTGCCTTCTTGGGTGTAGAGAACTCATTTGTATTGCATGCCTTACACCTCCAAAAGCAGTCTGGACTTTTTCTCCACAGTTTGAGAAGTAGCATGGGGGTGGGGGATGGGGGTGGGGTAGATAATTCCACACTGAACAAATCAGCTGGATACAACCTTTTTAATTAAATAGAGCTCAGACAGCCCTGAAGCTAATGAAATCCACAGTACCCCATCATTCTTATCAGATTTTTAATTTTGCACATTGAAAGTGTGCTGTGCAGGGGAATCATCCAGTTTATATATATATATATATATATATATATATATATATATGTGTATATATATATATCATCCTTTAAAATATTTGAATAGAAATAATAAGGAACTACAGTATATTCCAAATCATGGGACATTCATACAGGTCATATTAGTATTTTCTGACACAAAAACTGAAGGGAAAGACTAATGTATAAGGATTTTTCACAATACTATGAAGTCTTCATTGACTTGGCAGGGGTTGGGGGAAGTGTAAGTGAAGCAACAGAATATGTATCTTGAGTGATGCTGAGTTTTGTTTTTAAGTTTTACTAATGACTTTTGTTTTTCTATTACATTAATTTCTGAATATATTCCTCTTGGCCTCCCCTATCTAATGAGTCTTCCTTTGTAACAAAAAAAAGCACTTAAGCATTTGAATGATTATATAGTCATAGCTCCCCACCTCTCCAACAAGAGGAAGGTGTATTTTTTCTAGAAATCCTGTTTTGCCATAGAAATGTAATATTATCTAAATTCCTCCATTAATGACTCCCAAATCAATTTCTAAATTGTTTTTTTACTTTCTTAAGCCAATTTATTCTTCTTTCTTTTTATTTTCCCCACACACCAATAATAAAAAGTTTGCTCTAAGCAATTTCCCAACATATTGACAAAGGAATAAAATTATTTATCCAGCAACTCAGTTCAAGTGGCTGATTTTACTCTCTAAACTGCATGTACTAGGAGAAAACCTTCATATTTCTTCAGCATACAGTTGGCATAATAATAATTCACATTTATGTAGTGTTATGTAATTTACATAGTGCTTTCTTTATAGTACCCCATGAGGGAGGTTGTCTTGGTATTATTATCTCAGTGTAAAACAAAAGGAAACTGACTCATAGAAAATGACTTACTTAAGGTTGCACATCTGGTAAGAGCTGGTGTCAAGTCTTGATCTTAGGACTTTTGACCTTAAGACCAGTATTCTTTCCAGTACCTCGCACTGCTTCTCGTATCTGATACCGTTTATGTAGAGGGAATTTGGCAGCTAGGTCACTCAGTGAACAGAGCACTGGGCCTGGAGTCAGGACGACATGAGTTCAAATCAAGCCTAGAAATTTACTAGCTGTTTGACCCTGGGCAAATCACTTCACCCTGTTTTCCTCAGTTTTCTCATTTGTAAAATGAGCTGGAAAAGGAAATGGCAAATCGCCCCACTATCTTTGCCAAGAAAACCCCAAATGGGGCCATAAATAATTGAAAAGTGACTCAAGAACAACAAAATACAGAGGAAATGGATTAAACTGGTTCAAGTTAGAAATCTGAGATTATAACTCTGATCCTATTTCCCACTTTCCCTTCGGAAAGTATTTTACTTATCATCTTCCAAATGTAGTATACAGGTGTCCCTCAATTGGAGAAAATGTATCTATACTGTTAAGTTGTTTGGAAAACTACTTTCTATAAAGTGAATTCTATTTCCCCAGCTTATTTACATTATAAAAATCTTTTTACATTTCTTCCAAAATATGAACGTACTCTAATGCCACCCAGCCCATTTTTAAAAGATCCTCGGGGCAGCTAGGTGGCGCATGGGGCGGCTAGGTGGCGAAGTGGATAAGGCACTGGCCCTGGATTCAGGAGGACCTGAGTTCAAATCTGGCCTCAGACACTTGACACTTACTAGCTGTGTGACCCTGGGCAAGTCACTTAACCCCTATTGCCCTAAAAAAAAAAAAGATCCTCAAAGTGCCCTGAGTAACAATTTTACATCAAGCCAACAGCTTCATTTGCTTTCATGTATTTCCTATCACACACATGCCTAGGTCCCTTCCACGGTATCATCATCGCATGGAGCATCTCTATAGCATTTCTTTGACTTACTTGGATGGGAGGAGATAGTGCACTGTCCGTATTTTACTTTGGCAGACTCACAAAGCCACAGGGAATAAGAGTTAGCATTGAAAAGAGCAGAGAACCTAGTTTAAAATCCTGACTTTAGCGCCTGTGACCTGCATGATCTCGAACGAGTCTCTCGACCTCCATGGGCCTCAGGTGGCTCATCTGTAAAATTGTGGGCCTCCACAGATGTCTTCTGATATCCTTTTTCAGCTCTATGAGCCTAGTCACCTAACTTGGGGGGGAAGGGGGGGGATTCTATTTTGTTGTTTTGTTGAAACATGTAGATTGCAGAGGCTGTAGGAAGGAAAAGATCCACTGGATAAAGACTGGTCCCAAGCAGGAAACCTGCGGGCTGGCTATCAGACCAGGGAAGGAAGGTCTATCGGCACCCAGTGGGGTACATATATTGTAATACTCTGCAGATAAATATATACTCAACCGTGGGATCAGGGCCTAGGGCACCTGACTTTTGCTTAGTACACTATTTGATGCAGATTGGGAAAAAGCAGGGAGACCCTAAGTGAACTTTTGTATCTTGTGATTTTAACAGGCCTGTCCATCATCCTTTAGCTTTGGATTTATCCAACTCTTATGTTTTAATAGAGATGGTGATATAGCACACAAAATCCCAAAGCTGACAAGGACCTACATTTTTATCTGAATTCCTTTTATACTTGCTATCCAGACTATACCACTTGACACCATCAAGTCAATTCAGCAAACATTCATTAAAGGCTTATTGTGTGCAAGGTTATGATCAGTGTGGAGGATACAAAGGTGAAAAAAAATGATACGGATTCTTCCTTCAAAGAGCTTGACAATCTAATGGAATTAAGACAGGTACACAAAGAACTGCAAAACAAGTCAGAATATAATAAATACATAGGAGTAGTCAAACTGAAAAGAGGCATGAAAGGTCTAAGGAACACATCACTTTAGTGGGTAGTGGGGTGGGGAAGGATGCTATATATAACTGTTAGGCTTCATAGAAAAGGAAAAAATGTGACCAAGGGGCAGCTAGGTGGCGCAGTGGATAGAGCACTGGCCCTGGAGGCAGGAGGACCTGAGTTCAAATCTGGCCTCAGACACTTAACACTTACTAGCTGTGTGACTCTGGGCAAGTCAACCCCAATTGCCTCACCAGAAAAAAAAAAGTGACCAAGACCTTAAAGAAATAGAATATTTCAATAGTTGGAGATGGGGAAAGCATCTTTTCTAGGCATACAAATATCATATTAAAATTCCAGGAGGAAGAAAAGATAAGACAAGATGAGAAATGCTTATCCATTTTTTGTTTGTTTTGAGGCTCATTCTCTCTCTCTTGCCTAGGCTGGAAATACAATAGCCACTCATGTGTGCAATCCCAATACTGATCAACAGAGAAGCTTTTAACCTGCTTCAGTTTTCCTACCTTGGCCTCCTTAGAAAAGACGGTGGCCCTCCATGCTAGGGGACTCACCAAATTGGTGCCTCTCTTGGTGAGGACGCCCAAGTGGCCTGCGTTGTATTATAGCTCAGCATTGCCAAACATTGGCCTCAGCTTCTCCAGCACTGGGAACTATAGTCACAACCACCACACCTGGTCTAATTGTCCATTTTAGCTGGAATATGAATCCAGATAGTTTGAAATAGAAGCTGGAAAAGTGGGTTAAACCAAATTGTGACAGACACTACAGTTCTCAGCTAAAAGGTTTGCATTTTGTACTTTCATTCAAATATATATATATGTGTGTGTGCGTGTGTGTGTATGCACAAATATATATTTTGTTCAAATATCTACATATACATATATCTAGATATTTGAATGAAGGTACAAAATGCAAATGTTTATATATAAAATACATAATTTATGTATCTATAATTATATATATATAACAGAATTTGCATTTTATATTTTCAACCTCTGGTACCATGCTTTGAATACAGCAGGTTATATATATATATATATATATATATATATATATATATATAGAGAGAGAGAGAGAGAGAGAGAGAGAGAGAGAGAGAGAGAGAGAGAGAGAGAGAGAGAGAGAGAGAGAACCTAGTAAAAAATATTTTTAAAAGACAAAGCCCCTGCCTTTGAGGATCTTGGTGGTAGAACTGAGAGGATTCAACAATTCTTTAGATGTTAGGGAATGAGGAATAGAGAAGAGCCAGAAAGGACTTTGTTTTGAGTAAGGTTGACAGAAGAATGGTGATGGCATCTACAAAAATGAGAGGTGGGGGAGTGGGAGAGAGAGAATGAGTGGGTTTCGTTTGGGCTGTATTGAGTTTGATAGATGAGAACAGTGGCAGCTAGGTGGCGCAGTGGATAAAGCACTGGCCCTGGATTCAGGAGGACCTGAGTTCAAATCTTGCCTCAGACACTTGACACTTGCTAGCTGTATGACCCTGGGCAAGTCACTTAACCCTCATTGCCCTGCCCCCCCCCCCAAAATAAAAATAGATTTAACAGATGCACAGCAAGAACATCATCTCCCCCCCCAAAAAAAAGACCAAAAACAAAAAAGTCTTGCAATTTTCTAGAGTCAGGGAGGAGAAAGAGAAACAGGATATTTGCTTGGCTGGGGGTTAGGGAGAGAAGGCGCAAAGTGGAGGGATGTCACAAGATCAATAGAAACCTTTTATTTTTTTTTGGCTGGGGGAGACCTAAACATATTTCTGGACAGGTAGTAGGGACTAATGAGAAGGAATAATTTGAAAATGCAAGAATGAATGTAAATTGTCAATGGAAGAAGGTCCTAGAAGAGAAGGGAGGAGATGAGATCAAGATCACAGGTGGAAAGACACACTATCTTATTCTTTAATTATTTCATGTGCTCAGGTCTTGGCTCCCAGATGACAATGGTCATACTTAGCCTCCAGGTCTTTTATACCTTTTGTATTCCCATTTTGATTAGCACAGTGCTAGGCACAAGAAGATAGATAACAAAAATACTTGTTGAGTGAGTGACTCCAAATGCCGCATCCCATGACCTTTTTCCCACTCCCAAATTCCTTCATCCTTATACAGCATTTGACACCAACAGCTGTTATCTCCTTGATATGCTCTCATTCCTCTGCTCCCACGATAGCATCTTTTCCTGTTTTTCCTTCTGCTTTTCTGACCACTGCCTCTGAGTCCCTCTTGTTTCACCTTCTTCTTCCTAGTCCTTAAGCTTCATAACATTATAACAGCAGGAGCAAGGTAGCAGAAGCCAGAATGATGAGTAGCCTCTCATCTCTAAGAAATATAGGTTAATACTATTCTCCAGGGGAAATTTATGACTTGCTCCCTTGAATATTAAATTGCACTGGGGAAATTTCTCTTAAGCAAGGGCCGGCTCTGTCTCATCTCCTGAAAAAGGCACTAGTGTGGCTAGTGGATGGAAGATGAAACTGAATTTGAAGTTAATGAGTCCTTTCCCGAGCGCTGAGGCTAATGTGTTCATTAAGGTGCAACATAAATGACTGAACCTTCCAGCAAGGAAAGGGTTCAACTTCCATCCTGGGGTGTTACAAAGCAATGAGTATTTATAAATATATTTGCTAATAATGAAAAACTTATGACCTTAGAGTAAGGAGAAGTGGAAAGATGTATGAGTTGATCTTTATTGTTTTGATCTCATCCTTTTTGAGAATATCAATTTGAAAAGCATAGCAGATAAGTATATCAAAGATCAGGATTGTTTGTATTCTCAAGCTTTGGGTAGGGAAACAAATCTTAATAATGAACAACATAGAGTATGCTGTTTAGGGAAAGAAATGAAATGCCACTGAACATCACATTAAAACGATTGAGAAGATTTGCCCCTGAAATATAGCTTATTGTCAAAAATGAATCGAGCATCTTACAGAAATACAAGTCTAGTAATCAAATATTCATTTCTAGGGAAAAAAAAGGAAGTTGCTCAAAATCACATAAAATCACATCACAGGCCAAGATTTCTTTATTATTAGAAGCCCTAGATAAGATCCTAGTAGAAATAGTTGATTGCTGGGAATAATCAAATGGCAGTGATAGATGCTGGCTAAATTAAAATGTCAGAGCAATAACTTGTAGTGACTGGCACGTAAACTACTTGAATCAGGAGAGAATGTGATTTATCTCTCCTAGTTTTCTTTTGCTTAATATACAAGGGCTGTTAACTGGCGGAGATTTGCAAATCTTTAATTACTAATAGTGTGTCATATATCTTGATGGGCCTGACTTTTAAGTTAAAAAATGTTTTTAATCTCAGCAGCTAAGCACAGGGGGAGATTAGAAATTGATTCAATAGTCATCTTTAAAGGAAGAAAAATGGGTTGTAGAAAAGCACGCATTATTCTTGGAAGGATGAAAGGTTTCAATCCCAGATGTTAATCATCTGCTTTGCTGACCACTGAGAAAAAGGGAAAAGCCAAACAAATCTTTTTCCTTTGCAAACTGCTTTCATTTTTATTTTTTTTCTTTATTTGAACAATTCAGTTACCTTTTCCTATTTTTGTTTTTTTTGGTTCTTCCTCTCTTTCTTTCCCCTCTCCCATTTCCTGTCATCCCTTCATGCGGGCAGATAAAGTTCAGAGGAGCAACGGGCAACTTACCTGGGATTCCTGGGCCAACAACCACAGCAGGCTGCTCACCTATCACCATTATAACACCTACCGCCCTGACCATTGCAGGATGGCAGCCTGGAAATTCCAGAAACCACCTCCTCCGAAAAACCCTCGTAATGTTCCAGGCTTTCTCCTCCTGGCTTCTAATTTAAAGTTTTTCCTCTCCTCTCCTCTCCTCTCCTCTCCTCTCCTCTCCTCTCCTCTCCTCTCCTCTCCTCTCCTCTCCTCTCCTCTCCTCTCCTCTCCTCTCCTCTCCTCTCCTCTCCTCTCCTCTCCTCTCCTCTCCTCTCCTCTCCTCTCCTCTCCTCTCCTCTCCTCTCCTCTCCTCTCCTCTCCTCTCCTCTCCTCTCCTCTCCTCTCCTTTCCCCTCCTCTCCTCTCCTCCTCCTCCTCTCCTCTCTTCCCTCCTGTGTCCTCTTCTTTCTCCTCTCTTGTATCCTCTTTTCTCTCCTCTTCTCCCTTCCTCTCTCTTTCTTTTCCTCCTCTTTTCCCTCTCCTCTCCTTTCCTCTCCTCTCTTTTCTCTCCTGTCCTCTCCTTTCTTCTCCTCTCCCTTCCCCTCCCCTCCCCCCCTCCCCTCCTCTTTTCTCCCCTCCTCTTCCCTCCCCTCCTCTTTCTCTTCTCCTCTCTTCTCTCCTGTGTCTTCTTTCTCCTCTTTTCTCTCCCTTCCTCTCTCTTTCTTTTCCTCCTCTTTTCCCTCTCCTCTCCTTTCCTTTTCTCTCTTCCCTCTCCTCTCCTCTTTCCTCTTCTCTCCTCTCTCTCCTCTCCTCCTCCTCCCTCACCTCTCCTCTCATTCCATTTTTGTCTTCATGGATGTCATGCTTTCTCATTAACAATGAAAGGTTATTTCTGACATCTCTTAAACCCTTTTCTTTTCCAAATGGACAGCCTTGGTTGCTAAGAAAAGGTATGGACATTCAGAATGCTTTGCTTTCATGTGACGAGGTTATTTATTATCGTTCAGGCAGTATACAGAGTATAATGTACACAGATTATCTATGAGCATAAGGAGGGGTCTGTGAAGTTTGTGTCACAAATCACCTGTAAAAATAAGTGGCGTCTTAAATGTACTGAGTTGCCTTGGTTATGAAGAAGTTGTGTTTTAATGTGTCTTGTCTCATGCAGAAGATGTTAGTACTTCTATGTTTTTCATTGTGTCTCCAGGGTTCCAACTAGTTCCTAGGCACTTGTTAGGCCTTACATTTAAATCATTAGAGGCCTGGTCTGTGTCTTTGTTGTGAGATACCTACATCCCATCCCTGTGCCCCATGTATATTTCTCTGACTTATTACTGGCTAGCAGGTGTGGACAACACCTCACCTTGTCCAAAAATTCTCTATGCCAAGTCTCTACTTTCTCACAGCAGCTACGGTGTCTTCATCCATCTCTCCTACCTCCATGAGTGCGTATAGCCTGAATTCCCTAAACACAGGGACGTTGCCACGAGGCGTCTACACGACCAGCCCGCGTGGGACAATGATGAGGAGGAGACTAAAGAAGAAAGACTTCAAAAGCTCCTGTAAGTGGAAATGGAATCTTTTGCATTGGGCCTGGAAGTCTTTGTCTGAGGGGTTGGGGGGAGAAGGAATGGTGGGGGGAGGAGTGGATGAAAAGTAGCAGGAATTAATATTTTAGATACTGAGAAAGATAGGAGAACCTTTTCTGTGTTTGGGACTAAATTATTATAGAGATACCAGTTTGTGTTATAGGTAGCTAAAATTATATGGTCCATATATGAGGTTGATACCTTTAATTTTATATCTAAATTGTATTGGTCCATTTGAGTTTGCTTTGCCTTCAATTTATTTAAAGGAAAGCTTTTCTTTGGTGAGACGTGGTCTTTTTTAGAAATTAAGAATGTTGATTTGATTTCTTGGTTCTACTATACCATTCTGTGTGCCTTTGGACTTGAAATCTTTACTCTTTTGGTTTCCTACTCTGAAATGTGACAGTATTTTTTAAGTACCCAACCTAACTGAGCTGAGGATAAATAAATGAACATTGGTTCACAAAGACCATTTTTGGTGACCTGTCATGATTATCTGTAAATGGGAACCACTGGAATGGTTAAGCCTCAAAGAGACTGAACATATGTCAGGGCTTGGAGGGGCTTGTTTGTAATTTGGACAGTTGGTGATGAGGGAGAGAGAAGAGTGTGTGCATTTCTTGTGAATGTCCCTTTTTGTCCCACCATTGACTCATCCAACTTCATGTCATATTGTCTTCTGTCTACTCTCTTGCCAGACTGCACTGTTCTCTACTTCTCAGATATGCACTAGGATTTCTTGGCTTCATACCTTTGCTCAGGTTGTTCTCTGTGCTTAGAATTTTTTTTCCACACCATTGCCTGATGAATTCCTACCCATCCTTTAAAGTCAAATGTCATGTCTTTATTGGACCTCCTTATGTAGTGCTGAGGGAGAGGTGATTTGAATGAACTCCTCATTCAGAGCTTCATGCTGAGAAGATAGATGATTAAATATGGCACCCCCCGCTTTACACTTTTAGGAAACTTGGCCTGATTAATGGAACTGTGTTCATGTCATGCCCACCCAATTGTCCCCTCTGCCTTTGTATACTTAATTTATATTATTACCAAATCTATTATATTAATTTGGAATTTAATGTTGGTCCTAGGGCCCAGGAGTGAGCAAGCTAACTTCTGTGGTCATCCCTGCCTTGTCACCCTAAAATCTATAGTAGAGGGACTGCCAGATTTGTAAGGATGATCTGACTTCAATTCTCACCTCTGAAACTAGTGTGTGACTGTAAGGCCTTTTGCTTCTCTAAAATCTAATCTTCTCAGACAATGATAATATCTGAGGTACCTGTTTTCTAGGATTGTGAGGACTAAATCAATCTGTCAGCAAGCATTTGTTAAATGCTTACTATGTGCCAGGAGCTGTGATAAGTATTAGGGATGCAAAGAAAGGCAAACACATGGTCCTGGCCCTCAGGAGGCTCCCATTCTAATGGAGAGAATCATACAAATAATTATGTACTTCGGGGGCAGCTAGGTGGCGTAGTAGATAGAGCACCAGCCCTGGATTCAGGAGGACCTGAGTTCAAATCCGGCCTCAGACACTTGACACTTACTGACTGTGTGACTCTGGGCAAGTCACTTAACCCCCATTGCCCTGCAAAAACAAAAAACGAACAAACAAAAAAGCAAATAATTATGAAATTCAAAGAAGGCACTGGGGGAAGGGGTTAAGGCAATACTGGGAAAGGCTTCTTGTAGAAGGTTAGACCTAAGCTAAATATTGAAGGCACTTATATTGATGAACAGTCATTTCACTTTCATGAGCATCGTCTGAACAATTTGCTCAAGGTCCAGACCCCTTGACAAACCAGAGCGTAGTTTGGGCTCGTCCTCTTCTTAGGGGTCCTCTTCTACTCATAGAAGCATTATAGTAAATGCCTAGAGTACCTCCCACAAGTGAGCCAGTACTTATTTGAGGGACCAGAGAGCTACTCAATTCTAGGACTCCCAAGGTTGCCCTAAAGGCTGGAAATATCCATCTCAGGTTTGCACTTTGAACATCTGTGTCTCGGCAGTACATATGCTTGCTGCCATACACTTACATTCTCTTTAGGTGTGAGGAAGCCCTCCCCTCCACCGACAAGAATTGAGAGGGAGGGGGAGAGGGGGAGAGAGAGAAAGAGAGAGAGAGAGAGAGAGAGAGAGAGAGAGAGAGAGAGAGAGAGAGAGAGAGAGAGAGAGAGAGAGAGAGAGAAAGAGAGAGCGCGCGCACCAGCCAGCCAACTCTCAAGCCCCACATTCAAGAGGGAGGAAGAAAGGAGCAAGAATCTCAGAGGTTAGGGGCAGCTAGATAGCTCAGTGGATAGTGTACCAGTCCTGGAGTCATGAGGTCCTGAGTTCAAATCCAGACTCAGACACTTGACACTTACTAGCTGAGTGACCATGGGCAAGTCACTTGACCCCGATTGCCTTACCAAAAGAAAAAGAATCTCAGAGGTTCTCTCTCCCTTTAAACCTTACTGAGCAGGTAAGGTTCCTAGGGTAGCAGCCAGTTGTCTTTGATACAGACTCTTTGCCCTCCTGGCATCAAGGGGGACCAAGGTATTGCTGTAGCACCCCCAACATTCAATGTAGCTTCATGCATGTGGGTGTGTTTGTATTCCATTGCATATGCAAAACTCCTTGCCAACCTGAAAGTGCTATATGTATCAGATATTGTTAAAATTAATATTATATCCTGATTTCCCTACTTTGTAAGGGCCTTTCCCCCTTGGATTTCATGTAGCATTTTGCTTTTGAGACCCTTAATGCACTCACCATCTATTATTGTGTATTATAGTTATTTATGTTTGTGTCTTATGTCCTTTAAGGACTGGGAGCTCTGGGTAGGCAGGGATTATTTTTAATCTAAATTTTTTTTTAATCCTCCCCCAGAGCCTCTGTACATAGTAAGTATTTATTGAATGAAAAGGGAATGAAATCACCTAAAAAGAAACTGAAAGAAGATGGGGGTGATTTCCTTTGCTTCTAGCTTGAGTAAGAAAACTGTTGCCACTGTAATCTGATGATGACCCACTTGGAATTCTCCCCAGTTGTAAATGGCATGATGTCATTTAATATGACAGCAAAGTAGAGATAAGACAACAGAAGGGAGACTGAGCTCTGTCAAGTCGGAAACAAGTACCAGTTTGAATCTGGAACTTTTCCTAAATACCTTTGAATCAACTATTTAGCATTCAAGCAAATTACATATATATATATATATATATAAATTTCTCTCACTCTGCATTTTTTTTGCCTAACCTGTCAAGTAGAACAATATTATGATAAACATACATTTTAGCATTTTACCACAGGAAAATGTTAGATGTAATATCTTTACTTTTTTTTTACTTTAGATTTACTATCAACAAAAATACATAAACTATGGAATAAAATAATATAAAACCCCTCAATACAACATATAGTGCATTTGAACAAAGTAGAAAGAAATTAACAAACAAAAAAAATGTATTGACTCTCTGTCCTCTCTTAACTCTTTTTAAACCCAGTTTGCTGAGGTGTTACTATATGTAAGGCACTGGATAAACAAAGACAAAAAGAAAATAAGTACTAGACTTGAACTTGGGAAGACCTGAGTTCAAATTCTGCTTTAAACATTTGCTATCCTGAAAGTCACTTAACCTCTAGCCTCAATTTCTTCATCTTATAAATGAATGGATTTGATGATCTATAAAATGGATTTGATGACCTTTCAGGTTCATTCTAAGTCTAAATCTATAATCCTTTTTTCCTATAAAGTACCGTTTCCTTTACCTTTGTTTTAATACTACTTGTGATGTTTTCTAAGTCAATAGAAGGTATTTTGCCATTCAGTTACTCATGTAAAATGGTTTTACCAAGGTACATCACCATATTTATTTTTAATGGATATTGTCAATAGGTTAATATTGAACATGCTAATACCATGAACGTGTCCCATGTACATATATACCAAGATAATCACTAGAAAATGTGGGCTCATGCTTTATGGCATGGAAAAAAAAACATTAAGAAAAATGATTGATAGGGGCAGCTAGGTGGCGTAGTGGATAGAGTACCAGCCCTGGATTCAGGACTACCTGAGTTCAAATCTGGCCTCAGACACTTAACACTTACTAGCTGTGTGACCCTGGGCAAGTCACTTAACCCCAATTGCCTCACTAAAAAAAAAAAAAAGAAAGAAAAATGATTGTTTCTGTTTGCATTTCTATTTCAAATGCTGTTATTTATATTTAGTAAGGGATTCCTCCTCAGTTGAGATGGTTAGTGGACATAAGATAATGAAAATGTGCATTGATTTTAAGCCTTTTTAATTTCATGGAAAGAATCCAAGCCTTAGTCACTTTCCTCTAATCAACTCAAAATTGTTCTTAAATTAGCAAATTATTGTTCTTCAGATAGAAACATAAGCAGAACAACTATCCATTCATTTGTTAACATTCCCTATCATCATTAGCCAGAATTTGTTATTTTGAAAGAATATACTTAAAGGATATATCTTAATGTATCTCAAAAGTGCCTATGTCTGCATCTGTTTTAATCATATAATAAATTCAGAAGACAGTGTGGCATAGTGGATAAAGACTGTCTCAGCATCAGGAAGATCTGCATACAAGTCTTATGTCAACCACTTACCGACTTAACCTTGGACAAGTAATTTAAACTCTCAGTACCCTAGACAACTCCAACTAATAAACATTTATTGAAAGAATTGAGTCATTACCCAAAAACAAACTGAAAGATGAGGTCATTTCCTTTACCAAATGAGGTACAGAAAGTGTTGCTGCTTAGAATTCCACTCAGTTGTAAATGGATGTGAGGGACAACTAGGTAGCTCTGGAGTCAGGAGGACCTGAGTTCAAATCTCACCTCAAAAACTTATTAGCTGTATGACCTGGGCAAGTCACTTAACCCCAATCGCCTTAAAAACATCCGGGGCCAAAAAACAAAACAACAAAAAAAAGAAAAAAGAAAAAAAATCCCCAAACCACAACTTTAGGGGCAGCTAGGTGGCGCAGTGGATAGAGCACCGGCCCTGGAGTCAGGAGTACCTGGGTTCAAATCCAGCCTCAGACACTTAACACTTACTAGCTGTGTGACCCTGGGCAAGTCACTTAACCCCAATTGCCTCACTAAAACAAACAAAAACAAAAAAACAATAAAAAACTCCCCAAAACATCCGGGGCCATCTCCAGTTGTCCTGATGTATATCTTGTCACTGGATCCAGATGGCTCTGGAGGAGAGAGTGAGGTTGGTGACATTGCACAGACCTCCCTCACTTAAATCCAATTCAGTGCAAGTCATGACATCACCCTAATGTCATGGTCCTTTTCAAGAATGAAGGACCAAAAAGGTGGGGGGGGGGCAGCTAGGTGGCACAGTGCTGGGTTCAGGAGGACCTGAGTTTAAATACAACCTCAGACACTTGACACTTAATAGCTGTGTGACCTTGGGCAAGTCAACCCTCATTGCCCCGCAAAAAGCAAAAACAAAAACAAAGAACAAAAAAAACTGAAACAAACCCAAAACAAAAACAAAGAATGAAGGACAAACACCAACAAATGGATGTGACTTGTGTAGGTATCATTCTACATCGGCAGAGGAAGTTCCTCATCAGAAACTCCCTATATCAATAAAATAATAAGTGTAGTTTTTAAAAAAATTAAAAACTAAATTTGTAATGATGATAAAATGCTACTATTTGCCCTTGTATAGAAACACCTGAAAATTAATAATATCCCAAAGTCTGGCAATAAAAGGATGGTATAGGAAGCTATGAGCCTTTTATTGCTACAGGTTTGAAATGATATCGGTGACAAGTTTTCTCAGGAACAACTAACTAATAATAAAAAGTTTATTGTGACTCTTGCCAGCTTTATTTCCTCCTCTTTATTTTGGTTTTGACACTTTTTTCACTCTTTATGGATGGAGGATAACAGCAGTAACAACAAATAAAATAAAAGTCTATCTGTGTACTAGTGAAAAATTGATACTATTGCCTGTAAAATGCAAATTTCTCACATGTGGCTGAAACGCAAAGCAACGACCCAGCCCGAAAAGAATAAAACACTCTCACCCAATATTTTAAAACTCTTTATTTTTGTCAGCAGAGAAAAGAGACAAAAAGCACAGCACATTTTATATTAATAGAGCTGGAAAGTCACATGGGAGAATTGAGAATTTCGAATTGGAAGAGAAATTAGATACCTTGGATCCAACTCCATTATTTTAAAGGTGAAGAATCTGAAGGCCCAAAAGAAGTGGTTTATGCGAGACCCTGCAGATATTTGATACTTGGACCACGACTAGAACTCAGGTCTTCTGTCTCCAAATCCAGCATCCTTTCCATTAGAATATGTTCTCTCCCACTACATCACCTGGCTTTGCACACAGACAAATGCTTAGACTTCACCTCCACCTTTTTAGCAAACCTAGCTTCCGTCAAAGCTCAGATGAAGTACTCCACCTCCTATATGACACCCCCCCACCCGCCAAATGCCTTGTATTTATTTTCTATGTGTTATGCTTAAACTATAAGTGTACGTGTTGTTTCTTTTGATAAAGTAGAAGCTTCTTGAGGGCAAACATTCCTTCCTCCCTCCCTCCCTCCCTCCCTTTCTTGCTTCCTTCTTGTCTCTGAATCTCTCTCTCTCTCCCTTCCTTCCTTCCTTTCTCCCTCCCTCCCTTTCTTCCTTCCTGTCTATCTGTCTCTTTCTCTCTCTCTCTCTCTTTCTTTCTTCCTTCCTGTCTTGCTTCCTTCCTTTCTCCCTCCCTCCCTGTCTGTCTCCTAACTTTCTTTCTTCCTTTCTTTTTCATCCTTCCTTCTTTCCTTCCCTTCTCCCTCCCTCCCTCCCTTTCTTCCTTCTTGTCTGTCTGTCTGTCTCTCTCTCTTTCCTTTATTTCTTAGTTTTTAATCCCATCATCTAGCACATATTAGATGTTTGATAAATGATCAGTATCCATAACAGGACCATAACAGGTCAGGTCAAATAACAATAAAGGAAATGACAAGGGTATAGAAATTCTAATGAAAAATGGAGATATTTTGAAACAAGCCATGGGAATCAGAAAGAGACATGCGCAGAAAAGGCCAAATTTGTCCCCAGATTCACCTTATGACGTGTATTCCCCAAAAACACGCATCCACAGAAAAAGGTACCTGCCTCAGGGGTTGGCTTAGGACCTCAGGAACTCCAAATTAGGATAGGCCCTCCCCTGTACCTCCCCAAGGTGGAAATTATTATAATGAGACTGATAATCAATTTATCCATACTATAAATATAACTGTCTTTTCTTTCACTATTCGAGAGATACCTTTCCACGTTTCTGGTTCTCTCCCTGTGGTCACTCATAGTATTGCAATAAAACTTGGGAAACTGAGTTACTGAATCTTGTAATTCTTTTGGGACAACTCACGATCAATTTGACCCCAAATTTCCATCCCACATCAATTGTACTGCTGAGAAGAGCTAATTGATCATGACACAATGTTGCTGTTACTGTGTACAGTGTTCTCCTGGCAGAGATAACTATTCTGAAAAAGAGCTTGCGGTTTTAGTGGACTACAAACTCAGTGAGCCAGCACCAGGATGTGGCAGACAATAAAGCTAAAGTAATTCTAAGTGTCATTAATAGAGGTGTAGCTTCCAGGAATGTGAAGGTCATGGTCCCGCTGTACTCCTTTTGCCCCTGTCAGACTTCATCCGGAGGCTTGTTTTCACTTCTGGTTACCACGATTTAACAAAGACATTGATAATCCTGGGATAGGACAATGAACAGCCTTGAGTCCTTGATATGTAAGGATTGGTTGAAGGAGTTTGGTCCTTGAGAGGAGAAGACTCGGGGGACCCATGATAGCTGTCATGTAGAGAAGGGCTGTCATATCAAGAAAAGATTAGGCTTGTTTCTGTTGGGTCCCTGGTGGCAAAAACAGGAGTAATATTTGGAAGTTGTAAAAACACCAATTTAGGCTGGATGTCAGGAAAAACTTCCTAACCATTAGAGCTGTCCAAAAGTCAAATGGGCTGCCTCAAGAGGAAGTGAATTTCCTCTCCTTGTAGGTCTTCTAGTTGAGTCTGGATGACAACTTGTCAAGTATATTATACTGAGCATTTCTTTCCTGGACGGGCTGGACCGGATGGTCACTAAGGGCCCTTCCACCTCTCAAATTCTGCAGTTCCTTTGGTGCATTCCTGGAGATGCCTCTGCTGACCCAATGCCCTGCCTGGCTGTGCTCACAAAGTAGAACAGGAAGATATTAGCAGCCAACATTCCTACCTCTCTTCCTATGGCCAGAGCGTTGAAGGACACGTGATCAAAGTGCCTCCTCCCATAGGTTAACTCTGATGCATCATATCCAAATCTAATGAGGTCATTGATTCCTAAACTATAATATCCCCAAACATAAAAATTGATGTGATTTTTGAATGTTTTGCATTATCGTGTGTATTTTTTAAAGGCTCATACTTTTTGGTGTAATGACCTTCAGGGTTGTCCAAGATTAATTTTTTTTTAAGTTTAGAAGGGACTCTGATTTTGGAATTTTCTCTTCCTCTCTTTTCTCAAATCTCTCATAAAGCCTATGCATTCAGATCTCAGGATTGTAGATTTAGAGCAGGGAAAGATCTTACAGAAGTAATCAAGAACAATGTTCTCATTTCCCAGATAAGGAAACTTAGACTGAAAGAGAGAGGGCAGCTAGGTGGCATAATGGATAGAACTCTGGGACTGGAGTCAGGCAGGCCTAATACTTCCTAGCTTTGTTTGTGTCAATTATATTAAATTTGTCAATCAAACATTTATTAAGTGCCCCACTCTGTGCCGAGCACTGTGCTAAGTTCTGTGGATACCTAAATAAATAAATAAATGAATGAATGAATGAATGAATAAAGTAAAAGACAGTCTTTGCTGTCAAGGAGCTTTCAATCTAATGGGGAAATTCTTGACCATTATTAGCAAGTTGTTTAAACTGTCTGTGCCTCAGTTTCATCATTTGTCAAATGTTCTCACAAAGTCATGAGGTTTAAATGAGATAATAAAGGGCAGCTAGGTGGGGCACCAGCCCGATTCAGGAGTACCTGAGTTCAAATCCGGCCTCAGACACTTGACACTTACTAGGTGTGTGACCCTGGGCAAGTCACTTAACCCCCATTGCCCTGCAAAAAAAAAAAAAGAAAAGGAAAAAAAGAGATAATATACGTAAAGTGCTTTGCAAACTTTAAAATGCTATTATTGTTGTTACTTTTTCCGTTATATCACAATGCCCAAATGTGGGTATTTATGGTTAGATCCAGTAAAAACTAATGAATAATATATGAAAATATATTTAGGATACAAATAATTTTGAAAACTATCTCTACATGTAACTGGAAAATAATAAAATATGTTTATCAAGAAAAAAATAATAATTTAGCAGAAAGTTTCCAGAATGAGTGTTTACCATTCTAATTAGTGAATAAACCTAAGTATTTCTGAGGCCAGAACTCAATTGCTTTCAATCTAATGGTGACTAAAGGAGGAGTTTTTAGCACCTAGAGAGAATTGATCAGAGAGATTCTTGAACTATGGGTTTGTAATTTACATGTCATCTTTATTCCCTTCTACAAGTTAACTCCCTGGTCATCATTGATGAAATTCAGTAAACATGTTCCTGTTGTTTTCTACTTTGCATAAATCCATTGCTTCTTTTGCCTCATTATATGGAAATCCTCAGTTCATCTTTTCATTCAAGCCTCTTCCTAATTCTTTCTGTATTTGACAGTGAACAGCATCAGACAATAGGTTTCAGGAATTCAATATGTATGAGTTTCATCAGTTTGCACTAGTTTCCAGAAAACTCTTCTTGCAAATTTCAATAAATCCCAAGACATTTTTGGAGACAATTGTAGCATCCTAGAGTTGATAGGTCCTTGAACATTTTTTTACAGCATGATTTTTCAATGCCATGAACTTTATTTAGTAATACTTTTGGAAGGATATTGGGGAATCCTGCATACTCACATTCAGGCTGGAGAGAAGACATTAGTAGCCAGTTATATGATAACTGCCACAGTTCAGGGGACAATCAGTGAGGGGCGAACTAAGATATTAACAGAGGGATGGAAAGCAGAGACAAATGAAGATATTGTGCAGGTAGAACTGCCTGAATATGGCAACTCATTGAATATGAACAGATCCAGAGAGAGGGAGGAATCAAGTATGGACCTGCTTTTGATTCTAGATAAATGTTAATGTCTTTGACAGAAATAATAATAAAAATGATAACAACAATAGCATTCATATAGTGCTTTAAGGTTTTTTGAAGTGTTTTACATTTACTTTTCTCATCTGGTTTTCACAACTATTATTATTATTATTATTCCCATTTTATAGATGAAGAAACAAGAGTTTTCACAACTTCACTGTTCTTTTTATATTATTTATGTTAGACTGTGTTTTCTACCATTATTTTTTTCTTTTGGTGGGGCAATGGGGGTTAAGTGACTTGCCCAGGGTCACACACCTAGTAAGTGTCAAGTGTCTGAGGCCGGATTTGAACTCAGGTACTCCTGAATCCAGGACCAGTGCTTTATCCACTGCACCTCCTAGCTGCTCCTTTTTCTACCATTATTGCTACTTATATAGTAATGGCTATTGTACCCATTGTGAAAGCAAGCATTTATTATTTTTTAAGCATTTATTATTAATTAATATCATATACACTATTAAAGAATTGACTGAGTGTCTCCCTAACTTCCTCATAGTCTCAGGTCTTTAGGCCTACATACCTAAAAGCACGTACCAAGTGACAGCATTCAGAGCCAAGGGAGTGAGTCCAGGAAGCCAAAAGAGAAATCCAAGAGCCAAACCAAGAGGGTGACCCTCACATGGTCAAAGCTTTTATCCTCTTTTGATAGAGGCAGGTCGTTATACATCTATCAAAGCTAATTGGGTAGCATCATTCAATTCTATTGGTTATGGGGCAGAGCCAAGATGGTGAAGGAAAGGCAGTAAGCACTCAGATCTCCTGACACAGTCACTCCAAAAAACTCCAAATAATGCCATAAGACAATTCCTGGAGCAGCAGAACCCACAAAAGGACTAGCTGAGATAATTTTCCAGCCAAAGACGGCTTAGAAGTTCAGCAGGAGGGGTCTGCTGTAATAGGGTGGAAGTGGAGCCCAACTCCGTGGCTACAGGGACACAGATCCAGCCCCAGGTCATGCCAAAGAAAGAAATTTCTGGAGCCTCTGTATTGGCTATAGCTGCAGCTAAATCAGCTCAGTCTGGTGAAAGGGTTGAGCAGTTGGCTCGGGGAGATTGTAGGGGTCTCTGCTGGCACTGAGGTGGAACTCTGATGTTGTGCCCGGCTCATATACAGGACACAGTCTTGGGTGGTGGTCCCAGGTGGGAGAGGGGCACAGGCATGCCTGCTTGTGCAACCAAAGTGAACCAGATTTGTTTCTGGGTTAAATACCAAGCAGCCAGGGGCAGCCAGATGGTGCAGTGGATAAAGCACTGGCCCTGGATTCAGGAGGACCTGAGTTCAAATCCGACCTCAGACCCTTGACACTTACTAGCTGTGTGACCTTGGGAAAGTCACTTAACCCTCATTGCCCCACAAAAAAAAAAAAAGAAGACCAAGCAGTCTGTGCTTAACTACAGACCAGAACACAGGTGAGCTGAGAATGTGCCTCTCCTTAAATCTTACCATTTGGGACCTCCTGAAGCTTGGAATAAGGTGTCTTGGAGGCAGTACTCCACTTTAAGAAGGAATTGTACCACCTTGGACCCCCTGAAGCTTGGGACAGTGCATCCAGGAAGCAATGCCCTACTTTAAGAAGGAGTCAAAAGTCAAGAAATAGGCTGGCAAGATGAGCAGGCAGAAAAAGGTGCGGACCATAGAAAGTTTTCTTTGGTGATAAGGAAGATCGAGGTGTACCCTCAGAAGAAGATAGCAACATCAGGGCTTCTACATCCAAAGCTTCCAAGAAAAATATGAATTGATCTCAAGCCATAGACACACTCAAAAAGGACTTTGAAGATTAAGAGAGGTAGAGGGAAAAATGAGAGTGACACAGGAAAGTCATGAAAAAAGAGTCAACAACTTGAAAAGTCAAATGGAAAAGCTCTTTAAAGAAAATAATTGCCCAAGAATTAGGATTGAAGAAATGGAAGCTAGTGACTATGAGAAACCAAGACACAATTTCATTGGTTAACATGACTTGAGGGTGGTCCAAATGAAAATGAGCTCTATGATGACACCAGGGAAAAGAAGGCAAAAGACCCTCACTTAAAGTGCTTAAATCAAAGTCCAGTATCTAGGTGTGGTTTAATCCCATTAGTCCTTCAATGAGCTAGACAAAAGAATCTATCTCCATTTCTTTTGCTCACTTGGGCACATCCCAGGCAAGGGCTGAACTTCCTGGGGTGAGAGGGAGAGAGAGCAACTAAACTAATCTCTGGGTCCTCCCAAGAAATCCATTATTAATTAATGATTATTTTCTCACATCACTTTCTGTGAAGTAGAAACTATAATTATCCCCGTTTTATAGATGAGGAAACTGTTATGGGATTAGGACTATTAAAGTTTAAACTGGCCAGCTGACACCAGTCTTCTCCTTGAGAAGACAGACACACCTTGAAGCCAAAGAGATAAACCCATTAGGTGTGGCTGCTACCTGAGTGGCACCAGGGAGGCAGAGATGGCTCAAGAAGAGCCCATCACCACTGAGGGACATTCCAGCCTCAGGTGATCACCCCCAATAACGGAACTTTTCACAGTCAGATGATCACCTCATAGGTCCACCCACCATTGGTCCTCTATAAAAGAATTTGCCTTCATCCTGCTGGAGGAGATAGATATCTCAGAGAACCCCATCTCTAGAACGATCTCCCCATGAGAGAAGCAAGACTTCTCTCTTGGTCTCCTTTTTCTAGCACCTAAATAAAATATTATTTTATTCCAATTGGATTTCTTTAAAGAGGAATTCCTAAGGACCCCCACCAACCATTTCCCCCATAACATAATTGAGGCTCACAAAGGTTAAATAACTTGCCAAGATACACACAGTTAGAAAGTATCAGAGACAGGATTAGATAGCAAGAAGGGGAACTAGTTTTGGGGAAAGATAATTCAGTTTTAGATCTGTAAAGTTTGAAATGTCTGAAAAACTTAATGGGAGAGAAGCTGGGGCTGGAAATACAGATTTAGGGTGTGAGGAAAATGGAAAATTTCTATAAAAGTGCCCAGAAGAATGTGGTAGGGAATCAATAGGTGGCAAATAAAAGGATTGAAAAGAAGCAACAAGGGCCCAGCTGAAGTTAGATATAATACATCTGTAGTAGGCCTATTTAACAGAGTTTTGTACCTCAGCTCCTTTCCTCTGCCCCCTCCCCCAAGTTTAACAGCTCATAAGCAAAGAAAGCAGAAATTAATCAGGATTGGGCATTGGCAAGGAAGATGCTGGCATCCCTCAAAGATATTGCGGGTTTGCAGACTACTGCAACAAAGTGAATATTGCAATAAAATGAGTCACACTTATTTTTGGGTTTCCCAGTGCATATAAAGGTTATGTTTATACTCTGCTGTAGTCTATTAAGTGTGCAATAGTATTGCATCTTTTAAAAACAATGTACATACCTTAATTAAAAGCACTTTATTGCTAAAATATGCTGAGCCTTCAGCGAGGTTTTTGTTTGTTTTTTGCAGGGCAATGAGGGTTAAGTGACTTGCCCGGGGTCACACAGCTAGTAAGTGTTAAATGTCTGAGGCTGGATTTGAACTCAGGTCCTCCTGAATCCAGGGCCAGTGCTTTATCCACTGCGCCACCCAGCTACCCTACCTTCAGTGAGTTGTAATCTTTTTGCTGGTGGAAGGTCTTGCCTTGATGTTGATGTTCACTGACTGATCAGGGTAGTGGTTACTAAAGGTTGAGGTATTTTTGGCAATTTCTTAAAATAACACAACAGTGAAGTTTACCACATCTGTTGACTCTTCCCTTCACTTGAACACTTGGAGGCCATAGTAGGATTATTAACTGACCTAATTTCAGTGTAGTTGTATGTCAGGGAATAGGGAGGTCCAAGGAAAGGGAGAGAGATGGGGAACGGCTGGCAGATAGAGCAATCAGAACACATTTATTGATTAAGTTCACCATTTTTTCTGAGCACAGTTCCTGGTGCCCTGAAACAATTAGAATTAGTAACATCAAAGATCATTGATCACAGATCACCATAATAGATGTAATAATAATGAGAAAGTTTGAAATATTGCAGGAATTACCAAAATCAAACATACAGGCATGATGTGAGCAAATGCTGTTAGAAAAATGGTGCCAATAAAATTTCTTGACACAGGGTTGTCACAAACTTTCAATTTGTTTAAAAAAAAAACACAATATTTGCAGGGGCAGCTAGGTGGCGCAGTGGATAAAGCACCGGCCTTGGATTCAGGAGTACCTGAGTTCAAATCCGGCCTCAGACACTTGACACTTACTAGCTTGTGTGACCCTGGGCAAGTCACTTAACCCCCACTGCCCTGCAAAAAAAAACAAAAACAAAAAACAAAACCAATATTTGCAAAGCATAAGAAGGGTAAGTATGCCTGTATCACAAAAAATGAAGGAAAAAGGTATTCTAGGGTATTATTCTGCTTCATTCAAGTATATGATTAAAATTGTTAGCCATGGGATCATAATTGTTACATGATGTAGTGGATAGCACTGGACTTAAGAGTTAAAAAGACCTGAGTTCAAATCCAGCTTCAGATACTTCTTAGCTATATGACCCTGGGTAAGTCACATAACTTTTCTCTTCTTCAATTTTCTTACCTGTAAATTGCGATAACAGCTTCTACTTCACAAAGATGGTTGTGAGGATCAAATGAGATAATATGTAAAGCACTTTATAAACTTTAAATTACCCCATAAATGCTAACAACTATTAGTATTACTATTGTTGTTATTATTAACATTATTATTGGTATTGTTTTTCTTAGATCTAGGTTTGATAGAAAGGCCAGTCAAGCTATAGGGAAGGTTATGGACTAGGAAATTAGGATGGCATTGAGAAACTAGAGGTCAAAATGATAGAGACCAGGTTCAGCAAGAAAGGGAGAATGAGAGACCTGGAATAGAAGGTAGATTGTGGTCAAAAATGGACATTTCAGAGTTTGATATTTTGAAAGTGTAACAGGTCTGGAGTCCTATGTATAAAGTGGATAAACTGAGGTGGAGTGAGGGTGCAGGTCACTGTAGATGAATACATCCAGTAACTATAAAAATGGTCACTGCCGTGAAGGTAAAATTCACTGAAAACAATGGCAGGGGACAGGATGGAGAATAAGTCTGTCAGCCAGGTACTGAAGTCATTAAGAAGGAAGAGTATTCTAGATATTTGTAGATAACAGGAAGGGAAGAGGATGGCATAAGCAGATGTTCAAAAAAGTTTGTTGACCAACAGTGGTTTAAAAGTTTTAGTGAGTACCCAAGACATGCTAAATACCTTTACCCATAAATTAGAAGAAATGGAAGAGAAGGAACCACTTTCACTGGAGACAGGACCTCCAAGTGTCAGCTAAAGGGAGGAGATGGAATAATTATTTAAGGAAGAGGTGGAGGATATTAAGGGAGTTCGGTCATCCCAAAAAACAGTGTTGGGGTTTGGGGTGGGGGGATTATAAAAGGGCTGCCTGGGATGGAATGAGCCCGGGCAGGGGTAAAGCTTGACCCAACTAAGAATGAAATTACAAGAGGCGATAGCAAAAGAAAGGGTCTCTTACTCAGGGCAACAAATGTTGATTCCAGGAAGTTGAGGAGAGACACATTCGAAATAATGGGAGGAGGAGAATACTTAATGGGTATAATTTTGTTATTAGAAGAGTTTATACAACCATAATGTTCCTTTTTTAAATGGTGTGAGGCTACGGACCAAGGCAAATTTGTGTCCCCAGGCTTTGGTTCGATGGGTTATTATTGGTTTTTGTCCTCCGTAAGGGTAAAAAGAAAATTGTTAGCTTATGGAAACTCAGTAAAGCATGGGCATAGAATTTTAGAAATGAAAGAAACTTTAGAAATAATCTAGTCCAGCTCTCATTTTACAGATGAGATGAAGGTATTTGATCAAGGTTAAACAACAAAGTTAGTGACAGACCTACGAATAGAATGCCTCCCAGCTCTTAACTGTTCTTTCCACTACATGGTTGTACCACCTACAAAGACAAACCAGGAACCCTCCCAGGAAGGGGGCTCTCCAGTCAAAATGATGTAAGCCATGGGAGCTTTGTCTGTCTTGCCGTTAACAAAGGATAAAGGAACCTTTCTGAAATTTTTGTTAGCAAGCCCAGAATTTGGACTTGTATCAATAAGCACTGGGGAGGACAGCTAGGTGGCACAGTGGATAAAGCACCGACCCTGGATTCAGGAGGACCTGAGTTCAAATCCAGCCTCAGACACTTGACACTTACTAGCTGTGTGACCCTGGGCAAGTCACTTAACCCTCATTTCCCCATTTAAAAAAAAAAAAAAGCACTGGGGAGAGGGGGAAATGTATCCTGAACTACACCTATGTTCCTTTGAACTGTCTGTAGGTACTTAAGGGTCCCTTTCTTTTATATAGTGTCCTTGGCCTCCAGCACAGTGGGCTTGGCCGGACAGGTCGTCCACACTGAAACTACAGAGGTAGTGCTGACCGCCGATCCCGTCGTGGGATTTGGGATCCAGCTCCAAGGCAGTGTATTTGCCACTGAGACTTTGTCTTCTCCACCGCTGATTTCCTATATTGAAGCTGACAGCCCAGCAGAAAGGTGAGACACTTAGAGATGAGGACACCTGTCTTGCATGCTTTCTGAGGAAGTTTGGTATTGGATGCCATTGGATGGCGATTAACTTATGGAACATTGCCGTATGCAGGAAATGCAGACCGTAATGAACTCTCTGTTCTGACAATAAAATTTGATGTTTTTGATCGAGTCTGAGCAGAATAACAAGCATCAGTGCCTTTATCTTGCAGTTTTTCCCATCAGGGGACTGGAGGCGATATTAATTAAAGGGAGAAAATCCATAAGAAAATCTCTGAAGTTTAAACTTTAATAATTTTTATGCCATAGGGGAAAGCACATTCATCACTGCTGTGTATTAGTTCAGATGTAATCATAGCAGATCCTACCCAGCTGAATTATTCATGACTTCTTTGGGACACTTCAGTACTCTCATCTCCTTTCTTGCATTTTTTTCTTCTGGCCACCGCCTGGATTTGTGCAAGGCACCATTAGCTGTAGCACCTGCTACAAACCTAATATTATATGATACAGATTGCAGAAGGCAAAAAGAACTCAATTACAACCGTGGCTCATTAGCGTTCTAATTCAATTAGTTTGGGGCTCTTCCACTTGGTCACTGTGCACTCTTTTCTCTCCTGTATCAGACCTCTAACACACAGTTGTGAATTTAGGTGCGGTGTACTGCAAATTGGAGACAGAGTTATGGCTATCAATGGAATTCCCACCGAAGACAGCACGTTTGAGGAAGCCAGTCAACTTCTCCGAGATTCTTCTATCACCAGCAAGGTCACTTTGGAAATAGAGTTTGATGTTGCAGGTATGATTGTATCATCTTTCCCTGTATAGAGGCATTGTCAGGACTACACTGAACGCGAATCATATTAGTTATTTAGCATGGGGAGAACTACTTACATGGGGAATATTTTTTTATTTGTTTGAGTTTGGGGTGTCATTCTGAATCAGACATTTCTTTAGTCATGCATTAGGACATCACCATAAGGGTATCTGGAAATAAATAATGACAAGTTAAAGAAAGAATATTAGGTAACATTTATTCTTCCTTAAATGGACAGTTATATATATGTATATATAAATATGTATGCATATATATACATACATATACATACATATATATGTGTATGCATGTATATATATGTGTGTGTGTGTGTGTGTGTGTGTATATATATATATATATATATATATATATATATATATATATATATATATATATATATATATCTTCCAGTCAAGGATGGGGGGGGGGAAGGCCTCATCACTCTCTAATAATTTCCCTCAGAAGCACACAAGATAGCTCCAGGGGAGGGGTTTGAGAAATTCATGATTCCTGGAGTGGGTTATCATAAGCGTTGTTCTCCCACCTCTGGAGTGAAGAATGAGATGAAGGGGGCACCACTTATCATATAGACACCTCACAGATCATCCTGTGACTTTATCCATGGCTAACACACGCTCCATGTTCATTGTGTGGGCAGATTTGTTCAGAACACGGCAATAATGCAATCAAGGCTATATGTCCAATCAAAACATAGGCCTGTTTTCAATCACCAGTAGTCTTCACCCAGAGAAGTGTTAGCAAGGGAAAGGAACAAAGGAAGGGAAAAGAACAAGCATTTATTAAACACCTACTATGGGCCAAGCACCATGCTAAGCACTTTGCAAATATTACCTCATTTGATCCTTACAACAACCCTGAGAGGTGTGTGCTGTTGTTATCCCCCTTTAACATGTTAAGGGCTAAAATTCTAGCTAAACTGTCTAAAATATCTAATGAGTGGTCGCCAATAAATTATAAGCTTTAGCAAGAGTTAGACTTTTAAGCATTTATTAAGGAGAATAAGAATTTGGTAAAGAGAGGGAAAGGCCTAGATTCCTATCTATTAAAGGGAGAGCACATTTCTAGCTCCGCTCTCCACCCGAGTCCAGAGGAAAGAGCGCGAGAGCAAGCGCCAGTCTCTTCCTTCCTCCTCCCACTAGCCCGCGTCACTTTCTGACACCAAAGAAAAGACTCCTGGTCTTGCCCTCAAAGACCTTCGCTTCATGGGCAGAACTCTTCTACAGTAAGTCTCCAGCAGGTGGCGTCATTCCAATCGTTACAAACATCTGGGGAAACCGAGGTTGACAAAGGTTACGTGACTTGCCCAGCTAGGAATTGTCTGAGGTCAGATCTGAACTCAGGTCTTCCTTACTCCAGAAGCAAGACTGTACCCACGGAGCCATCTCTTTTGAGTTGAATCTCTGATCCTAGCCAGAAGTTTTTGTCATCACCTCGAAGGCCAGCATTATATTTTAGCTAAACTTTATGCAAGACAAGACAACTTTTCTGAGTCTTTTCTTTTCTCCTCTGCAAAATGGGGCTACAGAATGAGCAAGGTACAGTAACCAGCCTTAGAGTAAGAAAGACCAAGTCCTACCACTGGCATGCACTGTTTGAACTGAGCCTCTCAGTTACCTGAGACAACTCCTTTAGACTAAAGATTGCTGAGCAGGTGCTGATTTTCCTTGGAAGGGAGCTTCTTCATTGGAAATTCCACATAATTCAGTTATAGGCCTGTTTCTATGGACTATGGATGACTGACCTGTGGTAGAGCATTCTGAGCTTGTATTGGTCTGATCAGCCACAGTTGGACACACTGTAACTTGACTCCAACAACAACCAACCTACCTACCTCAGAGAATGACTGTAGTAAATCATTCAGCAAACTATAAAATGCTAGAGAAATGTGAGTTATTATAACCAAAGAGCCCAGACTGCATACTTCACAAGTTCTGGAGGCTACTAGAATATGAATGACCTCTTTAGGTCTTTTAGTATTTTAGCTTATTTGTATACAAGCATCTCAGAATGGCTAGCTGCCTGCAGAAACCATCCTTCTCTTCCCATTACCTGTCTTGAAATTTTTATTTCCTCTCTATCCTTTTTCCTTCTTCCCTCCCCATTCCATCCAAGTCTCTACCTAGCTCTAGGTCCCTGTGTCTCACGTGCTTCAGGGCCTGACAGTGATAGGACTGGTAGGGACTAAGAAAAGTGTCTTCACTAGCCCAAAGCCTGGTTTCCTTGGCAGCACACCAATTCCCTCATTCTCATCCAGAAACCTACCCTTGTTTTCTAAGTTCCCCTTCCCTACCCACTACTGATGGCAAAATGCTCAATAAAGTCTAGTGGCGCATTTTTTAAAGATTCTAAACTTTAGCAGCAATACCCAAAACATTCAAATGATGAAACACAACTTTTATATGATTATATAGAAAAACCATAACCTCAAACTTATTTACATTTTGTTTAAAATGTGTATTGTTAGACTTGTTGACTTGAACAAATCAATCATCAAACAAGAACTTATTAAGTACCTACTATGTGCCAGGCATTGAGAATACAAAGAATGAAATGATTCCTTCCTCTTAGTGAGCTTGGAGATTAGAAATGTGTACATAAATGATATATAGCACAAATATTGAGCAGGAGTTCTTAACTTTTTTTTGTCATGGTGTTCTTTGGCAGCCTAGTGATGCCCATAGATGCCTTCTCAGAATAATATTTTAAAATAAATAAATAAAGGGGCAGCTAGGTGGCACAGTGGATAAAGCACTGGCCCTGGATTCAGGAGTACCTGAGTTCAAATCCAGCCTCAGACACTTGACACCTACTAGCTGTGTGACCCTGGGCAAGTCACTTAATCCCCATTGTCCCCCTCCCCAAAAATTTTTAAATAAATAAATAAATAAAATACATAGGATTATGAAGGAAGTTAATTATGGTGAAATAGTTACCAAAAATATTTTTAAATATAAGTTTATGGACCTCAAATAAGAACCCCTGACATTAAGTGAATAAATGTGAACATATACAAACTAGAAGTTAAAATGGTAGAGACCAGGTTTAGTAGGAAAGAGAGAATGAGAGACTTGGAATATAAGATAGATTGTGGTTAGATGTGAACATTTCAGAGTTGGAGATTTTGAAAGTGGAACAGGTCTGCATATATAAGGTGGATAAACTGAGTTGGAGTGAGGGTGCAGGTCAGTGTAGATGAATAATTCAGTAACTATTAAAAGGGTCACTGCTATGAAAGTAAAATTCACTGAAAACAATGGCAGGGGACAGGATGGAGAATAAGTCTGTAAGCCAGGTACTGAAGTCATTAAGAAGGGAGAATAGTTCAAATACAGCCGTAATATCCTGTTTGTTTCCAAGTCGGCATCTTGCATATTTTCTTCTTTTAAAAATGTCATTACTATTACTCTTTTTTTTTTTTTTGCAGGGCAATGAGAGTTACTTGCCCAGGGTTACAGCTAGTAAGTGTCAAGTGTCTGAAGCTGGATTTGAACTCAGATCCTCCTGAATCCAGGAGGATTCTTAATAACAATAAGTAATGTTTACGGAGTTGTGATCAGCATGTATTTTGGCATTCTGATTTGCCTTATTCTACCCTGCTTCAGTAGGTGGTTGTGTGGATAGAGTGCTTGACTCCATGTCAGGAAGACCTGAGTTCAAATCCAACCTGAGATACTTCCTACCTTTCTGACCATGGGCCAGTTAATTAACCCATCTCTGCCTCATTTTCCTCCTTCAAAAAATGTGGATAATAACACATACTTCAAAGGGTTTTTGTGAGGATCAAATGAGATAATTTTTGTAAAGTGCTTTGTAAACCTTAAAACACTATTTAAATGTTCAATAAATGCAAGTCTTTTCTACATTTCTTTGTATTTTTCATATTTGCCAGTTCTGACTTATGATAATATTCTATAACATTTATATAAGATACTCCAGACATCCTGGGATCACTGGATATATGAATTATTCCTAATTTATTTCTACTAATGGCTCGCATTTCTACGGTGCTAACTATATGCCCAAAGGCAGCTAGGTAGTAAGGCAGATACAGCACTGGGGACTTGGAATAATGAATACTCATCATCATGAATTCAAATCCACTGACAAGCTATGTGACCTTGGGCAAGTCACTTAACCCTGTTTGCCTCAGTTTGCTCATTTTATTTCATTTGATCCTCACAATAATCCTGGGAGGCTAGTACTATTATTATCCTGATTTTACAGAAAAGGAAACTGAGGCAAGCAGAAATTAAGCAATTTTCCCAGGGTCACACTGTGTGTGTCTAAGGTAGGATTTCAACTCTGGTCTTCCTGATTCTAAGTCCTGTGTTCTAAGCACTGAACCTAGCTGTATAAGTAAAGCATATATCATTATTATTATTATTTTTTTTTTGGTGAGGAAGTTGGGGTTAAGCCCAGGGTCACACAGCTAGTAAGTGTTAAGTGTCTAAGGCTGGATTTGAACTCAGGTCCTCCTGAGCCCAGGGCCGGTGCTCTATCCTCTGCGCCACCTAGCTGCTCCCATATCATTATTTTTGTATAGACAGGTCTTTTTTTTTTTTTTTCCTTCTCATAACCTCCTTTTAGAGTATAGTCCTGGGTAGTAGGATCATTAGGTTAAAGGACACAATCACTTCTGTTGCTTCCTCAGGAAGAGGCAATATGGTATAAGAGAATAAAATCTGGGCTGAAATCCCACTTCTGACATCTGTAAAATCAAGAGCCTGAAGAGACAGCCAGTTTGTTCAGGATTCACTGTAAGATGTTCCTCTACCTCTGAAAATCCTCAGCAGCCTAGATGGCTGTTGTGGTGTGCATTGACTAGTGTCTACCTGCCCTCCCTTTTTCTCCTTCCACCTCCGTTTGTTAACACCGGTTCTCTACTGCACAATATGGAGGAGTTCCTATTCCTGTTCTTTATCTAAACTCCCCTTCTCCAACCACCTCCTGTGGCAAAATCCCCAATAAAGCCCAAGGGTGCTTTGCTGTTTTGTTTTGTTTTTAAGATTCTAGACTTTAGTAAAGATAACAAAAACATTGAAATGATGAAACACAATTTTAAATGATTGTATAGAAAAAACTAATCTCCGGGGCAGCTAGGTGGTGCAGTGGATAGAGTACTGGCCCTGCGTTCAGGAAAACCTGAGTTCAAATCTGACCTCAGACACTTGACACTTACTAGCTGTGTGACCCTGGGCAAGTCACTTAACCCCAATTGCCTCACCAAAAAGAAAAAAAAAAAAGAAAAAACTAACCTCCAAATTATTGACATTTTGTTTAAAACGTGTATTTTTACACTTTTTTACTTTAACAAATAATTTATCAAGCAAATAACTTATTAAGGACCTATCCTAACTGTCTCAGGTTCCTGTCCTGGTGCCCAAATGAAAAATATGAAAAATACTTGAAAAACCTTAAGGTGCTAAATAAAGTCAATTATTATTATATCAGTTTCCAAAAATGTATTGCACCAATACACAGCCCCACCAGTCATATAATACTGGTTCTGTTTCTGCATAGCAGCTCCAATATTGGATTTTGCCATTTTTAATTATCTTTGCCAAGTGAGTGGATATTGATGTCTCAATGTTGTTATTTTTATTTGAGAGTTCCAACAGTTATTCAGTTATTGATGGTTTGTGTTTCTTCCTTTGAAAACTGCCTGTTTCAATACTTTGAACATTCGTTTCTTTATTATCTATATTTCCACCCATCTGTTTCTATGAATAGTCTTTGCATCGGTCTTTTAAGCACAGAGAGCCACTGCTGAAAAAAAAAGTGTAGATTTTGGCTTTTCTTATCCAATCAAAGGGGATGGAGGAGAGAATTAGGAAGGAGATGCCATTCCTTATCAGTTTCCCTCTTGTTTGTCAGAATTTTTTAAAGTGATAGGGGGGCAGCTAGATGGCGCAGTGGATAGAGCACTGGCTTTGGAGTCAGGAGTACCTGAGTTCAAATCTGGCCTCAGACACTTAACACTTGCTAGCTGTATGACCCTGGGCAAGTCACTTAACCCCAATTGCCTCACTAAAAAAAACAAAAACAAAAAAAACCCAAAAAAACCAAAATAAAGTGATAGGAAGCTTTTAAAAAGCTGTATCCATTAATGAATAGAGGGTAAGAAAAAGGAGGAATCCCTGGTCAAAAGAACAGATGATAGCAGTGGAAACAGAAAAAAGGAAAGCAAGATGTCCTTTGGCCTAAGAAACAAAATTAGAGAATCTGATCATCCTTTATTCCTGACCCAAACAGGAGACCCTCAGCTCTGATAACAAATTAGTCCCATCCCCTGGAGTACTTGTCTTGAATTCCTATCTCCATCAGCCTCATCTCTACCTCTTCCCACCACCAGCACATACACACAGACCCGCTCTTGTGCTCTCCTAAATTTTGTGGTACAGTTGGAATTATATACAATTGTAGAACTGAAGTTGTTTATCCTTTACATAATAAGTCTTCAAATATTTGATGCCAAGTGTAAATAGTAATTTTATCAGTAGGAGATAGAGGTAGAATGGTGAGACACTGGCTCTGAAAATAATCAAGGGGTTTTAGTGGTCTACAAGCACATTATGAGTCAGCAGTGTGATATGGTACACAAAAAAACTAATGCAATTTTGGGCTGTCACAGCCTCTTGTCTCTACTAAAGATGATGATTTTTCTGGCTTGCATTTGGGGAGGGGGAGAGAGTGGACAGAGTAGAGGGATGCAATATTTAAAACTCTCAAGATTCTGAAGGAACCCCTCCAAATTGTCCCATAGAGAGCTAATTTTGACAAACAAGGGTGGAGGGAGGGAAAGAAGGAGGCAAGTAGAGACTGGTCGATGCATCCTGCTAGGGAATATACCACAAAGGCCATTTTGATCTAGGCTGTTGAGAATTCTCAGAGGTAGATGAACATCTTGCACTGAACCATGAACAAACTGGCCCTTTTTTTTTTTTTTAATTTTTGCAAGACAATGGGGGTTAAGTGACTTGCCCAGGGTCATACAGCTAGTAAGTGTCTGAGGCCGGATTTGAACTCAGGTACTCCTGAATCCAGGGCCGGTGCTTTATCCACTGCGCCATCTAGCTGCCCCTGGCCCTTTCTTTAGTGAGGTGCCCCTGTTCACTGAGATAAAGAGCCTTGAGAGGACAAGGTGTTTTCTGTACAGACAGGAACTTCTACCTAAATTGACTTCTCTCAGAAAAGTAAATGTACCTTATAAGGCAGCCTCAAAGACTTGGGAACCTTTGTGGTGACAAGTTACTTCTCAGCTACTGGTGAGTCCCACAGTTCTATCCAGAGCCTATCCATGCCAGGCAAGCCCTGGAACAGTGAAGGGTAGCCCTCTCTTGGGGAAAGGTTATGTTGTAAGCCCAAAAGGTGTAAACCACAAGCCCCAGGCCCAGTCAATACCGGAATTTATTCAGAGGGTCAAAGGATCAGAGTCTGATGAGGCATATTGCCCACCTCCTAACAGAGAAGTGATGGACTCCAAATGAAAATGACTTATTTGGCCATGCCCAATGTGGGAATTTTGTTTGCATATTTATTACGAGGGTGTTATTCTTTTTTCCTTTTTCTTTTTTTAAACCAATTTGGGGGTAAGGAGAAAGAGTGGAAGGGAAAGAAAATAATGATCATTAGATGAAAAAAAAAATTTTTTTTAAGCTAAAAGGATCTGAAACAAGGAGGAAACGAGTTAGCATTTAGGCCAGGAAATAAGTATTAGATGAGGAAATCAAAATATAGGTTGTGCTGGAGAACAAATGGGTCATCTGCCCCAACCTGTTCCCCCAAAGTTTCTGTCTTCTCTGCTTGTCTGGGCTGCTGTGTTGGATATACCAGCTGTGTATCGCTTTCTAACGCAGTTGTGCCAATAAAGCATAGATAGACAAAAGGAACCTCAAGGGTCACCCGGTCTAAACCTGATTTTAGCCTGTTCTGTAACATTCAACAGGCATTTTTAATCTAGTTTATTCTTGCAGACTACTGGTAACAGGAAACACAGCCTCCTAAGGCAGCCCATTCTGCTTAAAGCCAGCTTCCATTGTTAGAAAGTCTCTTCTTTTTGGTGAAGCGGAGATCCAAATCTTGGCTTCCGTCCTTTGCTCTTGCTTCTGCCCTTGAACCACATAAAACAAGTCCTATCCTTCTTCTGTATGATAGTCCTTTCAGCTAATCAAAGGTAGCTATTATATCTCCAGATTAAACAGCACCAATTCCAATTATAAGATGATCTTCCATCCCCTCACTCTTCTTCTGTTCAGCCTTCTCTGGGCGCATTCCATCTCATCAATGTCTTTCCTAATCTGTGGTACCCTGTATTGAGCACAATATTGCAAAGTCTGATAGAAACAGAATACAGAGGAGTTATAGTGATTATAAAGATAATAGCATTTTAAGGATTGCTGTGGGACTATAAAATTTCTCATTTTGAATAGTTTGCTTCTATTAATGCATACTAAAATAACACTTGGGCGGGTAGATAGAACAGTAGCATGCTGGGCCTAGAGTCGAGAAGAATTAATTGTCTTCCTTAGTTCAAATCTGGCCTCAGATACCTCCTAGCTGTGTGGCCCTGGGCAAGTCACCTAACTCTGCCTCAGTTTCCTAATTTGTACAATGAGCTAGAGAAGGAAATGGTGATTCACTCCTGTTCCTTTGCCAGGAAAATCCCAAATGGAGACACAAAACATTGGACAGGACTGAAAACCAATGACAAAAAAGAAAACACTAGCCTTTTGGCTCACATACCACACTACTGACTCATTCGAAGTATCCAAATCTTTTTCACATTAGTCACACCTTAACCACATCTCACCCATCCTATATTTATACAGTTGGTAGTTTGGTCTCAAATATAAGGCTTTACTTTTATCTTTATTAAATTGTACCCTATTGTGTTCGACCCATGATTTTTTCTGTTTAGATTATTGCCTTATTTTTATTGAAAGGAATAGGAACAGAGATTATATCATGATTTCACTAGCATAGAAAACTTCTAGAGGAGAAAACTCTACCAATGAAGATGAACCCCTTCTCTGCAATTTCTAGTCTTACAAAGTTTTCTAAAGTACTGAGTGGCTAAGTGACTTAGGGCCACTGCTGAAAGTCCATTGTGAGTGTGTCAGAAATGAGATTTAAACCCAGGTCTTTTTTTTCTTTAGATATTTTTTTATTTTTCTAAATTTTCAGTTCCAAGTTTTCTTTCTCATCCCCTGCCTATTGAAGAGGCAAGAAAAACAAAATAGCTTACAAATATGTTTAATCATGCAAAACAAATTCATTTATTAGTTGTGTCAGGAAGGAAAGGAAGGAAAGAAGAAAAAAGAAGGAAAGATGGAAGAAAGAAAGAAAAGAAGAAAAGAAAGAAAGAAAAAAGGGAGGAAGAAAAAAAAGAAGAAAGAACAGAGGAAATAAAAGCAGGGCAGGTAGGTGGCACAGTGGATAAAGCACTGGCTGTGGATTCAGGAGGAGCTGAGTTCAAATGTGGCCTCAGACACTTGACACTTATTAGCTATGTGAGCCTGGGCAAGTTACTTAACCCTCATTGCCCTGCCAAAAGAGAAAAGAAAAGAAGAAATAAAGGCATAAAAAGAAAGAAGTGAGAAAAAAGAAGAAAAAGAAAAATGGAAGAAAAAAGGAAAGAAGGGAAAGATAGAAAGAAAAGAATGTGCTTTTGAGTCTATCTACTCTCTGTTTGGGGATAGAGAGTAGGTTTCATGAGTCCTTTGGAATTGTGGCCAATCATTGATAAACGTAGGTCTTTCTGAATGAGAAAGTAGCTGTCCATCCGTTAAGCCACATGATTTTTACATCATCTTTGTTTCCAAATATTTCCACACACAGCAATGGTCACAGCCTGTCTCTCAGCATTAGCCATAAATGTGTCATCTTCTTAAACAAAAACTCTCACCTTCCTTTACTCGTCCCAACTTCCTTGCCGAAGGCTATTCACCTGCATTACAGCCTCCCACCCCTCCATCTCCCATACTTTCGGCCATTCCCTTGATTCTAAATCCACACTGTCCTCTACTGGTAATCTCTTACCCCTTGTCTTATGACCAGTCATCCCTTGCCAAAGGTCAGCTCTGGCTCACTCCCCACCATTCTCCTGCTGAATGAAGCTTGAAGGTGCCACATGGGAGCAAATAAGCATTTATACAGCACCTACTATATGCCAAATACTGCATTAAGCATTTTTTGCAAATATGTTGTTTGATCCTCGTAACAGCTCGGTAAGGTAGGTGCTATTTATTATAATTTTACAGTTGAAGAAATAAAGGCAAACAGAGATTAAGTGACTTGTCTAGGATCACTCAGCCTTTAATTGTCTGAGGCCATATTTGAATTTAAGTCTTCTGATTCCAGGCGTAGCACTCTATTCACTGCACCACTAGCTGCCTCTGAATAAACAACCATGCTGTTTTGTTATTGTTCAGTCGTGTCCAACTCTTCATGACCCTATCTGGGCTTTTCTTGGGAAAGATGCTAGTGTAGTTTGCCATTTCCTTCTCCAGCTCACTTTACAGATGAGGAAACTGAGGCAAACAGGTCTAAGTGACTTGCCCAGGATCACACAGCTAGTAAGTGTTAAGTATCTGAGGTACTCCTGACTCCAGGGCCGGTGCTTTAACCACTGAGCCACCTAGCTGCCCCCAATGTTTTTCTAAAATCATCGAGCTCATTATTTCTCATGGCACAGTAGTACTCCATCACAATCCTATACCATAACTTGTTCAGCCATTCCCCAACTTCAACTGGGCCCTCCCAACAACAAGACAATCCTTTTATTTTTATCTAAGGGATTGCTTATCTCACTCCCCATAGAAGCTATTGAAATTTTCTTATTCTCTCTCCAAACCTCCTTCACATCTTCTCCCTAATCCCCTCTTCCTAAGAAACTAGTTTCTTACCTTATGGAGATGATTGAGGGTGTTAGACAGGAGCTCCCTCTTTCTCCCTTCTCTTCACCACCTCTTGATTTTACCCTCATCTCTCCTTCACCTGTCTCTGTCTCTCTCTGTGTCTCTGTCTCTCTACCTCTGCTTCTGTCTCTGTCTCTCTTTCTGTGTCTCTGTCTCTCTCCCTCCCTTCCTCCCCCCCCCCACTTTCCTTCTGTCTTTAGCAATGAGGTGGCCTTTCTCCTAGCCAAGACCACACCCCCTCTCCATGTGCCCCTGATCCTATTCCCTCTAGTCTCTTCCAGCAAATTCATCCCCTCTCTGTGTACTCTCTCACTTGGTGATCTCATCCACTCCCCTGGGTTCAATTACCATCTGCATGCAGATGATTCCAGCCCCAGTCTCAGCACCACATGACCATATGCCTATTGTGCATTGCAAACAGAACGTCCCATAGGCATCTCCAGCTCAGCATGTTCAAAACAAAACTCATTATCTTTTCCTCCAAACCCATCCCTCTTCTGAACTTCTCTATTACCATTACACCCCCCCATTCTTCCAGGTTTGCCACCTCGGTATCATGTTTGACTCCTCTTTCATTCAAGGTGAATATCCAGACGGCTGCTAAATCTCATAATGGCTTTCTCTACAACATCTCTTGCTTATGCCTCCTTCTCCCCACTCCTACACCCACCATTCATGTCCTCATCCCGTCTTACCTGGACAATTGCAAGGGCCCGAAATTGGATGCTTTGCTGCCAACCCTTTCTCCACACACTCCCCTACCCAAACTCCAATCCATTCTCCACACAACCACCAAAGTAATTTTCCTAGAACATATGTCTACCCTTCAACTCAATAAATGTCAGTGACTGTCTGATAACTCTAGAATCAAATGTAAATTTTTCTGTTTGGAATTTAAAGCTCTTCAAAACCTGGCCCTTCCTATCTTTCCAGTCTTTTAACATATTACTCTCCTCCATTCATTCCCTGGCACTGCCAGACTGGCCAGAGGATGCTGTTTCCCATCTGTGTGCCTTGGCACTAATTCTTCCCCATGCCTGAATGTGCTCTTGTGTGCTCACTCCCTCTCCCTCTCCCTCCTCTTCAATTTTTATAAAATCCCTGCCTTCCTTGGAGACTCAGCTCAAACAGCATCTCCTTAGGAAGCCTTTCCCATTGACTTCAGCTGCTAGTGCCTTACCAACCATTCTATAGGAATCGTATATGTACCTCCTTATGTTTATGTTATTTCCCTCATTAAAATGTACTGTCCTAGTAGGGATTGTTACATTTATTATATTGAGGTCCCTGGCACTCAGAACAGTGCCTAGGAACATTATTGATGCTTAAAAGGACTTTTACTGTTGTTTAGTCCTTTCAGTTACGTCTGACTCTTTGTGACCCCATTTGGGGTTTTCTTGGCAGAGATACTGGAGTGGTTTATCATTTCCTTCTCTAGCACATTTTTACAAGTGACGAAACTAAGGAAAATAAAGCTAGTAAGTGTCAAGTGTCTGAGGCCGGATTTGAACTGAGGTCCTCCTGAATCCAGGGCCAGTGCTTTTCCACTGCACCACCTAGCTGCCCCTGAAAGGCCTTTTTAAGACTAGATCTTTTCATCTCTTCATTAGTAGATGTTTCTAGGGGTAGCTAGGTGGCACAGTGGATAGAGCACTGGCCCTGCAGTCAAGAGGACCTGAGTTCAAATCTTGCCTCACTTACTAGCTGTGCGACCCCTGGGCAAGTCACTTAACCTCAATTGCCTTAAACATCCAGGGTCATCTCCAGTCATCCTGATGTATATCTTGCCACTGGACCCAGATGACTCTGGTGGAGAGAGTGAGGTTGGTGACTTTGCACAGCCCTCCCTCATTTACATCCAATTCAATGCAAGTTATGACTCACGATGTCATGGTCCTCTTTGAGAACAAAGGACAAACAACAACAACAAGTAGATGTTTCAAAACATCGGAGGAGGAGTGTGTGGAGGGTATCTAAACATTTTCCTTACCCCATTAATCTCTTTTATTCAGTGATGTCAGTCCCTCTAATCTCATACATTGTTCCAGCATTATGAGTCACAATCTGGCAGTTCTTATGGTATGCTAAGGAGGGTAAACCAACTAATTGGATAGAAGGGAGGGAAAAGGCTTTATTTATACAAATGTGCTTTTAATTACACATGTCAACAAAAGGAGAAAATGGAAGAGGGTGGAGAGAAAACCCATAATGGTCACAGGGATGCTAAGCAAATAAACATCATTTATTTTCAAATTTGATTTGCTTAATTTACTCCATTATCCCTAAGAACTAAAGGCCACATTAACATATTGGAACCTTTCCCCCTATTTAGTTCTGATTCTTACAAACCCCTCATGTGAGAAGCTTGCAAATATGCTTATATGAACAGCCGTCATGTGAAACTTGGTCATACTTGCATTAAAAGAGTACACAGCTTCCCCAAAGATATTGATTTGTTGACATTTGTTCACAACTATGGATCTTTGGGCTTTTTTAGATTGTATAGGCCAAGTCATGTTTTCCAGAAACATGAAAATATCACCTCAAGCCATTACTGTGGTTAATCTTTGTGAAATTTTTATAAACTCACTTTTCCTAAGTGATGATAATGGTTAATTATCACTATTTCAGGGCAGTGAGGTGAGGCAGTGGACAGAGGAGTCTTCCTGAGTTCAAATCTGGCCTCAGACACTTACTAGCTGTGTGACCCAGGACATGTCATTTAAGTCTGTTTGCCCCAGTTTCCTCATCTGTAAAATGAGCTGGAGAAAGAAATGGCAAGCTGCTGTAATTTCTCTAAAGGCAGATGTTGTTCAGTTGTTTTCAGTTGTGTCCTGTGAAAAATAATTATTAATAAACAATATCATAGGGAAATCCAGATCCCTCCTGTTTTATTAATGCCTTAGTTTAGTCTTCACTTGTGTAATAATTACAGATTTAGACTCACTGTCCTGTACCAGACCACATCCAGGTGGAAGCTATTGTGCTCCCACCAGCTTGGGTGGGGTCTACATTCTTTCTCTGATATCTCTTTGACCAAGATTTGAGTGACCAAAGTCACGGATCCCAAGATCTCATTTTTTCTTTCTTTCTTTTTTTTTTTTTTTTGGTGAGGCAATTGGGGTTAAGTGACTTGCCCAGGGTCACACAGCTAGTAAGTATCAAGTGTCTGAGACCAAATTTGAACTCAGGTCCTCCTGACTCCAGCCCTGGTGCTCTATCCACTGCGCCACCTAGCTGCCCCAAGATCTCATTTTAATATAACCTACCTCTAGTCAAATCAACCAATTAGATTTGACTGCTATTTGATGGCTATTAGAAGGGTATATAAACTGTGAGTCCACTGCCATTTTTGGTCTTTTGTCTGAGAGAGATGGCCATTGACCATCCTTTTATTAATAACCTGCTGACTTTATTAATAAAAATTAAACTACCCAGAAACTATATCTCTCATATTTTTTAATCGCCACAGTCCTGACTCTTCATGACCCCATTTGGGGTTTTCTTGGCAGAGATGCTGGAGTGGTTTGCCATTTCCTTCTCCAGTTCATTTTACAGATGAGGAAACTGAGACAAACAAGTTTAAGTGACCTGCCCAGGGTCGCACAGCTAGCAAGTTTTTGAGGCCAAATGTTAACTCAGGGAGATGAGTCTTCCTGACTGCAGGTCCAGCACTGTGAGGACAGACATTGTGCAGTTTTTCATTGTTATATTCCTGGCACCTAGCTCAGTGACTTGTAGACTCGTAACTACTAGGCTCTTAATAAATACTTATTGATTTGGACTGACTGTAACTCCAACCTGTGCTTTTCAAAACCTGACACTTTTAAATCTCAGTTCTCTGTCCCAACACCCTGAACCAGGGGAGTAATGTGACCCAATTCATTGGGTCCCTCCCTCCAGCAACACTAATCTCAACTTCTTCATGAATTCTTACTTTTACAATTTCCGTGTCATATCCTTCTGTTAATCTTCCATAGAGAGGGATGGGAAGAAGAGAAGGATATAAACATTTATATTGCACCTAATATGTGCCAATCGGATGGCACGGAAGTCTCAGCTGTACAAGTTCAAATCCAGCCTAAGACATTTTCTTGCTAGGTGACCCTGGGCAAGTCACTTAACCCTGTTAGACTTAGGTTCCTCATCTCTAAAATGAGGTGAAGAAGTAAATGGCAAACCACTCCACTACCTCTGCCAAGAAAACCTGAAATGGGGTCACAAAAAGTCAGGCATGACTGAAAAACAACTGAACAATAACAACTAGGTACCAGGCGTTGTGCTAAGTGCTTTATAAATATTATCTCATTTGATCCTCACCACAGCCTTATGAGGTAGATAATACTAATTGATAATTTTTGTGGCCCTTTAAAGTTTGAAAAGGTATTTTATCTGTATAACCTCAATCAAGCTTCATCACAACTCTGCGAGAGATTATTACAGTTGTAACCTCCATTTTACGAATATGGAAACCGAGGCTCAGAAGCATGCATGCATGAGTACACACACACACACACACACACACACACACACACACACACACAGAGCCATTAAGTCGGATAGAAGGTTTGAAAACAGCTGATTCTTACTTGAAGCCTCCTATGGCTTCAAGGCATGCTGTCTCTCAAGTAGAGATAAACAATGCTTTCCAGTCCTTTTCCAGGGTAACACTTGTTCCGTCCACCTCTCTCTTAGCCCTTGCTCTTGCTGTGTGACCAACTCAGTCACTTCCTTTTCTAGTCAGATGTATCCTTGATGGCGGTAGGATACTGCAAAAAACAGACCTACCATGCATCTTTTTATTGTCTTTTGGGTCACCCCTAATTTTGACTCTTCTGAGTCTGGTGTTCATTATGGTGTCCATGATTCAGAGCTGTACAGATTCACTGGGGAAATGGCAGTCTTAAAATACTGGGCTTTTGTAACAGTCTGCAGCTTGTTGAAATCACCATGTAGTCTTTTGACTGTGGTGACCTATGGAAAATGGCATTCCAGAATGAAAAAAAAGATTTTAAAACATTAAATTAACCCATGAAGTCTTGTGATGAGGATACAAGGAATTAATGTACCTCCTACATTTGTAATATCTAGACTGTAAGGTGACTTGTCCAATGGCACATAGAGTCAGAATTCAGTCACAAGTCCTCTTAACTCCCATTCCAGTACTCTTCTCTATGCCGAGGTAGCCAGGCACAGTGGGTAGAGTGCTGGGTCTTGGGTCAGGAAGACCTGAATTCAAATTTGACCAGAGACACTTTATGCGTGACTTTGGACAAATTACTTAACCTCTGTTTGCCTCAGTTTACTCATCTATGAAATAGTGATAATAACACTTCATAAGACTGTTGTGAGAACAAAATAAGATCATATGTATAAAGTTCTTGGCACCCAATAGGCACTATATAAATGCTTGTTAAACATAAATCCAAATCTATACACTATCCACAGTGAATCATAGGAGTAATTAACCTACAATAAAATTAATAATTGATGCTTATCTTGTGGGATAAATGGAAATGGATAGGGGCAGCTAGGTGGTGCAGTAGATAGAGCACCGGCCCTGGAGTCAGGAGGACCAGAGTTCAAATCCGGCCTCAGACACTTAACACTTACTAGCTGTGTGACCGTGGGCAATTCACTTAACCCCAGTTGCCTCACTTAAAAAAAAAAAAAATGGAAATGGATATTGCCCACAAATGCAACATTTCATGTAGCCTTGGGTCTTTGATAATTCTTTGTAAATATTGCTTATTAAATTATTAGATTTTTTTTCAAATAGAGTTTTACCTCTCCATGGTCATTATGATAGCTGCTTGAGAATAGAAGATAGAAGTATACAAGCTTTGTTATGGTTCAATGCATATTTGTAAATAGCTTTTGAAAATCACTAGGTCCTCGGACCTGGAGAAAAGTTGAAAAAACACACCCTCCCTCCCTACCTGATTTTATTAAGGAGAAGAGAACTAAGGATGTGCTACTAAGGGATATCGCTCTGTAAAGGCTAAAATTCTATCTATACTGTCTAAAATATCTAATGAGTTGTCACCAGTAAATTATAAGCTTTAGCAAGAGTTAGACTTTTAAGCATTTATTAAAGAGAATAAGAATTTGGTGAAGATAAAGAGAAAGGCCTAGCTTCCTATCTGTTAAAGGGAGCAAGCATTCCTAGCTCTGCTCTCCGCCAGAGTCCACCCTAAAGAGAGTGAGTCAGAGCTCCAGGCTCCCCGTTCTTCCTCCCACAAGCAAACGTCACTTCCTGATGCCAAAGAAAAGACGCATGGTCTTGCCCTCAGAGACCTTCACCTCATGGCGGAGCTTTTCTACAGTAAGTCTCCAGCAGGTGGCGTCATTCCGATTGTTACACCACATATTGTCAGACTTGAGTGACTGTGTTGTTGACTATTTTTGCTTAAGTGTTGTTGTGTTTTTTTAGTTACAATTATTATCCTTTGTTATAGGGGAAAATGCAATAGGTAGGGAAGTGGGATACATTCATAAATGAATGGGATTCAAAAACAAAAGGTTTCAAGAGAATTGTTCTAAAAGAACATGCCCACACAAATTCCATTTGAGTAGTAAAAATTGCACAGGCCCGGAGTTATTTACTTTGACCCATATCTTTCAGTCCCAGCTCTCCCCATTCCATCATTTGACTAAAAAAAAAAGCTTTCTATGATAAGGGACCTTGAATTCCCTCATAATTCTGCTGATTGTGAAAAAAGAAGCAAATTATTTTAAATTTCTTTAATGCTTCATAGTTTGTTCACAGGATTTTGACATTTCTTTTTTCATTCCCCAACCCCCTTTCTTTTCCTCATGATCAACCCAATCAATAAATAAATGGATTTTTTTTCTTACAGAATAAATACACTACTTCAAATTTACAGATCACAAAACTATTTACTCTTCGCTGTCAACAACTTGTCTGATCATATTGGCCATGAGGTTTAGTAATTTAGGGAGTCGATAAGTAGGGAAAGTGAGATTGCTGAAGCTTTGGGGGGGGGGGAGTGTGAGAAAAAGCTGCAGGTTTCATCAGAGGAGTTATGGGGATGGTGAAGACGGCACCTATGGGAAGCCAGAGGGTGAATGTGTCTTTTTCTAACCATTGTTTTTATTGACTGTGCGCATAGCTGTTAACTGTTATTCAGTAAACCTTTATCTAGCACCTACTATGTGCTAGATACTTGGGAACAAATGCTGAAAAATGAAAAATAAAGCCATCTGTACTGTCCAGTTGCCAGCAGGCACCATGGAGGGTCAAATTCCTCTTCTGAATTCTCCCACTTCAACAAGGGTATTGATAGAGAATTGCCAAAGATCTAAGGCTTTCTGAAATACTGCCTCTGGGGAAAATGTCCATTTTCACAATGACTTAAAACCTGGAAGAGAAGCCCACCTGCTCAAGATGAGTTATCTGTGTTTCTATAGGCAATTCTGTCCTATGGTTCATGGGTGATATTCAAAAGGGAATGATGAGAAAGAGAGAAAAGACCATGGGATTAGAAGTTAAGAAGACCTGGGTTTGAATCCTGAATTTATTGCCTATGTGACCTCAGACAAATTATCCCTCTATTGTGTGATGAAATAATGAGATTTAGCAGATACTCAAAGACCCACCTGGAGATTAATCTAGACTGATTGAATCAAGTGAGAGTGATTAACTGCTGATTAGCCTACTTCAAGTTAACTGGATTATAATCACACCTTGAGAACACCTTCAGAACCAATGGATTTGGATGCCTCCAACCAATCAGCTTGAAGCAGTGTGTAAGGACCGCCTCTGTTCCAGACCTATAAAAAGCTTCCACAATCAGTTTGCTGGAGAGAGATCATGATTGAAGCAGGCTTGTGGCAGAGGACTTGAGGAAGAACCAGACCAGGCTGGAACTCTAGGCTAAATAGGTTTTTTTCTTAACTTTCTGAACTCCATGGGAATATCTGTATGCTTTAATAAATGTTTAATGCCCAAGGACTGGTGTAAAGCTTCTCATTCAAGGCGACCACAATTTAGATTTTAAACATCACAATCGGCTTCGGTTTCTTTATCTGTATTACAAATGCTGCATTCTGGCTCTAAACTCTAGGAACCTAAAATAATTATAACAACATCAGCAATTACCTTCACAGAGTTTAAGGTTTGCATGGTATCTTAATAATAGCAAATATTTACATAGAACTTACAATGTGTCAAGCACCAAGCTTAGTGCTTTACAATCATTATCTCATTTGATTTTCAACAACTCTGGAGATAGGTTATAGTCATTACCCTATTTTACAGTTCAGGAAACTGAGGCAGACCAGTTAAGTGAATTGCCCAGGGTCACATGGTCATGTAAGTCATTGAGGTAAGAGTTTAATTCAGGTCTTCTTGAGTCTAAATCTAGCACTCTATCCACTTGTACCATCTAGCTGACAGAGACAATTTATGTAATTTCTATCACTATGGATAACTTAAGTAGACCCTACATTGCAATGGGATGGGAGACCTATTTATTTTAAAATTAATAATTTGAATTTATGGATTGCAAGGGCCCAAGTTATCTGTCAAGACCCCATGGAAAAGCTGGCCTTTAATTTGGGCTTCAAATGATAGAATTTGGCAAAGTGGAATAGAAGGGGAGAAATAAGCCAACTGGAATATTATTGCTAGACATTCATAGTCCCATAAAATATGTATGTCCCTAGCATTTTGGAGCCAGAGTGTGTTTTGCAGAAGTTAGCCCTCTTTCCCATCATCCCCACATTTTATGATTGGCAATCATGATGCAAGTACTCCTAATGCATTTTCATTTGCTGGTGCTCAGTATCATTCCTGGTGTCCTGTAAATATCATAAATCAACTTTGTTTCTCATTACAGAGTCTGTAATTCCAAGCAGTGGAACATTTCACGTGAAGCTACCCAAGAAGCACAGTGTGGAGCTTGGAATCACCATAAGCTGTAAGTAAACCCAATTCCTTCAGCTTGTTTGATCAAAGCAATAAAATGAATTGCCTTATTTTCCAAGGCCTTACAGGTGTTACAAGTCTTACTTATTGGAAAATCACCACTGGTTTTCTGTGTTGGTAGGCTGTAGGTTTGCTACTGTTTAATACAGCTATATAAATAAATGGCTTTTGGAAATCCATCAGGCCCACAGAAATTCTGGTTAAGTAGTAAAAATTGCATCGGCCCCACGTTTATTGGCTTCTGTCCTTTCTATCTTAGCTATCCTCTTATCCAATACATGCCATTCCCCTCACAGAGAAAGCATCTCTCTGTGACAAATGGACTCTGAATTCCTTCATAACAACGATGATTGTGGAAAAACAAACAGAAATGAGGAACAAAACATTTTAAATTCCTTCAATGTTCCCATTTCCTTTAGACTCTGAACACATAGCTCTCTTACTAAAACAATTCTGAGAATTCTGTATCACAGTAGAGTTACAGAGATTGAGTGTCTGATCCTCTGGGCTTTGAATGCCAATAAACAAAGTTAAACCTGAGGATGGTAAGAAATTCAGGCATGGAAACCAAATGAGGAAATAACACTTGGTCAGTGGTAGGCCCTGCCTCTGCTTAAGAAGTAATCACATCGGGCAGCTAGATGGCGCAGTGGTTAAAGCACTGGCCCTGGATTCAGGAGTACCTGAGTTCAAATCCGGCCTCAGACCCTTGACACTTACTAGCTGTGTGACCCTGGGCAAGTCACTTAACCCCCATTGCCTGCAAAAAAAAAAAAAAAAGAAGTAATCACATCTAGACTACATAGTGTAAACTGGATCATGGAGAGCAGAAATAAATACAAATTCTCCATTGTGGAAAATAAATCAAGCCTGAATATACAATTCATCCTTGAGAAAATAATGTTAACTAAGTTGGAGACAAGGGAATGAAATGAAAATTTTATGCTTATCCGTTGAAAGATAATTCAGCATTGGGAAATGATGATTCTACAGTTCTGTATTTAAAGAACTATAGAAAGTTAGGTCAAGATGAATTTATGAAACTCCTGCTATATGGCAAGCACTGTGTTAAGTGGTAGAAATGTTGTTGTTTGTCCTTCATTCACGAAGAGGACCATGATATTGGGGAGAAGTCAGTAAATTGGATTTAAGTGAGACAGGGCTGTGCAAGGTCACACTCTTCTCCACAGATATCTGGGTCCTTGGCCCTAGAGGTTTGAGGCAATTAGGGTTAAGTCATTTGCCCAAGGTCACACAGCTAGTGAATGTCTGAGGTGAGATTTGAACTCAGGTCCTCCTGACTCCAGGGCCAGTGCTTTATCCACTGCTCCACCTAGTTGCAAGAGGGAGATAATTTTAAACATGAGGGACAGCCAGTGAGAATGCTTATTTGGGAGACAGAGTATCTTGCTCAAGGGTTTCATGAAATCTTAGAATATGTGGAGAAAACTATAGTGAGAAAGGGACCCCAAAACCAAGAGGTTTTATTCAAAAAATATTATTGAATAATTTTAAAAAGTAATCCAGTAGGATTATCAAGACTTCCATCTTGTTCAAGCCCTTTCTGTTGGTTTTATATTTCCTTGATTTAGTCAATTCAAAAATTCTACAGTTCACTTTCTCTATGAAACATTACCTTATAAACATTAGCTACCTATTCATGAGACTGACTTTAGAGAGTGTATTTTAGATCAGGCATTAGAAGGTACTACAGAAGTCATCTAGTTCAACCCCCACATTTTACATAGGAGGAAAGCGAGGCCTATGGAGGTTAAGTGACTTTTCTAAAGTTACAAGTGGGTGACAAGATTTGAAACTGGATCCTCCAATTCGGAGCTGTGAGATATAAAATTGGATATTAGATCATAAATCTCCCCTCTTTAACCTTTCCCTTAATTTATCTCCCAGACTAGTAAATGGAAGAAGCTTCTGGTTTTCTAGTTATAGCTTTTATTGTGTGGTAGTTACCAGGTGATGTTGATTAGAGGGATAGGAAAATAGAAATACAAAACAAATAGTCTTAAGTCTAAGCTTAGTCTATATTCCGTATAAAACTCACCAAAAGCCCAAGGCCACCTTTGAGAAGAAAGAGAGACCGAGTCAAGCACATGCTGCTAACCACGAGCCAGGCCGAGTCGAAGTCCAGTCAGTGTCTGTCTATGCAGCGCAGCCAGGGGACCAGCAGAGCAGGAAAGAGATCCCACTTCCGTTCTCTCCTTGCCTTTTAAGCTCGCACCCCGGAAGTGGAGTGCTAGGTGGACTGGCCTGCATAGCTCATGCCGTTGGTCTCCTCCCCGAAAGGGTGGTCCTTAAAAAAACTGGCGTCTCTCCATTATCGCTAACCGACTGTTAAAACTTTTTGCCACAGAGCCACTGCCCTTTCCGCCATATTGTAACTGCCTCCTTGGTTTCTCAGTAAGCTATAGCTCAGCACGTCAGAGGGCTTTGTGTGCTTTTTTTTTTTTAGTGAGGCAATTTGGGGTTAAGTGACTTGCCTAGGGTCACACAGCTAGTAAGTGTTAAGTGTCTGAGGCCAGATTTGAACTCAGGTACTCCTGACTCCAGGGCCGGTGCTCTATTCACTGCGCCACCTAGCTGCCCCAGCAAGAATTTGTGTGCTTTTTTGTTCGTTTGTCTTTCTGTTTTTAGGAGGCGATGGTTATTGGGAGGAGGCACTTTTTGATTCTTTTAACTCCCAGGTTATTTAGACGTAGATTTAGGTTGGTTTATCCTTGCTGTTTTTCCCATTCCCATGCCTGCCTCAAGTCTGCCGAGTGACCCAGATTCCCTCTCTCTTCTTGAGAGAGATGACCGTAGCTTTACTGCAAAGGGCTCTTAATCATTTTTGTCTCAGGAATCCCTTTGTCCATCTGGTGAAGCTTTGGGCCCCTTCTCAGAGGGTCTGTTGCCTACCTTCATCATTGAAGGAAGTGCTCAATTTCATTTAGAGGTTAGTAAAAATTAAGATGGTATTTTTTCCCTGTCCAATTTCATGGACCTCTAGAATCTATCCATGGACCCTAGGTCCATTAAGACCCATCCATACACACACCTCAGTGGAGGCTTTAAGTATCTCCTGGGTATGCCCACATAGTTCTTTCTTGGGAAAACTATGATGGCCTGAACCCCACTCAGTGGTGGGGTGATATGGCCTCAAATACCACCTTGGCCACCACCATGTGCACCTCCCCATGATTCACTATTTCAGATGACTTTATGAACTTGACTCTCCAGGGGAATAGTTGTTGTGGGGGGGGGGTCCCAAACATACACTTAGGGGATAATAAGGTAGAGTTTCAGAGCCATCATTACATCAGAAATTTAGCCAGGGTGATCTCCAAATCTATCTTATTATTTCAAACTCACCCAGACTAGAAGACTGACTCATTGAAAAAGTGGCAAATGTAGCCATATAGCACATGAGATTCTAGGCAAGGCAGAAATATAGCATGCTTCTCTTCTATCTATCTCCCTGAGGATGGGCAGGCAGAAAGCTCACAGACAGACCTACATAACTTCCCAGGAAAGAAGGAAGGCTGGTCAGATAGATTAGAAGCTTAATAGACAGAGAGGGAGAGAGCCAGAGCCAGAGAAAGATTAGATAAAATTACTTAGAGATTAGATAAATAAATAGAATAGATAGATAGGATAATAAATGAAATAGATTAGACTATCTTAGATAGAAATTAGATAAATAAATAGAATAGATTGAATATTGATGAGATAGGATAATAGATGGATTCAATTATTTAGATTAGATTAGATAGATGGTGTAGATTAAACAGCTAAAATTAGATGGACAGAATAATTTAGATAGAAATTAGATAAATTAGAGAGTAGCTAGATAGGGTAGATTAGATAGAATAGATGAGATGAGATTAGATAGATAGGACGATTATATTGTCAACCGGACTTTTTCCAGAATGGGTCTCTAACCTATGTATGGCCGGAGCTGCACAAAATCGACCAGAGATAGGTGTCAGGAGTTAGAGTTTATTTTATATATTTTTTGACATTAATAGCCATTTATTTCAACCATACCTGGAAAAAAAATCACTTCTATAATATATCCAACAAGAGGTCACCCAGCCTTTACTTGGAGACTTGGTGAAGGGGAACTTACTATTTCCCAAGGCAGCCAATTCCACTTTTGGATCGATCTCGTTGTTAGGGATTATTTCCTCAGACCAAGCCTAAATTTCCCCCATGCATCTTCTAGCCATTAGAAAGTTTATTTTCTAAGTGAGGAAAAAAGTTTGCAAGCAACGAGCAGCTGTAGACACATGCATATTGGGGAGGGCCCAAGGTGGTGTGGAGAGATCTCCATACTTATACTAGTGACTGTTCAGTGAGTTATAGCCCTAACAATGAGAGGGCAGCAAGCTTGATTCGACTTTGTCCAGTGTCTGTCTTTGACCAGAGAACACCTGGTGAATTGTGTAATGTAACGATTGGAATGATGCCACCTGCTGGAGACTTACTGTAGAAGAGTTCCGCCCATGAAGCGAAGGCCTTTGAGGGCAAGACCAGGAGTCTTTTCTTTGGCGTCAGGAAGTGACGTGGGCTAGTGGGAGGAGGAAGGAAGAGACTGGCGCTCGGTCTCGGGCTCTTTCCTTTGGACTCTGGTGGAGAGCGGAGCTAGAAACGTGCTCTCCCTTTAATAGATAGATGAATGTAGGCCTTTCTCTGTCTTTACCAAATTCTTATTCTCCTTAATAAATGCTTAAAAGCCTCACTCTTGCTAAAGCTTATAATTTATTGGCAACCACTCATTAGATATTTTAGACAGACTAGCTAGAATTTTAGCCCTTAACAGTAATTAGCACAGAGGGTAAGATCATCCAGAGGGTGATCACAAAGGATTATTGTCCTGCCAAGATCAGGGCACAGCCTCCTTGCTGGGCCTTAGCTCTGGAAACAGGGAGTCTAAATTTTACTTTATCAATATCAATATTAGATTAGATAGAGATTAGATAGATAGGCCATATTAGATAAATAGAATAGATAAGATAGATTAACTAGATTGATAGATTAGGTAAAATAGAAAAGCATGTGTTACTATATGCCAAGCACTGGGGATAGAAATACAAGGGAGCACAACCGATCCTGTCCTCAAGGACCTTGCATTGTATTGGGAGAAGATAGCACATGGAGGAAATCTAGAAGAGACCTGAAATTGGGGGCTGGGGATCCTGTGTGTGGGTAGAGTGAAGAGCAGCTGAGAAGTTGCCTGGAGGCATGGGTCTCAGCAAGCCAAAGAAAGAGCTAACCCTACCAGGGGACCCCAGGCTGGAGTCCAAGATTTCAGTGGGAAGTAGTTGAGAAGGATGAGGATATGAGGATGGTGAGGAGACTACTAGGAAATGGTGTGGCCTTGGCCTGCCCCAAAATTTCTAAGTCCCAATGTTAGATAAAGAAAAAGCCAAAGTCTCCAAGCCAAAGAAAATAGGTTTATTGAGAGAGAGAGATCCTGTCTCACAATAAAGCCCATCTGGAGTCTAGGACCCAAAGACCCCAGAGCTTCAGGATCCATGAATACTTATACCCTAAGCCAAGAAATATGTTTGCTATAATGGCATTTGTCTGCATGTATTTTCTTACAGCATCATACTCTTTTTTTTTTTTAAGGCATAAGGGGTAAACATTTGCATTATGCTCAAATTTGCATTATTTCTCAAATATGAAGAAATAGCATACATTTCATCCCTCAACAGCATACATGACATCATCATTTGCAATAACCACTTTTCATATACATTTTGTGTTACCTTTAACAATTCTGATTGGTTAAGTCCAACTATTTTTAGTAAATTAACCTTTAATTTGATTATACATTTTTCACAAAAGACGTCACTTGTATAAGTATTTTAATGTTGTTAGCTATTATGCATCTTGTCCCTAGTTAAAGCAAACTAGACCTAAAGTTAATTCCTCATCATCTAATGAAGCTTCTAAAATATACTATATAATATAATGAAACTATACAAATGGCTTTGTAAATTACATACATAGAACAGAAGTAGACCAAAGTCTACTTTTACATCTTTTCCAATAGTCACTCAAAGCATTATCAGCTACTAAAGTCTAAAATCACTAAGAAACTTAGGAATGGGGCAGCAAGGTGGCGCAGTGGATAAAGCACTGGCCCTGGATTCAGGAGTACCTGAGTTCAAATCCGGTCTCAGACACTTGACACTTACTAGCTGTGTGAACCTGGGAAAGTCACTTAACCCCAATTGCCCCAAAAAAAGGAAAAAAGAAGAAAAGAAATTTAGGAATGGGGGAAAACTTCACTCACAGATCCCAGCAAGATAAGGTAAAAGATCAGCTGGGATCATGGAGCCTAGCCCTTCCTCAGCCTTGAAGAATTTCCTGGCTCTGACCCTCACCCCACCAACAGCCAAATCTGCCTGAAGGCAGAAGGTTTCCATCTGCCTAATTATCCACTAATCAGCAATCACTGTTCTTTCTTCCCCTGTTGCTGTGGTGCTATGCCCGATACCAATATGGGTGTACAAATGCCGTGCCCCTGCTGCCAGCGCCACTGTTTTTCCTAGCCATTGCTCCAAGGTAGATTTCAATAGGCAGATATGGGGAGAAGGATATCGTAGACTGAGGGAGCGGCAGGAGCCAAGCTCGGGGGGCTGAAAGAATGAGTCATGTTCAGCAAATGAAGACAGGACCTGGTTTAGCTGGAGCAGGAAGGAGCTGCATGAAGGGAAGTGGTGGGGGATTTGTCGGTACAGCCAAGTTGGACTACTGTTTGTGATACTGTGATATTCCTATTCGTGAAATAATGCTGATAATAAACCGAGAAGCATAAGCATGGGATTAGGAACATTGCCTTGGAGGCAGCTCATTTGGGCCCCCTTCCAACACCAGCAGCTTTGGGGATCATTTAGTGGTGAGGAGTAGAGCAGTAGACACAACTTTCCACTGGTCCTTTGCGGGGAGTTGGAGAAGTTAATGAGGACTTGCTAGTGAATGGACTTTGAATGAAATCTCTGTGATGCGGTAACCCTGACCCTTGCTGTTCCTTGCAGGACCCCTTCCATCTTCTGACTCCATAAATTTTCTCCAACCTTTCCCCGTGGCCTGGAATTCTCTCCCTCCTCATCTCTGTCTCTTGGCTTCACTGGTTTTCTTCAGATCCCTGATAAAATCCCTTCTCTTTTCAAAAAGCCTTTCCCACTCTTGCTTAATGCTTCCGTTATCTCCAGTTTCTCCTGTGTATGTTGTGTTAGAACATAGTGGTTTAAATGTCATCTCCTCTGTTAAACTGTGAGCTTCTTGAGAACAGAGACTCTTTTTTGTCTCCCTCTTCATTCCTGCACTTAGCACAGTGCCTGACATGTAGAGAGTGCTTACTGAATAAGTGTTTCTTGATTTGACTGGCTTAATAGAAACATGTGACTGTCAAAAACTACTTCTATAAACTGAGACTAATTTTTTTTTTTTTTTGCGGGGCAATGGGGGTTAAGTGACTTGCCCAGGGTCACACAGCTAGTGTCAAGTTTCTGAGGCCAGATTTGAACTCAGGTACTCCTGAATCCAGGGCTGGTGCTTTATCCACTGCGCCACCTAGCTGCCCTGAGACTAATTCTTGATGATAATTCCAAAGATACACATACAAACATTCATGCAAATAAAATTAAATTATATTTTTTAAAGTCAATACTTTTTTTAGAGTCCAAGTTAGGGGATACTTTGGCTTATTTGACATGGAGTCACATGGCCTACCAGTTCTAAATCTCATATGCAAGAAGGAAAAGAAAGTGAAAATGGGAAGAAAAGAAAAACCCTTTCTATCTATATCTTTTTATATCTATCTAAATCTATGTGCAGGTATATACATATATCTGTGTACATATATGCATATGGACATACACATATACAAACATATAGAGAGAGACAGAGACAGAAAGAGGTAGGGAAGGGGGGAAGTAGGCATCCTGAGTTCACCAATGTCCTGGCAGACACACCCAAAACTGTCATATTGGAGGGAGGGTTGTTAGCCTAACAGGAAACCATAGCAAAAGAAACTACTTAGCAGTAAGAAACTACTTTGCCCACTAGGAAGAAAAGAGTCTAGAGAGAGTAGAGAACTATTCCTAGGCTCCTCTATAAAGGAGACGCAAGTGAAAGAACAGGAGTCCTCTGTGTATTTTTCCAATGGCCTTTCCACCATTTCTGGTCCACTCACATATGTAATTACTTTCCTTTCTCTGTTGGCTGCCCTGTGGATTGGAGACCAAATGCTCCCTTCTGTACTTTAAACCAGATCTGATAGTCATTGGGGCTGGTACCTCTTCTTAAGAAACAGGTCAATTTTGAGCTAAAAAGTCCCCATCCTATTAATCCTCATAGCCATCACCTCTGTCTTGTCATGTGGTTCCTTGCTTCTTTTCTGAGATCAGTATGTTCTGCTGGGTGGAGGAGGGGAGGAGAGTATAGTATTATATCCCTGTTTCCAAATAGCTACGATGAGGGATTGATGAAAAAACAAACACTGGTAGGAGCCTATTTTATTTTATATTTTATTTTAACCAACAGAAAGGTAATTCTGTCTATTTTCAGTGCTTCATTGTGGTGTTGAAAATGTACCTGGGTCCTCAGAGGCTCTGTCAGTGAAGCCCATTATCTGGTAGGGGCTTCCCAGGATGGAAACATTTCAAGTATGGGCTCTGAGATAGGCAGTTTGTTGTCCAAGGACAAGCTTAGCTAATTGTGCAGAGACTTATCACCAGAAGGTTGGTTACCTGCCAGGTGATGACTGGGGATGGGCAGAGGGAAAAAAGAAAAGGAATAGCAACTGTTTCTGAAGTATCTTCTATTAAGGCATGGAAAAGATGATTTTTCTCTCTGTCCAAGGAACATCCATTCTGATGAAATCCTTAATCTTTTCTTGTGTTGAGTTAGAGGACAATTCTGGGCATAGATAGAGATCATAGGTTTGTTTGCTAAATGAGTGATTCTTCAGCAGTTTTCACATTTCAGCTCCACTTCAATTAATTATTGTCAGTATAAATTTATGTTTTCTCTCGAGTAGCATTCCGATTTTGGTAGTGAAGAATCTGAATTGGATCTTGAACTTGATGACAATTCATTTTCATGCTCACCCAAAGCAGGTTTCTGCATGCGATGCTCTCTGAGTATTGAACACTGTAGGAGTTTACCATCTATTGGAGACCGCAGTAACACGAACAGATATTGAACAGAACTCAACCAATGCATATATAATGAGTGTGCAGAATATCTATCCCATGTATGAGCCTTTATTTGATGTTAGCCTGGTGATAACGTTATAAATCTTTAAACTCTATAGGGAAAGGCCGACTGCATTCGTGCTGTTTGATTTCCTTGTTACTCAATAAAAGTTCTATTTCCTAATCAATTGGGTTTTGTGAATTTGTCACAGGGGAGAAGCAAGGAAATTTCTGGATCGTGTTAGAGTTTCTATCAGAAAAGGGGCCACAGAAAAGTACAACAAACAATTTGTATTGCGTTTTCATGTCCTTTGACTACACAGATCTAGTTATTTAACTCATTCCCCTTTTACCAAAAATTTCCCCCCCTGTATTTCAGAAGGAAGCTCTTGTCTCTGAGAAACACCTCATTAAAACATTTCACACTTGGTTTACTGCTCACTCTGCCATACCTAATTAACTCGGAAATGAGTCACCGTGATTTTGAATGTGGTGAGCAGTTTTAGGCTAATTTTCTTAAGTTCCAGATGAGGCGTTTATAGCACATTAGCATCAGACATTCCTTTTATTGATGTTACTGCTATAATACAAAGTGATTTATTATATCGTGTGTGGTTTTTTTTTTTTTCTTGAAAGTGAAATGGCCTAGCAGGACAAAGAAAGTCGGCTGGGTAGATGTTGACAGAGCCCATTCTGGTTTGACTAATGCCAATTTCACTTCTTCTACTTGTCCTTTTGAAGTCACTCAGAGTTCTGTGTGCCTGACCTGTACTAGATGCTTTGGGAAGTTGAGTATAGATTCTCTTTTTCTGGTGACAAGCTAAAAGCTGCATCAAACCCTCTAGCAATACTTCTTCCTGAGGACTTTCTGCACCTGTGAATTATGTAGGCGTATCTTTCTGAGAGAGAGGTCAGATCTACAGAAAGAGGAATAATCTCTTTGGTGAACCTATTTCCCCCAGATGCTGAATAAGTAAGATAGCATGTAGTGTTTTCTGTTTTAACAACTTTATAGATATGGGTTTTACTTTGGGGCTTATTTGTAGGACTAAGTAAACTGAAGCTTCCTATTGTTTCTTGATCTAGTCATAAAACCAATTTGCTGATTAGGGGTAAATAAGTCAATAATTCTCCCCACCCCCTTATATTTTAAGCAAAAGAAGGAAAGTTGCTACCATTTTTGCTAACTTTATAGTAAAATCTAAGCCCACAACTCCATCTGAAGGCAACTAAATTCACTTGTCATCTATGAGAGAGGGAGAGAAGAAGGAGGAGAAGGAGAGAGGAGGAGGGGGAAGGGAGAGATGTCTATGCGTCTATATATGTATATATACATATATGCTGTTGTAATCCAACTAAAGCTAAATGGTTAAATGGTCTATATGACTTAGATGATTTCTTACTCCTTAAACCACATACCTTGGAAAGGAGAAACTCCATTCATGTATCATATGAATTTCATATGCTCAGGATGCCCTTACTGGTAGAAAAGGGCTTTGGATTTTTAATCAGGGGACCTGGGTTTGAATTCCGGCTCTGCCATTCACTTCCTGCATAACCCTAGTCAAGTCCTATCTCATGCCTTCTCTAGATTTTAGTTTCATCATCTGCAAAATGAAGGTTTTGAATTCAGGGTCCTCTAAAGTCCCTTGTAGTTCAAAATCTATAATTTGTATATAGTATATTGATTTTCTTCCTGAAGAACATAATATTCCTATATTTAATATGAAGATGAGCTTCTTTCATTCTATAGGAGGGAGCAGTAGGGCAGGGAGAGAGAAAGAGAAGGGAGCAGAGAGGGAGAGAATTTGTGAATAGTACTGGATGACTTAAGGCCAAGGAGAGAAATCTTTGAAGACCAGGAAAGGAATGGCCTTTCCCGTGCAGAGAATCAGGGACCAAGGACAGGGCTCCTGTATATCCATCAAAAAAATCTAGGGTTGGGGGCAGCTAGGTGGCACAGTGTATACAGCACCGGCCCTGGAGTCAGGAGGACCTGAGTTCAAATCCGGCCTCAGACACTTGAACACTTACTAGCTGTGTGACCTTGGGCAAGTCACTTAACTCTCATTGTCCAACCAAAAAATAAAAATAAAAATCTAGGGTTCTTTACCCTTTTTGTGTTATGGATGCCTTTGGCAGTCTCAGAATAATGTTTTTAAATGCAAAAAATAAAATTCTTAGGATTGGAAACCAATTACATCGAAATGCAGGTATCAAAATATTTTTAAAAAACTAAACAAGTTTTGATTAATTTCTAAGTCCTTTGAGGGCAGGGGCTGTCTGTTTTATTTATATCCCCCTGGGCCCAGCACATAATAGATGAGGACCAGCACCTCTGGTGTGAGGGCTGACTGAGCCCTTTTCAGGGCTACTCATCCTCCTTTGGTGTCTACCTGTTCCCTAACTCTCACCTGTGGCTCCAAGAAGCTGGAGCCAGAAAGAAGCCAGGCTGTGAAGGAAGGGTTTTAAAAGACAAACAGCAGCACATATTTGATCCTGGAGGTAATAGGAAGCTGCTAGTTAGTGCAGTGGAGTGATGTGGGTCAGTCTTGCTTTTGGGGGAAAATCACTTTGGCAGCTGATTGGAAGGTGGGTTGGAGTGGGAGGTGACTTGCGGTGTGGAGACCAATCAGAAGGTTATTGCAGTGATCCAGGCATGAGGTAATGAAGGTTTGCATAAGCTGGGCAGCTCTGGGGCTAGAGGAAAGGGAATGAATGATGCTGTGAAGGTTGAAACATCAAGCCTGGGCAGTAGATTATCCAGTCAACATGGCATGAGTATGAATGAGGAGTCAAGCTATTATAGAGGAAAGAAGAGCAGATTTAACTTCTAACAGTTTCATCAAATTACATGAACCTACATTAGCTAGAAACCTAGGACTTGGGGAAATTGGGTAGAGCCATAGTGAATAGAGTGCCAGGCCTAGAGTCAGGAAGACTTAGCTTCCTGAGTTCAAATCCAGCCTGGAAATTTACTAGCTGTATGACCATGAGCAAGTCATTTCACCCTGTTTGCCTCAGTTTCCTCATCTGTAAAATGAGCTGAAGAAGGAAATGGCAACCCGCTCCAAGATCTCTACTAAGGAAATCCCAAATTGGGGCATAAAGAGTTGGACTTGACTGGAAAAGTGACTGTACAATAACAAAATAACTTGCCCTAGCATTCTACCCAAAGAGCTTTGGGCTTTAGACTACTGAGGAACAAGGGGCAAGGTCAGGGAAAAGAAGGAAATAACTAAGAAAGATTGAGGCCTAATTCCTAGAATGTGCATATAGGACTAAGATTAACCAGTGAAACCTCTGCAACTTTGCTTTATTACTGCAATCCCTGTGTACGTTTTCCCTGTTGTGCTAAGTAGTAAAACTGCTAAAAATCACCTAAAAGTTGTGCATAATTTTCCACTGCCTGTAGACCCACAGCACTGCCACATGTGGCCTAACACAGATTTCATGGGGTAGGCTTTTGAACGGTTTTCAGTCACCAATGCTCATTTCTCCCATTTTACACTCCAGCTTCTCCTTGTGTCCCCACATGAGACATTTGGGTTACTGTTCAGAATTAGATTGACTTTCCAGTAAAAAGAAGTCATTTCAGACCTAAAGGAAACTGGGTATCTGACCTCAAAATAATTCAGGAAGCTCTGTCTTATCTTTTATTCATTTTTAGTTAGATTTTCACAGTCATCTCTGTTGGTGGAGAAGACTTTCTCCATATAGAAAATTCCCTGTTCAATCAGTTTCTCCTCCTATTTCCATTCTCACTGCCATCATCTTAGCTCAGGACCTTATTACCTCTTGCCTAGACTACTGCAATAGTGATCTAAATTATTTCTTTGCTTCTGCTTCTTGCTGTTCTGATCCATCCTAGATCATGCTGTCAAATTAATTTTGTTAAAACATGGTTCTGTTAATGTGATCAAAAAAATTCAGGATGTCCCCATTGCTTACAGGATAAAGTCCAAATTCCATACCCAACCTATCTTCTGAGCTATCTTTCTACTTTTTTTCCAAGTACTTAAAAAAAATTAAGTGACTTTAAATTTTTTGTTGTTAAGTTGTTTCAGTAGTATCCCACTCTTCCTGACCCCATTTGGGGTTTTCTCCTAAGAGATACTGGAGTGGTTTGCCATCCCCTCCTGCTCCTTTTACAGTTAAGGAAACTGAGGCAAACAGTTAAGGGACTTACCCAGTGTCACACAGCTAGGAGATGTCTAAGACTAGATTTGAACTTAGGAAGATGAATTTTCCTGACTTGGCACTCTACCCACTGCACCACCTAAGTGCCCATACAAATTTAAATTTAGTGAATGTAACTGAATTAACTCTTCCTTTATTCTAATGTTGAAGCCAAACTGTCCCAGGAAACATCCTGTGCAGTCCCTTGTTGATTCTGTTCTCTGCTTTGAATGCCCTTCATTCACATTTCTACCTGTTTAAAACCTATCTGTCCTTGCTTCATAATTTTTTTCACAGTTATGGTTGCTAACTGTGTTTCCCTTCATTCTATTTCCCTTCTGATTATCTTATTCTCTCACTCCTTTCACCCTGTCCCTCTAAAAAATGTTTTGCTTCTGACTACTGCCTCCCCCAATCCACTCTCCCTTCTATCATCACCCAATCCCCTTTCTCTCATCCCCTTCCCCTTCTACTTTCCTATACAGTAAGATAGATTTCTATACCTAATTGAGTATGTATGTTATTCCTTCTTCCTACCTGTCCTTAATATCCCATCTCAAAGGCCATTTCCTCCATGAAGCCTTACCTGAGACTAAAATAGTAAGATAAATCATACCTCTCTCTAAAATGCCCTGGGTAGCTAGGTGTTGCAGTGGATAGAATGTCAAGCCTGATGTCAAAAAGACCCAAGTTCAAATTTGACCTTAGACACTTCTCAGCTGTGTGACCCTAAGCAAGTCCCTTTAACCTCTATCTACCTCAGTTTCCTTTTTGATTAAATGGGGACAATAATCACACCTATCTCCCAGGGTTGTTGTGATGATAAATTGATATATTATTTGTAAAGTACTTTGCAAACCTTTAAAATACTATACAAATGCTAACTATTCTTATCCATGGCTGTTATTAATTCTACCTTGTATTCTGGTTATTTGTATATTTCTCTTATTTCCCTCCACTCCATGAGACTATAAGCTTCTTCTGGTGAACAACTGTATGTAGCCCAGTGCCTTAAATACAATACATGTTCAATTGACGTTTTTCAGATTCTTTGCATTCAAAGTGTACCCAGAGTAGTTTGGGCCAATATTAGCCTAGTTTAAGGAAGAGATAGATCAGAGCTGCTCCCTTCCCAAGGTCCTCTGAGTAAGCAGGTCTTCCTAACCAGGAGCCAATAAGCATTGCTTCCTTTTTTCAAAACACAAGTCCTTCAGTGCTGAGCCACAGGTGTCCCTGTAATTTGCCGGGGGAACTCAGCACACACTTGATAGGATACAACCCCAGCTGTTCAGCTTATGTTTGTAAAATGCACCACCAGCTTCTAAAAAGTCACTGGCGATACTTCCCGTGGTTATAAAGGTCACAGAATTGGGCCTTACTGTCTCTTTTTCACTATTGGTTTTGATCAGAGGCCAGGTCAATGGAACATAAATTTTTTTTGAAAACATATTGATTGTTGTGTGGTAGTTATACATCTTGGCAGAATGTTTTATAAACATATTGGCATCCTGAGAAAACGTTTGCTTATGATACACGAGTTACGTTTGGATTTGTATGACCTATGCCCAGTAAAACAGACAGTGTTGAAATATAAGAATAAAAGCCATGAAAATTTGGTTATTCATAACAAAAGAATTATGCAAAACTACTCCAGGGAGGAATTAAATTCTTAACTCATGATTATGGTGAGGATTTCTTTTATATACTTAGTAGGAAGAATAGAGATAGGAACTAGACTATGATTTCATCTTATAGGGAACCTCCTCATAATTAACTCCCTCTACCAATGCATATTGGCCTTTCTCTGCAACTTCTAGTATTGAGAGAATGGAAGCCACACAGACAACAGGTCAACTGATGTCTTCCTGAATCCAAGGCCATCTCCTTCTCCTCTCTTCCTCATGCTTTGTTGGAAACTAAGAATGATCCCCATACCTGTAATATGTTACTCCACCCTCAACCTCTACCTGTTTAAATTTTGCCCATCTCTCAAAGTCCATCTCAGATGCCACCTACCCTATGGAGAGGTCTCTGATCCCATTTTCTTTCTTCCCCTGCCCAGATGTAGTTGTAGCATTTGAGGAGAAGGTACCTCTTGTGATACTTGGCATATGAATGAGATACCATATATAAAGACTTCTGCCACTTTGAGGTGCTGTATAAATGTAAATGATCACTACTGTTGTTATTGATGTGATTTTAGTGACTGAAATAGCAGAATACTGAAACTTAACCATTATAAATGAGACTAAATAGCTTTCTTTGTAACTCTGAATGATGGTGATGATACCAGTATGTGTCCAACTACAACCAGGTAGCAACAAAATATTGCTGTCAGTGAAATGAAGTATTCACTTACTAGGGCATGTTAAGAGCTTTATCACTATGGAATTATAATCAGAATTGACAGTTATACTATCTGTCAAACTAAACAGCAGTTTAAAAAAATAGCCAACGGTATATAGTTTTATGTGTAAAAATCAATTTAAAATGTCACTAATTCTTTCTTTCTCTTTATAGCACCAGCCAGTAGAAAACCAGGAGATCCCCTTGTTATCTCAGATATCAAGAGAGGCAGTGTGGCTCACAGGTGAGTCAGTGGGCAAACTTCTTCCATCTGATGAGCTAGTCTAGACCTAGCCATGTCTCAGGTTAATAGCTAATTGGGCCTATATTCTTATTTCTATCTCTAGCATATTTCTCATCCAGTCAAGGAGTTTTTCATGAGTGTTTCGCCATGTCATATGTTCTCTTTGTCCGGTTTCTCTCTACCTAACCTTCTACAACCTAAAGATAAGGTTGGCTTTTCTTGTGATAGCTACCCGACAGAGATCACTGGGTAACAGAAAAGCCAAAGCCCACACTAGGTTATTTCTTCCTTGGCCCAGGAAGACAAATCCATTGAAGCGAGCACCAAACCTGAGGTAAGAATCAGAGATAGATGCCAAAGCCTGCATCCTAAGCACAAAGGGTCTTAGCTAGGAACCAGAGCCAAGTCAGGGGCAGCTTTTGGGTTCAGAGCAAGAAAAGGTCCCCAGCATGCTTATCTCAAACTTGGTACTTTGTGGATATTTCCAGCCCCTAAGTCATCCTTGTTCTGCCACACAGTGAGACGCCTTGCCACTCCAATCCAGAAATTGATGTGATTCATTGAACAAAGTTGGAAATAGCAAAGGCTTCCCAGTGGACTGGATGGTGCACTGGATACAGCATTGGCCCTGGAGTCAAGAGGATCCGAGTTCAAATCTAGCTTCAGATACACTAACAATATGACTCTGGACAAATCACTTAACCCCCCGACTGCCTCAAAACAAAACAAATTACTAGTAAAGTCATCAGAAATCCACTTCCATATTTCACTTTCCCTTGCCTTCTCCCAATTCTTCCTCCTACACATGGGGATTGACCATGTATGGAAATAAAGCTGCAAAATATTTCTTAACCAATTCAAAATACAGCCCTCTCCATTCTGTCTTTTCCACAGTTATCTATCAATTAATCAATAAAGCAACAAGCATTGATTAACTTCTTCTGTTGTGTCAAAGGCACATGTATATAAAGGGAGGCACAGACACAGAACCAGTTGATTTCCCTCAAGAAGAGGGGAGAGATAACATGTAAATTAGTAGGTATATTCACAATCCATACAGAATAGAAGGAAAGGAACCTTGAAAACAATTGATGGGAAATGAGGAAAGGTCTCCTCTGCAGAAAGAGGCATTTGAGGTCTTCTCTTGAGTGTGGTCTGTCTAGTATCTAAATCAATTAGTTCCCTGTTTATTTAAGGGAGGAATAAATTTAATATTTTTAATACCCAGTAGCTAAATGTCATGGCTGTCAAATCAGACAGTCAAAAACAAAAACAAAAAAAAACAAAACCAAGCCTACAAAAGACAATTTTAAAGAAAATGCATTTTAAAAAATTGAATTATTTTCCTTCAAAATCTGCATTACATTTAATGATACTTTAAATAGCCCACTTAAGTGGTACCAATTCTTCATGTGTTTCTATTCCTTTAACAGAACCGGGACCCTAGAACTTGGGGACAAACTGCTGGCCATTGATAACATCCGGCTGGACAACTGTTCCATGGAAGATGCCGTTCAGATTCTCCAGCAGTGTGAAGACCTCGTGAAGCTCAAAATCCGTAAAGATGAAGATAACTCCGGTACTGATCATAAATGTAGTCTCTGTTGATTTTTGTGATCTTGTCTTCCAACTTCTTCAGACTTTCAGTCTCATATCAGGGATGGTAGCTGCAGAATTCTCAGCCAATTTAGAATCACAGTTAGGATTGTCGTGCCAATTCTTAAAATGGATATTATCTCAGTCACACATATACATAGCAAAATAAGCTAATGGGTGTTTTGTTTTGTTTTTTTACTTGTGTCCCACTCTTCATTATCCCCTTTTCCGGTTTTCTTGGCAAAGATACTACAATAGTTTGCTATTTCCTTGTCCAGCTCATTTTATAGATGAGCTAACTGAGGTAAACAAGGTTAAGTGACTTGTCCAGGGTCACACAGCTACTAAGTATCCGAGGCCAGATTCTGACTCAGGAAGATGAGTCTTACTGACTCCAGGCCCAGCAATTTTATCCACTGTACCTAAATTGTGGCTTTATCTTAAAATAAGCCTTACTCCTCTTTAGCCCACCTACCTCATTCTTTGATATTTCTGGCTGGATTTGCGTTCCTATTGAGTACTACCGAGACACTCCCATTCAGGAAGGAGCTGGGAATCTAAGAGCCCAGGCTCTGGTCTCAGCTCTGTAATGCCTAGTTATAACACCTTGGACAAATCACTTAATTTCTCTCAGTGGTGGTAGATTCCTCATCTGGAAAGTGAAGGGATTGGATAAGATCATTTCTAAAGTCCATTTCAGCTTTTTGATTCTCTTACTTCCAATATTTGCTTTTCCAACAGCATTTTCAAAGTTCTGGCTTCAAAATAGGGCTACTCATCTTTATTTGGGGTCATAGAAATATGGTATCCTTGGCAGATTGTGTTTCCTCAGATCATAAATCAGGTGAAGTCCCCCCGCTTTGGGGAATAAAATGATTTCGAGAGACAAAGTTGAGTCAATTATAATCAGTTTTATCCATCATGGCCAGCAAGTGATTGACAAAAAGGGCTGCTTATCCTCTCAGTGGTCAAGAAGGAAGCGTGGACACTGTCTGAGGTTTATATGTCCTTGGAAGAGAGGTGTTCCACCAGAGGGCAATCAACTTTCATTGGTTAACAATGAATTTGAGGTGGACTTTATAAAGAGAAGCGAGCTCATTCCAATGAGGGGCTGAAAGTGATATCAGGTCACTCTTGAACAGAGACTATCCTTAGAGCAGACCACCCCCAGCCTTGGGCAGTCTGAACTGAAGGATCTTTCTCCACCCAAGCTTGACTGAGTGGAATTCACCTTAGACTAGAAATTCCTTGCAAGGTTGGGTGGGGTCCGATAGGGGAGAAAGTTAGCTCAACCTTCAGAGATTAAGGTTTTGAAATGAGGAGAATCAAAAAAGGGGGAACTCCGGATCTCCCCAGATCATTGGTTATTAATAATAATTTTTCTCCCATCCACACAAATGAGAACTCAAAGCCTGAGAAATTGGGTTAGCAGAGTTGGAAAGGGGTGCTCCCCATCTGATAACAACTTTACTGAAGTCAACTATGAAAATGGGGTGACTTCTGGAAACCTATGGCATCCTCTTAATTTCTTCATCCTTAAAATGACCACGAGGAGTCAAAGTATCCAGTCCAATCTAACAAAGAATTAGAGCTTCAAGAGGTCATGGCTGTCATATGGTATTGTACTCTTATTTTGCAGATGAAGGAACTGAGGCCCAAAGAAGTTAAATGATTTACCCAAGTTCACTCAGGTAGCAATTGCAGAGTCAATATTTGAACCCAGGTCCTCTGATTCCAAATCCAACATCCTTTCCACAGTATCAGAGAGTGTGTCTTGAGTACTAAAGGCCCTCTAAATAGCTCTATCATGATATGGCTCAGAAATAATACAAACTTTTAAGAAGGAAGGAACTACAAGAATTGAAAATCTTGTTCTTCTCTGGCAACAGAAAAGATTTTTTTAAAAAATCACACACACGCACACGCACACGCACACGCACACGCACACGCACACGCACACGCACACGCACACGCACGCACAAAACCCTAGCAGAGGAGTGCTGTGACATTGCTATGTATCATCCTGACTAGAATTCAAACCACCAATAGATGGATTCATTACTACATCAAGGACCTATGATTACTGTAAGGGGCTAAAATTCTAGCTAGTCTGTCTAAAATATCTAATGAGTGGTAGCCAATAAATTATAAGCTTTAGCAAGAGTTTAGACTTTTAAGCATTTATTAAGGAGCATAAGAATTTGGTGAAGAGAGAGAAAGGCCTAGATTCATCTATCTATCAAAGGGAGAGCGCATTTTAGCCTCACGAAAGAGAGTGAACCACACCTCCTGCATCCCACAAGCCTCCTGTGAAACTGGCAACATCCCATCCATTCACACACACATCTCCAAGCTAGTTGGCTGGTGGCCTTGACTGACAGTACCCACGAGCAAATGTCACTTCCTAACGCCAAAGAAAGCCGCATGGCTTGCCCTCAGATGCCTTCTCCTCATGGCAGAGCTTTCCTACAGTAACTCTCCGGCAGGTGGCATCATTCCAATCATTACATTACTAAGTGTAGACACTCCTTCCACCAACACATGCCTATATCACAACTTCTCCATAACTTACAGTTTTAAAGGAAGTAGGTCTTACTCTGCCTGAAATGACAAATGTGTTAACTCAGGTTGCACATTCCATATTCCTTTCTATTAATGGCCCCTTCCAATGGGGCAACTAGGTGGTGCAGTGGATAGAGTGCTGGACCTGGAGTCAGGAAGACTCATCTTCATGAATTCAAATCTGGCCTTTGAGACTTACTAACTGTGTGACCCTGGGCAAGTCACTTCACCCTGTTTGCCTCAGTTTCCTCATCTGTAAAATGAGCTGGAGGAGGAAATGGCAAACTACTCCAGTATCTCTGCAAAAAAAAAAAAAGTCCAAATGGAGTCAAGAATCAGACATGACTGAAACAAACAAACAACAAAAGTATTCCACATTTCCATCCATATCAATCTAAAAGCTAGGTATACTCTAGGAATGAGATCTAATGAAACCTAAGATTAAACAATATGTGATTCAGGCCTGCCCCACCCCAAGTTCTCCTTTTCTCTTTCTTCCTTGTTACTTTTTCTCTGACTTTGGCCAAATACACTCTTTTTTTTTTTTTGGTTTTGGTTTTGGTTTTCTTTTTTTGTTTGTTTGTTTGTTTTTTTGCGGGGCAATGGGAGTTATGTGACTTGCTCAGGGTCACACAGCTAGTAAGTGTCAAGTGTCTGAGACCGGATTTGAACTCAGGTCCTCCTGAATCCAGGGCCAGTGCTTTATCCACTGCACCACCTAGCTGCCCCCCAAATACACTCTTGATTGTGTATGCTCCACACTACCAGCGATGGCTGATCTTTGGCCCTGCCAAACCATTCCCATGCTAGTAGTCTTCTGACTGCTCCCTGCTTTTAAGCCTTCCAACATCATTTTGGTACTATCAGTTCCCACGCGTTTCAATACCTGTGCTCCCTTCTACTCAAAGCCTTCACAGCAAACCATGGTCCCTACTCTACTGACAAATTCTAGTATTCTACAAATGGCAACAGCTCCTTGCCAAGAACTTTGTCCTTGAAGATCTAGCTTGTAGGTATTGATATTTCACCATTCAAGTTTTAAACTTCATGCCACTCCTTTATACAATTCATTTGTGCTTATAGCTGCATTTTTCCAACCCAACCACAGCTGGGGTTTTGGTTTTGGTTTTTCTTTTCTATTTTGGGTTTCTTTTTGGAGAGATCCCTCCATCAGCTAGTGCTCTGCCTTTTGGGAAACATTTTGCTGCATCGACTGCCAGCCTGAAACACACCTCAGCTGCCTTGTTTTCCAAGTAAAAAGATAAAGTATAGATTTTGCACGTGGCTGGGGATGTTCCAGCATTCAAAGCCAGGGCATGCCGACAAGTTGGCAACAGCATCAGAGGCAGGTACCAAGCACTTGGACAGAAACAGGTTTGCATTTTCTGGTGGATGTCTGCCTTCTTGTTTTTTGCCTCTTCATAACCTTCAATAATCCTTTTCCCTTAAAAAAGAAAGAAAGAAAGAAAGAAATTAGTGACACTTTTGTGTAGGTAATGTTCTGAAATCTTAATGTACCTACGATGATACTTGTAAATTCATCAGAAGGTGAGCACAAAACAAAATCTATAAATGAATGTGAAGGTGCATACCTAGGCCTCTCACACAGAAGCTACCTAAAGCATAGGTACCGGCCTGCATGGTGTGATTTCAGGAAAATGGAAAACCTTTCATCAACTATGAGAAATCCCAAAGTTAGTATTCTTTCCTTTATTCTACATTTCTCTCTCTACATGCCCTGTCTTCAGATATAAAACCTGTTGAGAGGGGTGGCATATAAAACTCCTAACACTTTAGTCTGAATGATTTTAATCAGGTCAGAACAGGAGAAATTGAGTAGGTGAGAGAAATTGGTGCCCAAGATGGGGGAGGGTACTGAAAGAAAAGGGCCCAGAAAAAGAGGGCACAAAGGCAAACTTTATCTCGTTATTCATGAATCTTGACATTTACTAGCTGTGTGACCATAAGCTTGTTACTTAAGCTCTCTGAGCCACAGGAAACTGTCTAAGACGAGTTATGGACAGGCTGGGATGCAGGTTGATGGAGGGAGTGTCTACACTTACTAATCATAGGTCCTTGATGTATCGATGAATCCATCTGTTGATGGTTTGAAAATTTAGAGACCACTTTAAAATTTAGAGACCACTGCTCAATTCAGTAGACCTGGTATTCTTCAGATTTCTGCTACACTGTCTTCATCCCACTGAGATGCATTACTAAAGTTCCCCATCTTCCATGGAGCTATTGAAAGGTCATATTAGTCAAAAGCAGATTCCTCTTAACTACACACTATTACAGATCAGCTTTTCAAGTAAGTCATGGTTTGTTATTTATATTCTGATCATCCATATACAGAGAAGATGGGAGATCCCAGTGTTCTGTCTCCCACCAAGAAAGCTTGGTTCACAAATTGTCTTGATTAATGAAGCTCAAAAGTAATCAGGGAAAAAAATGGCTAAACATTTTTAATTCCGTAAAACTCTATGGACTACTAATGTAGGTAGGTAGCTTTTTTCTCCCTTTTAAAAACTGAAATGATTTTCTTGCAAATATTTTGCTCTTCTGTCAAGATTGGCTGATTGGGAAGTATTGATTAATTCTTGTTGCAGTCACTGATTTCCAAAGCATGGGGAGACAGGCCTGAAATTGACTGATAATTCTTCGTATGGTTAGTGTGAGGCATCTTTTGGAAATGTTGCCATCTTCTGTCATGAAATCTCATATAGGACTTGAGTCTCAAAGTATCATTTATAACTGTAAATCTGTGGATATATTTTGTCCAGATTTTGAAATGTTTCTGACAGTAATTGTAGACTGTATGTGCTATGGGCGGAGGCTTCCAATTCTTTATTTAATTCAATGCTACTTTCATCAGTCACAGCTAGACGATTTATAGCTATGCAATATAACTTGGTTCCTTGGCTAGCATGCATTGCTGTTAGCTTCAACAGATTTTTGCTTCAAGATATAAGCATTTTGTCCAGTGACACTTCTCTCATTTCTTTTCCATTTACTTTACTCTAGGAGGTAATATAACTTTGTTTGAGCATTGATAAAGTCTCTGGTCTGATGCCTTGTCTTTGGAGTCTTTTCATGGCACGCAGTGAATTCAATTGAATATGACAGATTCAAGGCCCTAATTCTTGGCACTGAAGATACAAAGAGAGAAATGAAATGGTCCCTGTGCTCAAGTTCATTCTGTTGTCTCACAGTCCTGCAGTCATTAAGTATAATGTTTTATTATGGCTTCTGCATTTGAAATAGGTCTTCCATCTATTGTTGAAACTTTCTCTAGATGACCTTTGGTTCTTGTTTCAACTGCCCAAACTTATTCATGTTAGCTGTTTCTTTCAATGGTGAAAAGAAATTGGTTTTAGAACAGAGCTTTCATCCTATTGTCTAGTTTGCTTTTCTTCCCTGCCCTCTTTTGGTTGGTCTTTTGGTTGAATTTCCTGACTCAGGATCCATATACTCAAATACATCCATAAATGCCCAATAGCAAAAAACTTCCAGGAAACATCTTAGAGTTATGCATTTACCAAGATCAAACTGACAGCTGTCCTCTCGATTTATATCTTCTTTCTTTTAGTAGATACCCTTCTTTTTAGGTCCATCAATACTTCATTTTCACAAAATCTCCAACTGTGGACTGATGTCCTTTGAGGCTGCCTTTTGTTGTTTCTGAGGCAAATTACCTTTATGTATTTCCAAATAGAGGCTTGGGTAATGTCCCTACCATTCAGTGAAATCATTACCTGAAGGGCTGTGACCCTGAAAATTTGTTTACCAGCAAAATAAGCCAGAGACCCCAATGTGAGTCATTTTTTTCAGCTTTTTCAAGTGAGACTGAGTTTAGACTAGCCAGAATATCACATCATCAGCTCCCAGATATGAAACAGACTGCTGTGGATGCCATGCTTTACATTGTGAAAAACCAGCTTCTCTTTGGAATAGTTGATCCCTCTGTGTTCCATTCACTTGATCCCACAGAGGAATCAATATACTTCCTGACTTGGGGGAGTATAAATGATCACTTCTCCTATAAAGCAAAATTGAATTCCGTTTTTTAAAAGATCAGCATTGGAGCAGAACCATGATGCCATATATTATTCCGATAGGTCAACGTATGATGCCCCCATGACAAGGAAAGATAGTCTCTGAGCTCTTTCCCTGAATAGCTCATTTGTTCAGGCTGGCCCCCATGAACCTTGGATGACCCATGGATTTCTGCCCTTAAAAGGTATTCTCCCAAGTCTGAGTATCCCTATTTGATCAAATAGGCAGCTGCCATGATGGATCCCAGCCAGAGTTTTCATTCTGCTAAATAGGCAGCACTCAAGTATCCTGAAAATAACATCACAGATAAGTAATGCTGCCATTTTACATCTGTTTCATGGCGCCATTAATTTTCTTAACTAGAGTGGAGCTGCACAAGCAAGTATACTGGCCTCCTTTTGTGCCTTTCACTAAGAGTCGCAGACCTTCTGCTGTGACATAAATGCTGTTTATAATATCATTAGCATCTGCTTAGTCTTCCATGAGAACTCTCTATTGACACAGCATTTATTTATCTCAAAAAGTTGCCTTTCTCATTTAACTCTACAATGGGTCCCTTCTTATCATGAGGACCTCAGCGTAGGCTGTGTTGGTGGGACACCTTTGAGCATTTACATTTTGGAAACATTGTAACTATTAAATTAGAAATGGCCGTTCTTATCCATATCAAAAACTAAGGGACCATAAGGATTCCAGTTGGGCTGAAGCTTAAATAGACAGAAGGATCTAGAAGCACAATCTGAAGCTAACTTGGGTACTATTAAAACAGTTCAGGGAGCAAATTCCAGGTCTATGGTGGTGTTGATAAGAATGACACAATTGGTCACAGCACTTGGATGAGTTGAATGTCATTCTGGGGAGGTGAAGCTCTTCTAAGCCTTATCATCTACCATCAATCAATCAACATTAATTAAATACCTACTGTGTACCAGGCACTGGTGATACAAAAAGGGGGAAAAGAGTCCCTGCCTTCAAGGAGCTTACAATCTAATGCAGGACATAAGAGATAAATAAATATGTACAAAACAAGCTACATACAGGAAAAATAGGAAATAATTAGCAAAAGGAAGGCACTGGACTTAAGAGGAGTTGGGGAAGACTTCTAGTAAAAGATGGGATTTTAGTTAGGACTTAAAAGAAGCCAGAGAGGTGAGTAGTTGGAGTGGAGGAGGGAGAGTGTCCCAGGCATGAGGACAGCCAGAGAGAATGCCTGGAGCTGAGAGATGGAGCGCTTTGTTTTTGAAATAGCCAGGAGGCCAGTGTCACTGGATGGGTGAGTATGTATTGGGGAGTAAAGTGTAAAAAAGACTAGAAAAGTTGGAGGGGGCTAGATTATGAGGGGCTTTGAATGACAAACAGAGCATTTTTTATTTCTCCTGGAGGTAATAGGGAACCACGAGAGTTTATTGAGTGGGGGATGACCTGTGCTTTAGGAAAATCACTTTAGTGGCTGAATGGAGAAGGAATTGGAGTCTTCAAGGTTAGAAGACCCATATTGCAATCATCAAGCCATGAGGTGATAGGGGCAGTGACAGAGAAGGGGGCATATTTGAGAGATGCTGCAAAGGTGAAATCAGTGATCCTTGGCAACAATTTTGGGTGGGGGGAGTGAGAGATAGTGATGAATCCAGGATGACTCCTAGGTTGTGAGCCTGAGAGAGACCAGCAGGCTGGTGTAGCCCTCTGTAGTAACAGAAAAGGGGTGTGTGTGAGTGCGTGCGTGCATGTGTGTGTGTTGGGGAATGATAAAGAGTTCTCTTTTGGATTTATTGAGTTTAAGATGTCTCCTGGCCATCTAGTTCAGGATGTCTGAATGGCAGTTGGAAGTTTGAGATCAGAGGTTAGCAGAGAAGTTGGGGCAAGATAGGGAGGTTTGAAAATCATCAGCATAGAGATGGTAATTAAATGCATGACAGTCTATGAGATTACCAACTGAAGTAATAGAGAGAGAGGAGATGAGGGCCCAGAATAGAAGCCTGAGGGACATCCATAGTTAGAAAGCGTGATCTGGAAGAGGATCCAGCAAAGGAGACAAAGAAGGAGCAGTCAGATGAGTAAGAGGAAAACCAGGAGAGAAAAGGTTGACTGTGTCAGATGCTGCAGAGGGGTGGAGGAGAGAGGAGAGAGGAAAGAGGAAAGAGATAAGGACATTGCATTTGACAACTAAGACCACAGGTAATTTTGGAAGGAGTATGGGGCTTAAGAAAGAGAATGATCGGAAAGTGGAGGCACCTATTGTAGACAGCCTTTTCAAGGAATTTAGCTAAAAAGGGCAGACACAAGATGGTAGAGGGGATGGAAGGAGCATGTGAGGTTTATTTTAGGATAGAGGAAACATGGGCATATTTGTAGTGTTGCGAAAATTTCTAAATCGCAGGGTCAGATAAAGAAAAACCAAAGTCTCCAAGCTGTAGAAAATAGGTTTATTGAGAGAGGGCCTATCTCACAATAAAGCTGGCCTCAGGTCTAGGACCAAAAAAACCCGAACCTTGCATCCCACGGGTGTTTTATGCCCAATCAGGGCTCCAAAGTATTTATATATACTATTTTTAGACAAACTCCTCCCACAAACACTATTGAAACCAACAATTCAAGTAGTACATGTAGAATAAGTATACATACAGTGAAGGAAATAGCAGTCTAAAATAGTGGATTTTTACTGAGGGGGCTTGAAACCATTAGTGTAGATGGATTTAACTTCCATTAGATTGATTTCTTCAAGTTCTGATTAATCAGTTCTAACTCGAGTTACCATTTTTAATATTTGACCTTTAATCTGATTGGTGGATGCCTAACCATAGTGAATTTAACTGATGGTTTCAGTTAAAATGGTTTCAGAACCATTTTACAATATAGCATGTATATAAGTTCTACTAACATCTATCTTACTCCATTATTATTAGCTTAAGCTACTAAAGAATAGCTAAACATGTTAAGTCAAAGTTTTTACTCTATATACCATAGTTAAATCAATTATATCTAAAGGTTGGGGAAAATATCATTCACAGTAGGCAATAGGAAATGAGCCAGCAGAGAGGGAGAGATTGAACATAAGTGAAGGAGTGAGATTAACAGAGAGGAGGGAGATGGGATGAAATGGGATCCGAAGTAGGGCAGTTAGCCTTGGTAAAGAGTAAGGTCCCATCATTATTTAAGACGGGGTAAAATGGGAGATAATAGAAGAAGGCAACCAACTGAGTAATAAGAAGTAAGGAAGAGTAAGTTGATAAGGGAAGTAGGGTATAGAATTGCCCAGCAGTGGTGAGGGCCCACTTGAAATTGTGTAACATAAATTTGAGGGGATCTTGTCAGAATGGTTGAATGTGTTTTTTTCCATTATCATTCAACAGCACATGTGTAGGAGCATAGGTGGTGAATGGTGGCAGTAAGGTTGAGGCTTAGTGGGATGTAATCAAAGATATAAGAGGGCTAGAGATTCAGAAGAGGACAGTGCAGAGTTGAATTGCTTCACCAAATGGTCAAGATGGGGAAAAGAAAAGAGAGTGGTTAGTATAGAGGAGATGGCTTGGGAGATACTCGAGGGACCAAGGGATTGAAAGTCACAATAGAGATGAAGATTAGGCATTTGTAAGAGAAGGCAAAAGGAGAGTTGAAAAACCAATCGATTATGGTGAGATTAAGGTGATTTCAGAATTCTTGAACATAGAAGTAGTACATTTGTGGGCAGTGACAAGATCAAGGATATGACCATCTTTGTATGAGGCTAAAGTGGGGTAGAAGAATAGTTGATGGGAAATGAACTGATTGAGGATGGAGTGTTTGAAGGAGAGTCCGTATGTATATGGAAGTCCTTAGTATGAGGGCTAGATTCAAGGAGGAGAAAAAAATTGTGAGCCATGTACAGGACTTGTTGAGGAAGGAAGGAACAGACCTGGGTTTCTGTAGACAACAACTACCAGGATTTTGATTGGGTGGTAGACATGAACAGCATGGACCTGAAAGGAAGAGAGTTTACCAAGTGATGGAACTCATCAGCTCCAATGGGTTTACCAATTACCCAGTGATCACCAGGTATATAGATCCAGGCCCAGTCTCTCTCTTGAGCTCCATTTCAACATCACCAACTATCTTATTTTCAAACATTTTAAATTAAACATCCCAAAAGAATTATAGACTCACCATATCTAACACTCAGCCCATCTTTCCTTCCAAAGCCACCCTTCCCAAACCACACCATTACTATCAAGGGTGCCATGATTCTGCAAGTCTAGCCTCGGTCTCATCCTCAACTTCTCACACACACCATGTATCCAGTCAGTTGTCAAATCTTGCCATCTCTATCATGGCATCTCTCATATACTCCTCCAGTCTAGTTCTAGGGCAGCTAGGTGGTACAGTGGACAGATAAGAGTCACAGGATTGGAGAAATTCTGAATTCAAATCTGGCCTCTAGCAATGTTACCCTGGACAAGTCACTTCACCCTCTTTGCCTCAGTTTCCTCATCTGTAAAATGAGCTGGAAAAGGAAATGGCAAATGACTCCAGTATCTTTACTGAGAAAACTCCAAATGGGGTCATGAAGAGTCATACACAACGGAAAACAACCGAACAATAACAAAACACTGGTCCTAGGCTAATCGCTTCTTGCCTGAACAATGGCCTCCTACGTGGTTTCCCTACTTTTAGCCTCTCCCTGCCACCACAGATGATCTTCCACACAGCTGCCAAAATGTTTTCCTTAAATCCCAGGTCCGAACATGTTACACTTCAATTCAATAAACTCCAATTACCTGTTATAGTATCAAATATAAAGTCCTCTATTTGGCTTTTAAATCTCTTCCTGACCCAGCACCTTCCCGCCTTGTCAATCTTCTTATAGATTCCTCCCCTCCTCATACTCTTTAATCAGTCTATACTGGCCTGCTTGCTATACTTCACGATCCATCTCCTGTGTCTGTGCCTTTTTACTGGCTGGGCTCCATGCCTGGCATACTCCCCCTCCTCGCCTCTGCCTCTCCAGGATCCCTGGTTTCCTTCAAGACTCAGCTCAAGCACTACCTTTTCCATGGAACTTTCCCCAGACTCCTCCTGTTATTAGTGCACACCCTCCCTTACATTCATTTTTCAGCTGTCATTTACGGATACATTATGTCTCTCCTGTTAAGACTATCAGCTCCTGAACAGGTGGACATTTACCTCCATGCCTGGCGCATACTAAGTGCTTCATCAGTGTAATTTGACTGCATTTAAAATAATATTGTTTGATTAATTGATACAATCAATTGATAGAATTGATGTTGATTGATATAAAATAATATTAATAAGCAAGTATCAAGCCAAAACCCAACAGAAGTTTGAGGAGTAAATAAAGCAGCCGAGACAAGAGGAATTAGAGGATGTGAAGAGTGCTGGTCATCTAGGTGGTCACAGGAAGTCCAACACAACAGAAAGCTAAGTGGGATCAGTCCAAGAATCAGAAACATTGAGCACCAATAATGGGATGAGTGACAGAAGACTTATTTTTTGAGGGAAACACGGGAAAGCTCAGGCAACTTCCTGGCTTCTCTCCACCATCTTGGCTCCCACCCTCCCTTCTTTCCCAGAAGACTTATTTTTAAGGGACTCAATTAAAACTCACTTCTCTAAGAAACTGGGAAGTGGGGAGAAGAGGGGGAGAGAGAGAGAGGGAAGAGAAAGGGAAGGAAGAGGCAGAGAGAAGGGGAAAGGAGAGAAAGGGATAGAGGGAGAAAGAGGGGGAGAGAGAAAAGGAGTGAATAGGAGATGGAGAGATGATGAGGAAGAGAGGAAGGAGGAAAGCGAGAGGAACGAAGGTGAAGGGGCAGCTAGGTGGGGCAGTGGATAGAGCACCGGCTTTGGATTCAGGAGGACCTGAGTTCAAATCTGACCTCAGACACTTAACACTTACTAGCTGTGTGACTCTGGTCAAGTCACTTAACCCCAATTGCCTCACAAAAAAAGGTGAAGAGGGAGAAAGAAAAAAGAGAGGAGGGGAGAGAGAAGAAGGGAGGGGGGAAGAGATGGAGGGAGGCAAGAAACAAGTTGGATCAATCCTAAAAGTTTCTGCACTAGTAATCTAAAGGATAGAATAGGTGCATGAAGGGAGGTGACTGAAACTCTAACTTCTCTGTAAAAGTAGTTGGCTAAGGTCCAGAATTACTGGATCAAAAGTTTCATAGTGGTGCATGAATTGTTTTAAAAACAAAAATACATTACCAACCTTCTCTCAGGCTTGATCCCATCTTTGATAATAGAAGGTATCACATATCAGCTATCAAAGGCTGACAGCAGCCTCAGCCCATCCAGATAGAAGCCTGTCAATGTGTCCATGCCCTTTGGAAAGCAGGCACAGCCTGTATCACTCATCCTCTGAGAAGCAAAGAGAGTGTACCAGCCATCAAATCCCAGGAGTGCAAAGAGCAGCTTATTTTCAATTCAGTAACTATTGAACAAGCCCACTCTAAAGTGGTTCAACATTTCTCCTGCCTTTGTTGATGATCTCAAAGCCTTTGACTTGACTAGTTCTACCCTCATGGAGTATTCATGTCCTTCAAACACTGTATACAAAACAGATCCAAGTATTGTGAGAACTCTGGAGGGTTTGACATTCACATGGAAAACACTTCTTTATTTAAAGCATGCCACCAAGATCATAATGTCTAGAATAGTTGATAGAAATCTTCCAGGGAGACATTTTAAGCCCCTTGGACAGTTATGCCTGGCCTTAAATCCATTATCATCTCACCTTAATAGAATTGAGCATGACTTCCAAATCAGAGAGAGTCATATCCAAATGTTAATCACAAATATATGTGTGTGTATGTGTGTATAAACCAAAATACACGGTTCTATCAAAACCAAACCATATTAAAAAGTTTCTTTACCTAATACAGACGTTCCTTAAACCTTTTTTTGTGTGTTCTGGACCCCTTTGGCAGGCTCATGAAACCTGCAGACCGCTTCTCAGAAGAATGTTTTTAAATGCACAAAATAAAATACACAGGATTACAAAGAAGGCCAATTGTAACAAAACACAACTATCAAATTAAAAACAACAAGAAGTTCATGGAGAGGGCAGCTAGGTGGCACAGTGGATAAAGCACCAGCCCTGGATTCAGGACCACCCTGAGTTCAAATCCAGCCTCAGACACTTGACACTTACTAGTTGTGTGACCCTGGGCAAGTCACTTAACCCTCATTGCCCCACAAAAAAAGAAGGAGGAGGAAGAAGAGGAAGAGGAAGAAGAAAAGAAGAAGAAGAAGAAGAAGAAGAAGAAGAAGAAGAAGAAGAAGAAGAGGAGGAGGAGGAGGAGGAGGAGGAGGAGGAAGTTGTTCATGGACCCCAGAGTAAGAACCCACGATCTAATGCAAAATGTCTTAAACTGTGGGTTGAGACCCCATACGGGGTTATGTAACTGAATGGAAGGAGGGTTCACAAAAAATTGGCAGTAAATGTTTGATTTGTATACCTTTTTATATACTTCTATACCTGGGGTTGTGTAAAGATTTCTTGGGCAAAAAGGGGTCACGAGTGAAAAGATTTTAAGAAGCCTTGGTCCAATGGAGCTTTTTTAAAGGGAAGCCATTTGAACTCATAGGCATAAGGTTCTTAATATATGCCAAGTAGAAAGAGAGAGACTGAAGGCTTCAAGCTTGAATTCCGATTTCAATTTGAATGATGATAAATGATACTTATAAATACCTTGGTCTCTTCCAGGAAAAATACATTGAGCATAGGGGCAGCTAGGTGGCGCTAGTGGATAGAGCACCAGCCCTGGATTTAGGAGGACCTGAGTTCAAATGTGACCTCAGCCACTTAATGCTTACTAGCTGTGTGACCCTGGGCAAGTCACTTAACCCCAATTGCCTCACCAAAAAAAAAAAAATACATTGAGCATAAAGCTGTTGTGGAAAAAGCCATGGCTAAGTGAGTTAGGACTTACTGTCATAGTGAAATTAAAGTTTATTAACATCAATGTTATACTAACCTTAAAATACTTTCAGAATTGTAAAATGTTTCCACACCTGATAGATTTGGAAGACAGTCTAACAAAAACCTATTAAGAGATCAGAGACTTGGGGTCTGTCATCTTAAGGCAGCTGTGGAAATATTAGCACTTCCTCGTCATTAAGGAGGAATATAATTTTTAGACATGAGAAACAGATGAAAACTTTACAGAAGTCCTTTTAGAACCAGTAGACATCACTTTCCTGATCACTAGTAAAAGCTGACATTAGGTATATGCCTTCAGATTTGCTGAACCTAATTAGAAGTGGTTTGCCTCCAAATGGAACTTCAGGAATGACGAAGATCCAAGAGTGGAATCCAAAGGATTGCTATGAGCTGAATCCATGTGAACTCAACCAATGATGTATCATTAAAGATGCATTGAACGAATGGCTGTCATGTAGATTTGCTTATGGAAAGAGGGGTTTATGGTGGCAATTCGGGGCTAAGTCATTGCCACCAGGAATTACAGCTGGGTTATCCTTACAAAAGCCAAACTTATTGATCCATGCTGATTATGCAAGGAAACAATAGAAGCTGAGCAGCCCATCTTTTCAGGCTTCAAAAATTTAGCACCTACCCATTACCCAGCAAGACACAGCCTAATGGCTAGAATTGTACATGAAATGCCTGCTATCTTTCATGGACTGATAGATGATAAATCTCCACACTAAAAATGCAGACTTCAAAATATGCTGGACCATTAACCATCAAACTTTGACAGAACTGGACTCTCATCACAAACTAAACCGTTGTTCAAAATCCTAGAGATAACAGTGAGCCATAAAAATTGAAAAACATCATTTTAATAGCAGTAACCATATCAAATATTCATAATCTCTGAGCTAAATGGAATAAAACACTTTCAAAACATGGAGACCTACCAGAAGAAATCAGCCATGTGGAAACAGGATGAGGGCCATATCATGCCCACTATTCTGTCTATTGTCATCCCCAAAACACTTTCTGGTTCCCTACAGAAGATCAATGTATACCCCAAAACTTACAACAAGCAGGTATTTTATCCACCTATGCAGTAATCCTTGGAACATTAAATATAAAAGAATAATAGCAGAATAGTGACTTGTTCCAAGACCAGTTCTGTCTGAACTGCATTTAAAAAATGAGAACAGGATAAAAAGTAATATATTAATATAGTGTTTTATGATGTACAGGGAAATTCATATATTATCTTATTTTATTCTTACGATAATCTTGTCAAGTAGATGCTTTTATATTATCCCCATTTTAGAGGTGAAGAGAGAGGATAAGCAATTTACTTACATCTAATAAGCATCTGGAAGCAGCTAGGTGGATAGAGCTCTGGGCCTGGAGTCAGGAAAATTCATCCTCATGAGTTCAAATCTGGCCTCAGACACTTACTTGCTATGTGACCCTGGGCAAGTCACTTGTTTTCCTCAATTCCTAGTCTGTAAAATGAGCTGGAGAAGGAAATAGAAAATCATTCCAGTATATTTGCTAAGAAAACCCCCCAAAAAGGGGTCACATAAAGTTAGTCACGACTGAAATGACTAAAAAGCAACATGTGGCTGAGGCTGCCTCCAAATTTAGTTTTCTCTTGACTATACCATAAATTGTAGTTTGTCTGAAAATATCTAGGGATTTTAATAGATTTCAAGCTCAGTATGGGTCAACAGTGTGATATAGGAAGCAAAAGAGTTCATGTGGCCATGGGCTATGTTGAGAGGCAAAGCTTCCAGACACAAGGAAAAGAGACCCATTGTACTCTACCATAGTCAGACTATTGTGGTCAGTTCTGGGCATTTTTCCAAAGAAGGTTGATAAGCATCCAGAAGAAGGCAACTATAATAGTGAAGAGCCCTGAATTCATACCACCTGAGAATTGATGAGGCTGCGTAAGAGAAGACTTTTAAGGTGAAATGGGATAGTTTTCTTTCAACAAGCATTTATTATGTTTTTGTGTTGTTTCTTCCTCCACAGTATCTCTTGCATCTTTTCCCTTTTCTCTGACGCACAGGGCCGCCATTTTAGTTTAGGTCTTTATCACTTCTTGCCTAAACTGTTACAGATGATGTAATTTGCCCAAGGTCACACATTGAAAATGGAAGAACGAGGACCCAAAACTAGGCCTGCTGATTCCAAATATATTGCTGTTTCATTCCACTAGACGTACAATGTTGGAATATGCTGACATTCATCCTGCTCTTTCCAAACTATTGTAAGAGCTGCCCCACTTATTTCCCTGCCTCAAGATTCTCCCCTCTCCCAATCCATACAGAGTAATATCACCAACTGCCTTCTGGGTATTTTTAACTGGGTGTCCCTCAAGCAATCTCAAATCATCATGTCCAAAACAGAACTCATCTTATACTCTGAACTTTCCATTACTGCCCTGAGCACCCACATCCTCACAGTCACAAAAGTTCACTACTTCAGTGTGTTATCCTCAACTCTTTTCTCTTCATTTCCTCCATGTATGAGTAACCAAATCTTGTCTTTTTTGTCACCATTCACATTATCCTAGTTTGGGTCCACATCCCTCTTACCTAGATTGGAACACAGAAAAGGGACTATAGATGTATATGTATGTATCTTTGTAGGTATGTGTACACACATATATATGTAGACATGATAATTGGACCCATGGAATGTGATGATATCATCAAGTGAGAGAAGGTAGAGAGTGACATTCATAGATGATGAGTCAGCAAAGGAGACTGAGAAGGATTGGCCAAATAGGTGGGAGGAAAACGAAAAGAGAATAGTATCACAAAAACAAGGGAGGGGAGGGAAAGAAACAGTGTCAAATGCTGAAAGGTCAAGAAGGATCAATCCAAGGACTGAGAAAAGGCCATTAGACCTGGCAGTTAAGTGGTCATTGGGAACTGTAACAATTGGAATGACGCCACCTGCTGGAGACTTACTGTCGAAAAGCTCCACCATGAGGTGAAGGCCTCTGAGGGCAAGCCAAGCCTTAGCGTCAGGAAATGACGTTTGCTCGTGGGTACGGTCTATCAAGGCTACCAGCCAATCAACTTGAGGAGCCTCCCATTTCTGGGAGGAGGACACGAAGTAGGAAGCAGACGCTGGTGGGAGGGGTTCTGGCTCTTTTGGTTCCTGACCTCGCCACAGTGGGTCGGATCATAGGGTCTCTTAGAAATAGTTATATTTTTACCTTTCTCTCTGATCCTAATGCTCTTTAATAAATACCTAAACATTTAAATACTCTTGCTAAAGCTTATACTTTATTGGCGACCACTCATTAGATTTTAGATAGTTTAGCTAGAATTTTAGCCCCTTACAGAACTTTGGAGAAAGTGGTTTCAATTGAATGATAGAGCCATATTTTAGAAAAGAGAGGAGGGGCGGCTAGGTGGCACAGTGGATAAAGCACTGGCCCTGGATTCAGGAGTACCTGAGTTCAAATCCAGCCTCAGATACTTGACACTTACTAGCTATGTGACCCTGGGCAAGTCACTTAACCCCCATTGCCCCGCAAAAAAAAACAGAAAGAAAAGAGAGGAGAGGAGAGGAGAGGAAGTGGAGACAATTGTTTAAAGAGTTTGAGAAGGAGAGGAGACATATAGAATAACAGCTTGAGATGATAGTAGGATCTAGTGAGAGATCTAATGTTTGAAGGGCAGTCATGTGTATGAGATATCAGACTTGTGCTCTTTGGCAAAAATAGGAACAATGATGGAGGGAAAGGAGGAAGGAGATGAATTCCAAAGAAGTAAATTTAGGCTCAAAAAGAAAAACTTCAGTCCAAAAGGTGACTTGGCTGCATCTGAAGATGGCAGATTCTTCCAGAAAAGGCTGGATGACCACTTAGCAGCTGTGTGGTAGTGGAGATTCTTTTTCCAACAAGAGTTAGACTCAATATTCACTGAGATCTCTTCCAGATCTGTGAACTGCCTGGAAGAATGCCAGAGGGCAGGTTTTCCCTGTTGTATATCACAGCAGACAGGCAGCTGGGCTTAGTGGATAGAGCAACAGACCTGGAATCAGAAAGACCAGGGTCTAAATATTACCTCTGCTCCTTTTGTTATTGTTTAGTCATCTCCAGCTCTTCATGACTCCATGGACCATAGTGAGCCAGGCCCTTCTATCCTCCACTATCTCCCAAGGTCTGTCCTAGCTCATGTTGGTTGCTTCCATGACACTATCTTTATAACACTCAGTAAGTCACTTCAGCTCCTTGGGCCTCAGTTTCCTCTTGTTTTAAATAAGAGGGTTGGATTGAGTGACCACTAAAATCATTTCCAGCTCTAAATCTCTGATTCCCCCCCCCATCTGACCAGGAGGCTTGCTACATATGCAACTGAACCACAAGGTTGAGGATGTGAGATTGTCTATAATACTCTCCCTAATTAAATAATGCCTTACCTAAGATAATCATATTAGGTTTCCGGAAATAACTTGTATCTTAACTCTACTGACTTTTACTGGAAAGATGCAAAACCCAGAAGTTTGTCCAAAAGAAAATGGACAGGGGGCAGCTAGGTGGTGCAGTAGATAAAGCACTGGCCCTGGATTCAGGAGGACCTGAGTTCAAATCCAGCCCCAGACACTTGGCACTTACTAGCTGTGTGACCCTGGGAAAGTCACTTAACCCCAATCGCCTCACCAAAACAAACAAACAAAACAAAACAAAACAAAACAAAACAAGGAGAATGGACAGAGGCAGACCAAAGAAAGAAAGTAGCTTATATTTAGTATAAAGTGACCCTTAAAATTTTAAGTGGTTTCCATCTATCATAGAGCACAAAAAATGAATGGATTTGACTTACATTTGCCATATAAATTAAACCTTATTCTGATGATGCATTTAGCAGCCTATTAGAGACAATTGTTCACCTATTACCAGCGACTTAAGCAATAGACTGAAGGTAGCTTTGTAGCCCATCAGTTGTAGCTTTTGAGGTCTAGATGTCCATTTATCCAGGATAAACATGTCGTGATTTGAATAGATTTTTTTCCCTAAACTTAAGAGGGTTTTTTCAAATTTCTTTTTTTGTTTTTTTGTTCTTAGTGAGGCAATTTGGGGTTAAGTGACTTGCCCAGGGTCACACAGCTAGTTAAGTGTTAAGTGTCTGAGGCCAGATTTGAACTCAGGTACTCCTAACTCCAGGGCCGGTGCTCTATCCACTGCACCACCTAGCTGCCCCTCCTGTCTCTTTTCTTATGTGCTCAGCCCAGATATTCAGAAAGTTTTCACTCATAGACCTCCTGTTCACTCATACTCATAGTGCTTAGTAGTGGAAATGCCGTTTCAGAAGGGAAATCATGGAATAGTCATACATTGTGTCATGTATTCCCCAAGATTAGCCGAGAATAGATTTCTGATATGTGAGGAGTGGAGATGGTCACTCAAACCACTGATCTCTCATTAATGATATGACCTTTGTCGTCGTCGCTGTTCAGTTGTTTTTTAGTCATGTCCAACTATTTTTGACCCAGCTTGGGGTTTTCTTGGAAGAGAGGCTAGAGTAGTTTGCCATTTCCTTCTGTAGCTCATTTTACAGATGAAGAAACTGAGGCCAACAGAGTTAAGTGACTTGCCCAAGGTCACATAGCTAGTAAGTGTCTGAGGCTGGATTTGAACTCAGATCTTCATGACTCTAGGCACTGCACCACTTAGCAGCCCCAATCTAGCCACTGGATCATAGATTTAGAGCTGAAATGGAGCTTATAGGTTATGGAGTCTGACCCCCTAAGTTCATATATGAGGAAATTGAAGCCCAGATTGTAGTGACTTGATTGTGGTCATAATGGTAGAAATTGGCAGAGGAAGGACCTGGCCCCTGGTCTTTTGATTCCTAATTCAACCCTCCATCCATTCCACAATGCTAGTGTTCACCTTCTCTGACTTAATAGCAGTATCGATGCCTTGATGCACTTAAGTGACTCCTGAAAATATCCTGCCAGTTTTCTCAACTCTAGGCAATGCATCATGGTATTGTGAAAACAGCAGGATCTTGAGTTGGAAGACGGGGTTTCTGGGCCAGCCCTGACATTTACCTGGGAGACCATGAGTCATTCAATTCGGTTCTCTCTGAGCCACAGTTGTCTCGTCTATAGAATGATGATAATAATAATACTTGCCCTGTTTACCTCAAAGGGTTGTTGTGAAGAAAATGCTTTATAAAGTGTGACGTAAATGCAGCTATTATCACCAATTTCAAACACATATCTCTATACACACTCCATAGCCCCTTCTTCCCCCAAGGCTCTGAGCTGGCCTATCACTGGCTACCAGGCATCTGTACTATGCAGAAGCACATTATGATATGAGGGCTCACTGATCAGTGCTCTGGAGTCTTAGCATCTTAAGGGGATAGGCTTGCATCCTGAGTCAATCCACTGGCAAGCAGTGATTAATCTGTGCCAGGCTCTATGCTACATGCTGGGGACACAGAAGCAGAAATAGCAAAGTCCCTACCCTCAAGTAGCTTATGTTCTATCAAGGGGAACAATACGTCCCTGTATGAGTATATTCTGCTAGCACTGTTGCTTATTCATGGGCATGTGTCTCTTTATATTCTCCTCCTAAAATTTGAATGGAATCCAGTCAGATGGAATAGGCACAGTCTCCTGTTATCTAGGACAACAACGATTCTCTTCATTGGCACTGACAACCTTGAGTGTACCCTCTCTGTCTGCAGGAATCCAAGGTGTGAGGTACCTTCTTTCCCTGAGAGAGTCGAATGAAAGTTTTGCTTGAAAAGACTTCTTTTGAAGATCCTTTTTAGCTTCCTCCCTAAATATCCACATATATATTTATATGTAAACATGTTTGTGTATAGGGATAAATGCGTACACAATTATGTGAGGATATATGCATATATGTGTGAGGGGTATACATAGTGCATAGATCTACATGTGTGCGTATAGTGTCAAACTAATCATGTATGGACATACATATAACATGCATATAATAAACCACAACAGGCATATGCCACATGTGTGCAACACACCCCTGTGTGCACGTGCATATGCATGCATGTATACATGTATGTATGTGCACACTTGCCCACCTAGACACATATGTATATACAGATATTTACTATACACATACACCACCCATCTATAGACACAGATATATACCTAGGCACATACATTGGTCCTCTTCAAGAACAAAGGACAAACAACAAGAATACATATACATACCGATATTTACATATATATACATATAACACACACATATATGCATGTACATGTATACCTATATAGACATATACAAATATATGCATGTGCACCTATATAGACACACATATATATACATGTACACATACAAGTTTATATACACATATAAACAAACTCACATGCATGTACACATACTATATCGCCATACACAGACACCTATATAGACATACACATTTATATAGAAACATATACACATACATATAGAAACAAATATACACACATCTATGTAAGGCATATACAGCTATTTAAACATATACACATACATATACACACATATATGTACACACACATATTCTTGCTTCTTTCAAAACCAACTGCAGCCTTTCACTCTCAGCCTCTCTGCTTTTCCTTCAGATGAACAAGAAAGTTCTGGAGCTATTATTTACACTGTGGAGCTGAAGCGCTACGGAGGCCCCCTTGGCATCACGATTTCAGGAACAGAGGAGCCTTTCGATCCCATCATCATCTCCAGTCTCACTAAAGGAGGATTAGCAGAAAGGTAAAGTTTGAAGACACTAGTTCTTCCAGCAACATGATGACTTGCTCCTTTCTACCACTCTGTCACCAGTGGGATTCCTTATACTTCCAGAAAGGATTGATCTTAACATTTCAGAATCAATCCATGAGTATTTATTAAATACCTGCTATGAGCCCAGCAGGGAGGTAGGCGTGGGTGATACAAATGTAATTAATACATGTAACACTCTTTACTTGTGAGTAGCTCACATTCAGGCAGCTAGGTGGCACCATAGTGCAAAAAAGCGCTTGGCCTGGAGGCAGGAAGAGGTGAATTCAATTACAGAATCAGACATTTACTACCTGTCTGATCCTGGACAAGTCACTTAACCTCTGTCCCCCTCAGTTTCCTCATCTGTAAAATGGGAATGATAATAATAGCACCTAATGAAATAATAAGTATAAAATGTTTAGCACAGTGTCTGGCATGTAGTAAAGCATTATACAACTCTTGGCTATTGCTGTTTTCATCATCATCATCATTCTGATGGTGGAGACAACAAGGACATACATAAGTATGGAGAGGATAAAAATACAAGGTAGTTTGAGGGGGGAGTGCTGGCTGCTGAGGGACTCGGGAGAGGCTTTACAGCTCTCTTTGTCCCAGTTTGACATTGAAGAACATCACAGAGGAAGATGCTCCTACCTGGGGTTGATGCGGCTCTTTGGAAATGTACAAACGATATTGATGGATAGTTTAGCTGTATTTCTCACAGCCCTTTGAAGGAAGATTTGTATCATGTCAAGTTGACAGAGGAGGAAGCAAAGCTTCAGGGAGATTAAGAGGTTTGCCCAAAGAAACACTGCTGGCTGGTGACAGCTCAGCTGTTATCACTTTGTTCATTAGCAGCTGAGCCCCTCAGCATCCCCAGGTACAGTGTTAAAGCATAGTGTGGGGCCTATTCCAAAGTTCTTAACTAGACTGACCATTTTTATGCAAGTTCTCATACAGTCCCAAGGGCTGACACAAGCCCCTGGGGATATCCAAGAATCTTCAAACAGATCATCCTATATCTGAATTCAATTTCTGCCTCAGACACATAATGGCTCTGTGACACTGGACAAGTGATTTAGTCTCTTCTGGGTCTCAGTTTCTTCATCTGTGAAATGGAGATAATAATAGTACCTGCACCATAGTGTTGTTATGAAGATCAAATTAAATGACATGTAAAGCGATTGGCACACTTGATAGCAATTATTATCGTTGTTATTCCATTGATCTGTGGAGAGACCTGAATTCTTTTTCAAAAAATCAATTTCATTTCTCTTCCCCTCCACTGCCTTGAAAAAAATAAAATAAAACCAAAAATGTGTGTATATATATAAATAAATGTAAATATAAAATAAAATATAAGCACAAAGTCAAGTAAAACAGATTCCTACACTGACCTTATCCAAGAATGACTGCACGAATTATAGTATATGAATATAAAGGAATACTACTGTGCCATAAAAGAGACAGCTTCAGGGAACAGAGTTCTTAGGGATTTCCAAGGATACGAATTATGATTTGTACATAGAGAAAGCGAGGATGCTCAGCAGGCTCAGATATCCTCCCAATCTCTCATCTAGGTTTTCCTCCCTCCTAATCCATCTGTTTGACTTTCAGGATGCTGCTTTGTCCTGTTGGGTTTCCATTTCTCCATCTTTAAAATGAAAATATTGCCAGAGATGATTTCCAAAAGCCTTTTCCACATCTATAATCCTAATCCTTTTCTGTCTACTTACCATGGGTAGACTAGTATTTTAAAGTGTTTTATAGCTCCAAAATACTAATACTAAAACTAATGGAAGAGAACAATCCAGAAATCTTTTCTTATTGCTCAAGGTTTCTTTCCTTCTACCCAAGGCCCCAGAAGATTTACATTTCCAACTGGGTTTTACTTAAGAGAATATTAAAATCAAAGGGTTTTTAAAAAATCATCCATTGACCTCTTAGGAACCTGGGAGTTACTCTAGGAGTCTGGAGTACATTGATTGTGAAGCTAATATATTATTAAAGATGAACTGTAGATAAACCACCAAGAGCAGAATTTATTTAGTTTTGCTATTTGTAACATGAACCCAATAAGACAAAACTTGTTATTTATATCTAAATACTGGGTGTTTGTGTTCTGCACACAAAAAGGATCAGTGATTTCTTTAGTAGGGTGGATTCCCCCCACCAAGCTAGAGATTCACAACCTGACTAGAGAGAGAGAGAGAGAGAGAGAGAGAGAGAGAGAGAGAGAGAGAGAGAGAGAGCGAGAGAGAGAGAGCGCGAGCGAGCAGTCTAAGAGCACTCTGAACCTAGGCTCATCAAGATTAAGTGATTTAAACATGTCCATCCAACTGGTAGGTGTCTGTGGAAGGATTTGAATTCAGGTTTTCTTGATTAACCTCTTTGGCTTCCTCTAAGTCCCAACTACAGTCCTTTATATTACTGGAAGCCTTTTCCAATCCCTCAATTCTCATGCCTCCCTTTGTGAATTACTTCCTATTCATTCTATATGTAGCTTGTTCTTTATTTGTTTGCATGCTGTCTTCTTTGTTTTTAAGTTCCGTAAGAGCAGCAACTGTCTTCTGTCTCTTTTTTGTATCTTCAGTGTTCAACACAGTGACTGCCACATAGGTGCTTGATAAATGTTTATTAATTGATTGATTCTCTCATGTCCTTCACTCTATCCATCTCTCTTTCTCAGTCATTCAGAAGTAGAAAAATGTGCATAGCGGTCTGATAAGATAACATGTCTAAAAGTAGACATTGGTAACCAAGGTTTGCCACCATATACACAGTACTGGAGAACATGGATAATGTGCTACAGACTAACACTAATACTGCTCCACAGACAAAAGCAAAAAACTTTTTTTTTCACGTAACATGTCCAAATTTCTAACCCAGCCTGTGATATCAGCGTGACCTAAGATCCAATCCTACCTCTGACACTTGCCACCTGTGTAACCAAAGACAAATCATTTAACTTTGCCAAGCTTCCACTTCCTCATCTGTATCATGGGGCTCATAACAGCACCTATATCAATGGATTGTTTTGAGGATCAATTGAGGTAATATTTGTAAAGCACTAAGTAAGCACAGTGCCTGGCACATAGTAGGTGCTATATAGATACTTATTCTCTTATCTTTCTCTTCTTCCACTGTAAAATGGAGGTAATAATGCCAATTGTACCTAATTTATTAGTGATGAGGTTCAAATGAGATATCTGCAAAGCACTTAGCACAGTGCCTGGCACATAGTAGGTGCTTAGGAAATGCTTGTGTGTGTGTTTTTACTTTATGGATAACAAGTTTTTTGTGAATCTTAAAGCACTCTATAGAAGTGAACTGCTATCTATCTTCTCATGCCAAGTAGCACAAGGAATGAAATCAGCTCTTATTTCAACTCACCAAACATAAAAAAAAAAATCGTAACCTCTCCCATAGAGCCATAGAACAGAATTGTGTTACTGTTTTTTGTTTTGTTTCGTTGGGGTTTTTTTTTGGGGGGGTGAGGAAATTGGGGTTAAGTGACTTGCCCAGGGTCACAAAGCTAGTAAGTGTTAAGTGTCTGAGGCCGGATTTGAACTCCGATCCTCCTGACTCCAGGGCCGGTGCTCTATCCACTACACCACCGAGCTGCCCCAATTGTGTTACTATTTAACAAAACACATGTACTCTCTCAAATACAATAATAGCCTTTTCATATGTTCCATAGTGTTTCCTCACCAGGGGATTCCCTATGCCAGTGAAATCTCAGGGTCCAATCCTTATCCCTCTCTCTTTCATACACTTAAAATGATTCACTATCCTTAGGAAATAGCTAATCTTTTAGATCTGGAAAAAAAAATGTCACGGTAAGTTTTGAATGTTATAGCTCTTAACCTTCAGGCTGTTCATTCCAGTGAACATTCAGCTTTCCTATAGCGTAACTATAAAAGAAGACTGGGTATTTTTAGAAACTAAACTGCCTTCACCACCTTTTCAGTGATCAATGTAGAATCGGGGTATGACCCATGAAGGAGGCAGCCTAAAAAAAGAACACTGTATGATTATATAAGTAGGATCTTAGCTAAACTCAGAATTCTAAGATAACTCCAAGTCACTAATCCAAAAGAACACTCCATCTCTCGACTGGGCTTTTCTCTGGCTCTTCCCATGCCTGGAATGGTCTTTCTCCTCTACTCTGACTATTCACCTTGCTGACTTCCTTTAAGTCCCAATTAAAACCCCACCTCCTATGGGAAGTTTTCCTTAACCCCTCTTAATTCCAGTGCTTTCCCTTCTTTATTTCCTATCTATTCTACAGGGTGTAGCTAGTTTTTGTATATTTGTTTGCATGCTGTCTCCCCCATTAAATTGTAAGCTCCTTGAGGGTGAGGTTCATCTTTTGCCTCTTTTTGAATCCCAAGGCTTAGCATAGTGCCTAGCAGGAAATAGGCACTTATTAAATGTTCATTGAATAGAATCGAGTGGAATGATGTGGTGAGTATGAAATGTTGGGAATCATGAACCCAAGAACCTTTATAGGAGTGAGCCTGTGTGTATCTCCTGGAGTAAGACTTCCCCTTAATAGCTGTCCAACAGCCAACAGAACAGGAATATCAATTCTTCACAGAACATTTGAAATCCTTGGGGAAAAGTTACACTGTTGGGTAAATGTTGCCTCATTTATTTGTTGATTTATTGTTTGCTTCCTTAGGCTTTAAAAATTTTTTTTAGTCTCTTTGGCATTTAAACTTTTTTTTTTTTGGCAAGGCAATTGGGGTTAAGTGACTTGCCCAGGGTCACACAGCTAGTAAGTGTTAAGTGTCTGAGGCTGCATTTGAACTCGGGTCCTCCTGACTCCAGGGCCGGTGCTCTATCCACTGCACCACCTAGCTGACCCTCCCTCCTTGGCATTTAAAAGTCTTAAAATTCTGGATAGTAGTTAATCCTTTCTCTAATTTTCTTTGGATGCTGGAAACTGAAAAGAAGTACCCAACAGAAGTAATTCTCTCTTAACAGTTGCCTTGGAAGAGAATAGATGAACAAGAATAGATGAGCAAACCCCTTGGGGTCTTTTCCGGTCCTGCTTTTTTTTCCCTAATTCTGTGAAGTATGTCAAAGAATTGCTATAGGACAGAGAGTTGGGGCTATATTTACCTTTCCAATAAGTTTTATTTGTTGTTTCAGAACTGGTGCAATCCACATTGGCGATCGAATTCTAGCCATCAACAGTAGTAGCTTGAAGGGAAAACCTTTGAGTGAAGCCATCCATTTGTTACAGATGGCAGGAGAGACTGTCACCTTGAAAATTAAGAAGCAGACAGATGGTGAGTGTGACTAGAACTATGGTACCGTTGTTCAGACAGCTAATGATTACCCCTGTGTTTCCTTCCCTCAAAAAGAATGTCCAAGCGTGCATTTGTGTGTATACTTTTCGGGAAATGACTTTTCAGTCCTTTGTTCTCAGCCAAGGGAGAACTGAGTATTTTTTTTTCTTTAACCTTGCTATGAAGCTTAAATCAATTTCCTGTCTTTAAAGTCCATTCAGCATCAAGTCCCAAGAAATTCCCCGTTCCCAGTCATTTAAGTGAGCTGAGTGATGTAGAGGATGAAACATCTACTCCACAGAAACCAGGCAAACACTCCGACATTTACTGCGCTACAGCACCCAGCGTGGACAGTGCTGTTGAATCATGGGATAGCTCTGGTATGGATACCAGCTATGGAAGTCAAGGTACATCCCAGGGTTTGGAATGGGGAGCAGAGAAGTGGTCGTTTTTGCAGCTCACTTTCCTCCCATCCTCATCCCCTGCTCTTCCAAGAGCCCCTCCTTTGATTTCAGGTGCGGTCTCTGCTCTGGTACAGCCACACTTCAAGCCACATGCGGCTGATGCTCTCACTGAGCAGGCCCGGGGTTTATTCCTTCCAGACACTGAAAAGTTGTGAGCATTTATCAAACACTAATAGGCCTTTGGTAGATGTACTGCTGTCCAAGGGTTTACATTCATATAGCCGGTCCTTCAAGATTAGATTAATATGAAGCAGGGCTTGCATTTGAAATGGTTGGCTGGTGACAGACCCCATTTTTTTTTTCTGTTTAGCCTGCTTTCCTTAAAGATGTATTGGTAAGTGCTGAAGGTGTGCATGAGAGATTAGTGGGTGATTTGTTACCCATTCATTCCTGCCTCCTTGGGAATTTGAGGTGGAACTTGAGGTAGCAGCTCTACATAATCATTATTGGATAGTTTATTAGTTAATAATCTCTTTTGAAATAAATGCTAGTATTTTCCTTTGTAGGCTTTTGTAATTGTGCCAGGCAGTGTATAAAACCAATTTATATGAAAACCCAATCTGTGCCCAATCAATGGGAAGAAAGGACATAAACACACAAAACAGGATCGTGTTGATCCCTAAGGGAAAGCTTTGACAGAGTGGAACATGGAACATTCTCCCAATTTTTTTAATGCAGAACAGGAATATCAAAGAATTTCTAGTAGCATCAAGTGTTAGTTAAATGTGTGAATGAATTCCATTCAAGATTGATGATCATGTACCTGCCACCCAGTTTATTGCTAATATTCAATTGTTTAGTAGTTAATCATTTGTGGAAAGTCCTTTGGGACGCTAGTGCCCCTCACTGGAACCCTGGGTTTTTATGGTGGGGAAACTTCTGGTCATTCATCCATCCTGACTTTTTTTTGGGGGGGGGGCAGGGCAACGAGGGTTAAATCACTAGCCCAGGGTCACACAGCTAGTAAGTGTCTGGTGTCAGAGGCCAGATTTGCAGTCAGGTCCTCCTGAATCCACGGCCGGTGCTTTATCCACTGTGCCACCTAGCTGCCCCCATCCATCCTGATTTAAGGAAAGGATCTGTGGCAGAGAGACTGTACATCACTGGCATTTGTAAATAAAGCTGACTCTATCTATCCTACCTATCTGTTGTTGTTGTGTAGTTGTTTTTCAGTCATATCTGACTCTTTGTGACCCATTGGAGTGGTTTTCCATTTCCTTCTCCAGCTCATTTTACATATGGGGAAACTGAGGCAAACAGGGTTAAGTGATTTACCCAGGGTCACACAGCTGATAAGTGCTTGAGGCTATATTTGAACTCAAAAAGATGAGTCTTGTTGATTCCAAGCCCAGTGCTTTAGCCATTAGACCACCTAGCTACCATCCTATCTATCTATTCCTATAATATATTTATAGACTGTGTATATTGTATGTGTATAAATACACACATATGTATACATATACAAATATGTGTATGTGTATGTGTGTATAGATAGATAGATACACATATAGATACATATGTGTATATAGGGGTAGCTAGGTGTCACAATAGATAAAGCGCTGGTCTTGGAGTCAGGAAGACTCATCTTTCTGAGTTCAAATCTGGCCTCAGAGACTTACTAGCTGTGTGACCCTGGGCAAGTCACTTAACCCTGTTTGCCTTAGTTCCTCATATGTAAAATGATCTGGAAAAGGAAATGGCAAACTACTACAATATTTCTGCCAAGAAAACCACAAATGGGGTCACAGAGAGTCAAACATGACTGAAAAACAAGTAAACAACAATTTGACCATATAGTATTTGTTAGCACTTCTCCTGGAGGATGAGAAAAGGGGGAAAAGAGTAAAATTCAAACCAACTATTTTTGCTGCTTGATAGAAACTCTGCTGAAAGATTAAGAAATAAAAGATTTTGAACGAGAGAAGTTGGAGTTTTATTGAGATAGTGAGATTTATCTTAGTTTATTTACTTATGGTATCGCACTTTCCCATTAGCATTAGCTAAGTGACCCAAACTGCCAAATAACAACTTGGTAGCCTGAAATTTTGTGCATGTCTCATGAGCACTTTGGGAAAAAGACTAAAGGCCAAATCTTTTACTTTGATATGGCTTAGCATGCCTCATCATGCGGAGGCCCCCACTAGCCACGAGGCTGTAAAGACTACCTTGACCTTGTATGGTTGGAACTCCTCAGGGTGGAAATCCATGAGTAGATGCTCCTGAACCAAGAACCATGGCCAGCTAGAAAATTCTACTAACTGTTGGGGCTTCATTATGCAAACTCTAGGGATTAGACCTTTTCATCTTGCTCTCTGGGCCAGCTGTATTCAGTTAACAAGAAGGCAATCGTGGTCCAGACTGAGAAATTCTCAGTTGCTAAATGGTCGTTTCCCTCTATGAGCTAATGCTGTCAGATAACAGTTGGTATTTGCTAATATACCTCCTGTTGTAACAGAGCTGCTGCAAACTTCATTTCCTTATCAAGTCCAATCAAGTTAAGTCAGCAAGCGCTTATTAAGGGCCTTCTGTGGACCAGGTCCTGTGTTCAGTGCTGAGGATAAAAAAAAAAGGCAAAAAAGACAGTCCATGATATGAAGGAACTCAGTCTATCCTGCTGAGGTAGCCATTACTATAGGGGCTGAAGGAATCCTATGGAGGGGAATTTTTAGACTCAGTAGAATGCAACTCATAACTTGTTCAAGAATAACAAATGAGGTAGAAAGCAGATTAAAAGCAATTAAGTGCCACAGTATATAAACAGAGTTTTAGACCTGGATTCAGGAAGATCTAAATTAAAATCCAGAATCAAAGACACTTCTTAGCTGTGTGACCCTGGGAAAGTCACTTAATCACATCCTGCCTCAGTTAACTTATCTGTAAGATGGGAAATAGCACCTACCTCTCAGGGTTGTTGAAAGGATCAAAGGAGATAATATTTGTAAAGTGTTTTGCAAACCTTAAAGCATTATATAAATGGTAGCTATTATTGTTATCATCATTATTACAAGGCAAGGCATGAAGAGGATAGCTGCAGGATGTGGAAATTTTCAAACCATAGTTGGGAAGTATAAAAAGAGTATTTGGGTAAGGATCAAGGAAAAGAGAAACAGAGACTATATATCAATGGAATTATACTAAGGTCCACCTTGTCAGCTGTAGGATTTGGATGAGCAGCTCTCAAAACACTTCATAATACAAGCATGGAGGCATAGTTGTGTTGGGGGAGACTTCAACTATTGGAAAATCTTTTGGAGGTCTCTCTCATTTCATCTTTCAAAAGATAGAGGAAACAATAAGGAGAAACACTATTTGGGACCTGATTTTGACAGATAAGGAGGAGCTCGTTGGTGAAGCCATGGGAAGAACTGGACATGCCATCTTAGAGTCTGTGATAGATAAAGAGAGAAATGTCAACAGAGAATGTGACCTATGATGTAAATTCTGGAGAATATATTTCATACTTCAGAGAAAGGATATATAGGATCCCATGTGCTGAAACTTTTAAACCATTTAAAAGGTTGTCAAGACTTTTAATATTGAATTCTGATCATGTAGTCATTTATTCTGATCAGGAAAAGTGGGATTAAGCAGTAAGGGAAAATGAAGGGAAAGAGAAAAAAATAACCCACATATATTTCCCTAGCAGATGCCACAAAGACAGCTAAGACATAGGAAGAAAATTTGTGAAGAAGACCACTAATTCATAGAAAATCATATCCAAAAATATAGCAGTAAAACCCAGGGCTGGGGTAGCTAGGTGGCGCAGTGGATAAAGCACCAGCCCTGGATTCAGGAGGACCTGAGTTCAAATCCAGCCTCAGATACTTGACACTTACTATCTGTGTGACCCTTGGCAAGTCACTTAACCCTCATTGCCCCGCAAAAAACAATTATAACAACAACAAAAAAAAACAACTCAGGGCTTCATATGTCTACACACTAATACACAAATACAGGTAATAAACACAGTGAAACAGAAATCTAAGAATGTAATGATTGGAATGATGCCACCTGCTGGAGACTTACTGTAGCAAAGCTCTGCCATGAGGAGAAGGCCTCTGAGGGCAAGCCATGTGGTCAAGGTCCTCAGCATCAGGAAGTGACGTTTGCTCATAGGTACTGTCTATCAAGGCTACCAGCCAATCAACTCGAGGAGCCTCCTATTTCTGGGAGGAGGACACGAAGTAGGAAGTAGACGTGGGTGAAGGGGTGCTGTCTCTTTTGGTTCCTGGCCTTACCATGGTGGGTCGGATGATAGGGTCTCTTAGAAATAGTTAGATTTTTACCTTTCTCTCTGATCCTAATGCTCTGTAATAAATACTTAAACATTTAAATACTCTTGCAAAAGCTTATAACTTATTGGCAACCACTCATTAGATTTTAGATAGTATAGCTAGAATTTTAGCCCCTTACAAAGGATTAAAAGATAAATTTCACTTCATTGATATCCCAAGACTTGGTAAGATGGGACCTATGGACAAAGGTTCATTCTTAATTTTTTTGCATGGCATGGATACCCTTTGACAATCTAGCAAAGCCTTTAGACCCTATTTCAGAATATTGTTTTGTTACCAACATTCATAATGAAAGGAAATTTCTGTTAGAGGTCAGTGAAAATAAAAATGTATTCTTTTCTGATTCAAGTTTATGGTCCACTGAAATCTGTCCACAGAATCAATAACTGTGAACTCCAAATTAAGTCTGGACCAGACTATGGCTATAGGAGGGCATGCCTTATTCAAAAGAAATAGAATAGATTAAAGGGGTGGTAGAGTAGTATTGGATATTAGGAATATATACTTGGAAAGAAATCCATGAAATTCATGAAAGGGGAAAGATGAAGGAAGTAGGATTTATTAAGCACCTACTATGTGCCAAGCACTGTGCTGAGTGCTTCATGAATATTATCTGATGAAATTTTCATATTTAATTATATGAATTACGGGAGACAGTATTTGGGTGAGGATCCGTGGAAGAAGAAATAGAAGTGATATCATCGTGGGACTATGCTATTTACTACTTGGACAGATAGAAGGATAACATGGAGAGTTAGAGAAAGAAATAACCCTGCTGGAGGCATAGTATAATAATGATACAGACTTAAATTATCCAAATATTTGCTGGAGCTCTCTTCCAACTAAAAAAGAGAAGCTAATACTTCCTTGACTTTCCTAATGTTCATTTTATCCTTCAAAAAGTGGAAGGGGCAATGAGGAGACTCACTATTATGGACATGATATTCATCAACAGAGAGGAACTAATGGCTGGGAGGAAATTACTATTTCTTTTCTTTTGGGGGGGGGCAATGAGGGTTAAGTGACTTGACCAGGGTCACACAGCTAGTAAGTGTCAAGTGTCTGATGCTGGATTTGAACTCAGGTCCTCCTGAATCCAGGGCTGGTGTGCCACCTAGCTGCCCCTAATTACTATTTCATTTTAGAGTTTTCTTTAGGGAAAAGGCTAGTTTAGTCTCAAAAGGAACTTGGATTTTTAAGAAGCAGACTTCAAGAAAGAAGAGGAAGGATACCATGACCTCAAATTCTATAGAAGTCAACCAAAGGGGACTGAAGAGTTGTCAGGAATGACACTCTAATGAGAAAAACTTAATTCCATTGAGAAAGGAAAGTTGTCTAAAAGGGCTGATATGAATGTATTAGGAATTTTATGACTGTCAGATCTTTTTCAAAGAACCTAGAGGAGATGAGAGCAAGGGCCCAGGTACCTAAGGATGCACACAAATATCATGGTCCCATAAAAATAATGTCAGGAACTGACTCAGAAAGAACCAAAGCCAGCAACAAATCCTGAGGGTGACAAAAAGATCTTTTAAAAACTATATGGGGGCAGCTAGGTGGCACAGTGGATAAAGCACTGGCCCTGGATTCAGGAGGACCTGAGTTCAAGTGTGACCTCAGACACGTCACACTTACTAGCTGTGCGACCCTGGCCAAGTCACTTAACCCTCGTTGCCCCTCAAAAAACAAAACAAAACAAAACTATATGGATACAGCCACAGGAAGATCAAGGAAGGAAAATGTTTAGAGTAGATGCGTCTGTGATTAATAGATTATGGAAAAGGGAGAATTAATAACTCATTTTGTTACAAAGGAGAATGATCTCCAGACTCACTTGTAGGGAACAAAAATTATGAATAAGGATTAGAACTCGGGATAGGTGAGGAGATGTCAAAGGAGCAAACCACCTGTCCTCTGTGAGTTTTAGTCACCAGATCCAAACAAACTACACGTCTCAAGGCATCAAAAGAATCAGCAGATATGGTTGCTACACCATGATCAACAACCTTTGAAAAATATTAAAGAACAGGAGGTGTTTTCCCAAAATTGGAGAGAAGAAAATGTTCCAGTTTTCTAAAGAAGGGAAATCTGAAAACTATAGCCTTGTGAGCTTAACTTTCATTGTTGACAAAACTCTTGACCCTACTATTAAAATTATAGGTTGTGGCCATCTAAAAAGGGACTCTCATAACAGGCATTCATTAAGTGATGATCACTAAGGTAATAAAAGGGAATGAAACAGACACTGTAGTCCTAGATTCTAAAAACATTTAAAAAGGTATCTCACGCTGTCCTTGTGGGCAAGATGAGAAGTAATAGAGATAATAGTATAGTTAAATGGATTCAGACCTTGTCTAATGGCTGGGCAGAAACAGTAACGATTAATTGATTGGAGCTGACCTTAAGAAAAGCATCTAGTGGATTTCCATGGGGATATATCCTCCACCCTATTGTCTACATTTTAATCAATGACTTGGGTGAAAGTAGAGGTGATGTCACAGTTATCAGATTTTCAGGTGACACAAATCTGGGAGGAATAGCTAGCACATGAGATGGCAGCTTTGCGATCCAAAGGGACCTAAATAGGGCTAGAATGGTGGGCTGAATCTAATAAGTTAGAATCTAGTAAGGACTGATGTAAAAATCCTGTACTTTTGGTTCTAAAAAAAATTACACGCAGTAAAGATGGTAAAGACATGCCTATATAGCAGTTAATGAGAAAAAGAACTGAGATTTTAGCTTAATAGAAGCTTAATGAGTTGTAAGTGTTACTTTGTAGCCAAAAAAAGCTAATGTCATCTTGGGCTCCATTATTAGAGACATACTGCCCAGAATTGTGGGGTGTGTGTGTGTGTGTGTGTGTGTGTGTGTGTGTGTGTGTGTGTGTGTGTGTGAGAGAGACAGAGACAGAGAGAGAGAGAGAGAGAGAGACAGAGACAGAGAGAGACAGAGAGAGAGAGAGAGAAGTGAGAGTCCTGCCCTGCTCACGTATGAAATATTGTCTTCAGTTCTAGGTGCCACATCTTAGGAAGGACTTTGATGAACTAGAGTATATCCAGAGGAATGCTGGTAGAGTGGTGAATGATTATTGTGTTATGCCACATCAATGGAAGAAATTGATGTTTAGTTTGGAAAAAAAAAGACTTGGTGAATCGCATATCCTTCAGTTATCCAGAGGCCTATCATAGGACAGGAGCTTTATACTTGTTCTGCTTGGATCCAGTAAGCAGAGCAAGGTAGATAATGGTTTTCTTCACCAAGGGAATACTCTTTAGATGGAGAGTTACACAATACAAAGGATTAGAAAGAAAAGGAAACCTGAAGATGAGTCATTAGAGTGTAAAATGGCAGCTCTAGTTTTCCTCAATTCACATCACTGGCCTCCAGTGAAGGTTATTCTGAGTCAATAAAAGAGCTCTCAGATTTGATTGTTGAACCCTTCTCTGTGATGTTTAAGAACTTGTTGATAACAGACGAGGGACAAGAAAACAATCAAATCTGAAAACTCTTTTATTGACTTGGAATAATATCAATATTGGCCAGTACCATGGTTTTCAAAGAAGTGGATTCTTTAAACTATGGGCCAGTGAGGGGCAGCTAGGTGGCATAGTGGATAAAGCACCCTTGGATTCAGAAGGACCTGAGTTCAAATCCAGCCTCAGATACTTGACACTTACTAGCTGTGTGACCCTGGGCAAGTCACTTAACCCTCATTGCCCTAAAAAAAATTAAATAAACAAACAAACAAATAAATTATAGGCCAGTGAACTCGATGTCAGTTCCTGGCAACTCTAGAATGGATTATGGAAAGTTACAGTTGGCAGTGTTTAGAGAGGGAAGCAATGATCACTAAGATTTCTCAGAGACTGTGGATGACCGCCCAGCTAGCCTCCATTTCCCTTTTGGACCATCAATATACAGATAGAACAGAACATTGTAGTCTCGATATATTTTGATTTCTATAAGGCATCTGATAAATTTTCTCAGAATCCTTTTGAAATTAAAGAAATATTAGATGGATGAATGTATACCTATGTAAATTCAGGACTTGTTGAACCCCAAAGAATGGTGACCAGTGAATGAATTAGTGTCAACCTGGAGGGAGGTGACTTTTTGGAGGGCTTCAGAACTTTTGACCCTTCTCTGTTCAGCAGCATTATCAGTGAAGAAGAAACTGGGAGGGAAAAAGTATGAATTTATGTAGAATGAATTAAGCAGAACTAAGGGAGACAATTTATATAGTAACAGTAAAATGATAAAGAAAAAACAATTTTGAAAGACTTTAAAAAATCCTAAACAATCCCCCCCAAAAAAAACCCCCAATATCTGACAGTGTAGTAGGGATGGGTTTAGGCAATGGATTTAATTGATCAAATTGATCATGAGGCGTCCCAAAGAATTACAAGATTCAGTGACTCAGTTTCCTAAGTTTTATTAAAATACTGAGGCCACGAGGAGAAGCACCCAAAGGAGTAAGGTGTCTCAAATAGGGGGAGGATGGTTATATTTATAGTAAGAAAAAGTAGGTTTTCTCCTCATTATCTTAATCTCCTCCTTAAGGAAGTACATGGTGGGGACAGCTAGGTGGCGCAGTGGATAAAGCACTGGCCCTGGATTCAGGAGTACCTGAGTTCAAATCCAGCCTCAGACCCTTGATACTTACTAGCTGTGTGACCCTGGGCAAGTCACTTAACCCCCATTGCCCCGCCAAAAAAAAAAAAAATTTTAAATTAAAGGAAGTACATGGGAGGTTCACGTCCTATTTTGGACTTTCTGGAGTCCTAAGACATCCTCCAAGGTGGGTGCCTTTTCCCTTGGGGTGTGTTTTGGGGGTTTAAACGTCATAAGGTGAACCTAAGGACACATTTGGTCCTTTCTGCGCATGTTCCTAAAGAACCAGAGGGTCTCTCTGTTTATGGTATCTCTTTACTTTAAGATCTAGTTTCTAGGTTTCCTGTCATCTGGGAGTATTAATGGCTATTGGTCCCTGGTTGCCTTCCCTAAGCTTCTGTTCACATTGTTTTGTTGATAGGGACTCAAACCCTCTTGGTTACTTTTGATTAAAAACTTAGATCTTCGTTTCTCTGTTAAGCCCTTTAGGTACTATTGATCAAATCTTAGATTATGTGTTAACTCTTTTAGCCTTTTCCGTCAAGAGAACCAATCATCTCTTTCCAGAGATGATTGACTTAAAATGCAGAACGAGGGGAACGTCTGTAGACATTGCCGCTGTAGGAGTTTGTTTTGGGCTCTGGAGGAGAGACTGAGGTTGGTGACCTTGCACAGCCCTCCCTCACTTAAATCCAATTCACTGGAGGTCATGACCTCACCCTGGTGTCCTGGTCCTCTTTGAGAACCAAGGACAAATAACAAGGTGCTGGTGTTAAGCCCTGAGAATACAAAGAAAGGCAAAACCCAGTCTCTATCCTCAAGTAGCTTCCTTCTCACTGGGGAGGCCTGTAAACAACTCTGTAGAAACAAGAGAGGTACAAGCTAAATTGAGGCCAACTGGAGGCAAGGATCAGTAATGCAGATACAGGTGACTGTGTCAGCCATACCTTTTCCCGACTCATCCGCTTCACTGATGGAGCCCTTTTATGTGAGAGGCACCGTTCCTCTCCTTCTACCTCACGAACTGCCTCTCACAGAGACACAAACAGCTAGAACTAGAAACTCGATTTTCTGCCACTAAGCTCAGGGGATAATTCTATGCCTGCATATGATTTAATCTTGACCCCTCACTATACCCCTTTATGCTTCTCATCACCTTGTGATGCTGTCACATTAAATAATGCTCAGGGAAAGTTGGGGACTGGTATATATTTGATAAGTATTTGGAGATATTTTCCGAAACAGCTGTGATGGATAGATGCTGACCTATCCATAGTCTTTTGCTCAGCCTACCAGAACAAATTAAAACAGACTCTTTCATTCAACTATACAGTGTTAACAAGTCAGAATTTGTTCAGGACTAGGGAATGGAGATTGTGCTCTTGTTAGGGAATACCCAATGATCCTAAATGGTTGCACTGGTTTCAGTGCAAATCTCAGAAGGGGGCTCCTGAAATGTTTTACAAGTCAACAAGAAGGGTGCAGGCTTTCTTTAACCCTTCTTTCAGCACAAGAAGTTAGATCTGATGCAGTTCTCTTTTTTAGCTCAGAGGAGAAAACAGGTGAGTCTGCCTATAGACTAGGAATATCCTATAATTATATCCCTCTCATTTCTCTTCTGGAGGAGAGGCTGCTCTGAGTGAAGTATAATTCAGCCTTGTAGGTGGCAAACTACACATTCATCACACACATGGCTTCTTACCAACCAGCTAATCACATTTCTGCTGCTGTCAGAGAAAAAGGATGAAATATTGAACTGTAAATATTTCCAAAGTTCTGCATTGTTATAAAGTATGAGCTCACAGACTGAAGGCTAATAGGGAATGCTTTCAGTGTGTATCAGTGAGTTGTGTCCTAGCCCTTGGGATCAAAATGTTGGATGAGAGGACAGTTACCCTTTGGATACCGTGCTTTTCTCAGGTCATTGGCAAGTAAGATGGACGCCAGCTCTAACAAGCCCCCTGTGTATTTATAGCAGTTATGGGAAAACATGATAGGGCAAAGTGGAATAAAAATTCAGCCCCATATGTTCTCATTTTTGTGTCTTATTAATTGCATGGTGTTATTAATGGGTCATTGGTCAACAAGACTCATGGATGGTTCCTGCCCTCTATGGTTCAGATGAATTTAACTTCATTGCTATCATAGAGGAGAAAATTTAAATAAGAAAGAAATTCCTAATGTGTGTCTCTCATTTTTTTGGGGGGGGAGGAGGGTGGGACAATGAGGGTTAAGTGATTTGCCCAAGGTCACACAGTTAGTGGGTGTCAAGTGTCTGAGGCCGGATTTGAACTCAGGTCCTCCTGAATCCAGGGCTAATGCTATATCCACTGCACCACCTGGCTGCCCCCAGTGTGTCTCTCTCAACACAACATATTGTGCATGCAATATTAGGAAATTTTGGCATTAATTAGGGGTGCTTCCATAATCTTTAAGATCTGTAGGCCTCATTTAGTACAATGAAAGAAATATACATTTTTGGAAACATACATCATCTGCCATTTTGTGCTTAATCAAATTTAAGGTGTATTAGATCCTGCATAGAGGAAAAAGAACTAAACCAGTAGCTGGATAGCCTTCCTCCCTAACAACAGCAAGTAACAGTGGTAGTAGTATACCAGTTTTCAAATAGGATAATAATGTATTGTGCACTACAGTTTTTCAAGTATGTCCACATATGTTGTCTTATTTTTCCTAACCAACATGTTTAGATCTTAACTTGCTTTGGAAGAATTTAAGACTTGATCTCCTGTAAATCTCTGTATTCCAGCTGTTGACCATAATACCAGATTTGGTGAGGGGAATACTGATTCATAAGTGATTGGACTGATAATAGTCCTCTACTCACTATAGAAAATATAAATGTAAGAGGTGGGATTTGAACCCAAGTCTTCTCTATCTGTAGCACACTATTTCTTTATAGAGAGACATTGTGGTGCAAAGAGGGAGTATGGCATAGAAGATAGAAGACTATACTAAAGTTGGGAAGAAAGATCTGGATTCAAATGTGAGCTCTGACTGTAACCCACAGTTTCTCAGTACTCCCAGAAACTCTCAGACTACAAGTTGCAGTGAAGGTGCTCCCTGGTAGAGGGAGTTTCTTCATCTGGGAAGTCCATATACTAGTGAAGTCACAGATCTAATCCTTCTCCCTATCCTTAGGATGGTAGAAAAGATAACCTGAATAGGAGGGAGAACTAAATTCTAGTCTCAACTCTCCCACTTACTTTGTGACTTTGGGCAAGTCACTTGACCAATCAGAGACTGAATTTGCTCTTCTACCTCTGAGAGGTGTTATAGATAGACAGATAGATTAGATAGATAAGATGGATGAAATTTATAGATGAGGTAGATTGATAGGTGAAAGATGGATGAATGGATGGATGGATAAATAGATCAACGTATGAATAGATGGCCGGTGGATGATAAGTAGGTAGACATAAATGGATAGATAGCAAGCATTTATTAAGTGTTACTGTATACCATGTACTGTACTGAGCACTAGGAATACAAATATAAGCAAGCAAGACCGACCCTTCCCTCAAGGGACTTACATTCCAAAGGGGATAGACAATATATAAAGTGGGATTGGGGAATGGAGAAGGATACACATGTTATGCAGTTCTTGAAATAGAGCAGAAATCTGGTGGTTTTAAGGATCAAATGATTTACTAAGGAAAGGATTTTGTTTTTTTTAAATGACCATTTTACCCATTTTGTTTTATTTTTAAAATAAATTTATTCATTTTATTCTGAACATAAGAAATAAAATAAGCATTTCCATAATAAAGTAGGATAGAAAAAGAGAGTATTGTCCTGAGATTGCCCATCCACTATTTATGCTATTCCTCTCAAATGTAGCTGTAAAAGTATTTATGAATTCAATTAAGCAATTATTAGGTGGCCATAATATTCAAAGTGCTTTGCTGGAAGTACAATGAGCCCTCCCTTCAAGGGCCTTATAATCCAACAAGGGAGATAAGGCATAGATATAAATATGTACAAAAGATATACAAATACACACACACACACACACACACACACACACAAATAAGTACAATCCAAGACAAAGTGTAATTAAGTGCAAAGGAAAAGTTCAGACAAAATGCTATGAGAACTATGTCGTGGAAAGCATAGTTTTGAACTGGGCAGCTCAGAAAAGGCTTTGTGGAGGAGATGCTATATCTGAATTGAGCCTTAAAGAAAGAGAAGGATTTTAGCAGGCAGAAAAGTAACAGGAGTCCATTCCAAACTTGAGCAGGGTCTGTACAAGTATGCAGAGGCAAGAAAGGCTAGGACATGATCAAGAAGCGACTCATCCAATTTTGCTTTGATTGCCAAGCTGAGGACTTTGTGATTTATTTTTTAGGCAACAGGGAAGCTTTAAGAGATTTTTAAACAGGAGAGAGACGTGAATTTTTTTCAAAAATTACTGATTATATTATAATTCATAATAAGGCAATAGCATGAGGAAAATCCTTCTGATGATGGTATGAAGTACCATTGGGTCTTAGATGTAGAGCTTGAGGGGACCTGGAGGTCATCTAGACCACCCTCTTTATTTTGAAGATAAAGAAACTGAGACAGAGAGAAGTTAAGTGACCTGCCCAAGGTCACGTAGCCACAGGACAAATAGGCAGAGCCAAGACTTGTAGTACTCAGGTCCTGTGATTCCAACTTGATTGTTTTTTTCATGATGATGCCTCAGCAGGAAAAGCAATTAGGAGGTTATTAAGATAGTTCAGTCAAATGATAACAAAGGACCTGTATCTGTGTGAGGAGAAAAAAGAGCACAAATAAGAAATGTTTCAACAAGTAGAATCAGGAAAATTTGACAACTGGTTGATTGGATATGGAGGGTGAAGAAGAGAAAAGAATCGAAGATGACTAAATTTTCAAGCATCAGTGTCTAGGAGAATGATGGTGCCATCCACAGAAATGGGGAAGTGGAAAAGAGAATCAGAATTTGGGAAGAAGCTAAATTCCATTAAGAACATTTAAGTATAGTTGAAAATGCAAGTCTATGGATCAAGGATGAGATTGGGACTGACTATGTAGATCTGAGAATCATCAACATAAAACTGATCATTGAAGCCATGGCAGTAAATGGATTATCAAGAAAAAAGAATATTGAGATTAAAGGAGACTAAGGAGAGAGCCTTGGGGGACATTCCACTTTTAGAAGGTGGGGGGAAAGGTCATTCATAGACAGGAAGTGATTCAGGAAAGAGGAATAGCTTGGAAGCCATGCAAGGAAAAGGCATCACGTAAGAGATGAGACGATGGTCAAAGATATCAAATGTAAGATATTTTAAATATTATTATTATTTGATATTCTATACTAACCTACCAAATTTAGTCCATATTGGTCAGTTTCTTCACACATTTTCATGGTACAGGCAGAGAGATACCCACAAAATGCTACAAGGCCAAGATGAACCAGAAACCTGATTACATTCATTTCAAAATCTTCTGTCTTCAAAAACAGAGTATAATGCCTTGCTTAAATTCTTAGGCCCTGGCTTCCAGGCTTCAGGATCCAATTTCAATGCATTTGAATGGAGGAATCCTAAACAGAGAGGTGGCTTGTCCCCAACAAGCAAGACACTGAACCAAGAAGTGGATCTGAGTGATTATGAATGGGAGAGACCAACAACTAGTAGGTAAGATATTGTGTGTGTGTGTGCGCATGTGTGTGTGCGTGCGTGTGTGTGTGTGTGCGTGCGTGCATGCGTGTGTGTGTGTGTGTGTGTGCGCATGCACACGCTTGGTAATTCAGGACAGATCTGTGCTTCATCTTTCTTTCCATGGTCTTGCTTTCCTTCAAAATTGACCTAATTTCTTGAATTTCTGGAATTTTAAAGTCTTATTACATTGTGCAAAGGCCGTGCGGTCAATACCACAAATGTTGAGCAAAGTGCATAAAGCTGGCAGAATCAGTTTTATGGTGTAATTTGATTTTAATAAGCATTTATTAAGTGCCAATTCTATGCCAGGCTGAGTAGCACAGTGGCTAGAGATCAAGAATAAATGCTAAGGGCAGCTAGGTGGTGCAGTGATAAAGCACTGGCCCTGGATTCAGAAGGACCTGAGTTCAAATTCAGCCTCAGACACTTGACATTTACTAGCTGTGTGACCCTGGGCAAGTCACTTAACCCCCATTGCCCCACCAAAAAAATAAAATAAAATAAATGCTTATTCTCTCCCCTTCCCCTTTGCAGTTAAGACATGGGTTTCCTCTCTACCTCTGGCATATATTGACTTGTCCCCAGGAAAACTCTTAAAGACTATAAGTTGCTGAAAAATTGCATATCAGCCTTGGAAGAGGTGTTTTCCCCCCATCTGGAGTTCACTATGCCAGTGAACTTATATGTACAAAGGTATCTCCTGGGCAGTGGGAATATATAAGCAAAAATGAAACAGTCCCTGCCCTCATCAGGCTTATATTTTATTGGGAGGCAACAATATATACAAATACATATATTTATAAAATAAATAGAAATTAATTTGGGGGTTAGGAGGTAGAGAGTAGTAATGACCAGGGGATCAGGGAATACCTCATGTAGGAGCCACTGGAGCTGATCTTTGAAGTTAGCTAACAGTTCTAAGAAGCTAAAGTGAGGAAGAAGAACATTTCAGGCATGGAGATGGAAGACGGGAGGTCCTATACCACTGTAGAGTTTGCCTCAGACAAAGAAAAATGTAATCAAGTATACTTATTGAGGACAGGAATGGGACTCATTCTTAATAGTTCAGATCCTTTCTGAAATTCAGCTTCTCATTTTATAACAAGGTCTAGCAACCTTTGCTTCTCTCTTCCATTTTATTAAAAGCTGAGTGAGTCCACATTAGTCACTGCAAGCTAGCAAAGACATAATCAAGGTGACACTTTGGGCCAAGAAGTCTTTTTTTAGTTTGGTGCTCCAAGAAAGCATGTTCTAGGCAAATCAGTAAGTAACAAGTCATGACACCAAGGTGGCATTGATACCTAAACCTCCAGCAGATAAAAAGACAAAGCTTTTTATTCATCTACCAGGTTCAGATAATCTTACTCTCTACACAAAGCCCAGAAAATTTATACCCATGAAGTGCCTTGGTGATATGATTAATAGCTGTGGTCTTTAGAAGTTTTCATTTCAATACTAAGACTCATTTTTTAAAAACTGTAGTCTCCTAAAACCTGCTTGCTTTAACTCTAGCCCATTTTTTATTTTTTGATGGAGGGAAATGCTTTGAACCCATGGCCTATGTGGAGTGACATAGGTGGGAAAAAGCAGGACGCTCCCAAAGCTCTGTCCATTTGACCTTCTTCAGGGACTTTAGCAACGCTTCAGCCATAATACTCATCATTTCCCTCCAAATAGGAATGACATGATTTGTTTGCAAAGACATCTTAGTGGGGCGGCTAGGTGGCGCAGTGGATAGAGCACCGGCCCTGGAGTCAGGAGGACCTGAGTTCAAATCTGACCTCAGACACTTAACACTTACTAGCTGTGTGACCCTGGACAAGTCACGTAACCCCAATTGCCTCACTAAAAAAAAAAAAAAAAAAAAAAAAAGACACCTTAGTGGTGGAATTAGGATAAGAATCAACAGCCTCAGTTTCTTTTGTTGTTCAGTCGTTTCTGACTCTACATGACACCATTTGGGGTTTTCATGGCAAAGATACTGGAGCAGTTGGCCATTTCCTTCTCCAGCTCATTTTACAGATGAGGAAACTGAGGCAAATGTGGATAAGTGACTTGCCCAGGGTCACACAGCTATTTTTGAGGCCAGATTTAATATAGTCTTCTTGACTCCAAAGCCAGCACTCTCTCCACTGCAAGACCGATATGCTCTTAGTTTCTACTGTATTATTTAGTCTTGTAGCTGGACTCCTTGGTAAACTCTGCAGGGAAGAATCACAAGATCACAGATCTAGAACTAGAATCAGTCATCTAGTACAACCTCCTCATTTGACAGTTGAGGAGACTGAGGCCCAGAAAGAAAGGGGGGAAAAGTTGGCCAGGATTACAGACAGGAAGTGGCTGACCTAGGATATGAACCCTGGTACTTTGGTTCCAAATCCAGCCCTCTGTCCATAGCACTGTGCCAACCCCCAACATGAGATCCCCTCATTCCCAAGGGGTCTTGACTTCACCAAATGATCCATCCTCAAGTTGCTCTTTGGTGAGGATGAATGCACCTTCAGCATTTGTGCCACTGCGGACCACTAAACCTGAAGGATTATCTGCTACCCAATTAGGGGAGAGGCACGAGCACACACATGCAGAGCTCACATGTCACTGAGAATTTCCACTTATTTCTGGTCCTTTTCCCCACTTTTCCATCTGTTGTCATAGATGGCGTGTGTGTATGTGTGTGTGTGTGTGTGTGTGTATTGAACAAGGGATAAGAATCCGGATTCAGGGACAAACACAATGCCAACTCAGATAGTGAAGCCTAACCCAAGCTCTTCTCTGTGTCCACAGTTTTCCAGGGACCCACAACAATGCTGATGGGGAACAGGAAGAGAATTTCTGGTCTCAGGCACTGGAGGACTTAGAAACCTGTGGACAGTCGGGAATCCTGAGAGAGCTCGAGGTAGCACCAACCCTGCCCATCCCTGATTCCAGCCAACTTTCCTTTTTCGGTCCTTCTTACCTTTATCAGTTTGCATTTTCACTCCAGCTCATTTAAAAGCTTTAACCCCTCTCCACAGGAGAAAGCGGACAGGCGTCTGTGTTTGAGAAACATGACTCTCTTGGTACCTACCCTTTATGTTAATATTTTTTGCTTGTGAAGCTGCCTTCCCTGTCCTCTGTCCTCTGCCCTCCAGAAAGCAATTTCATTTTTTTAAAATGCTGCTGAAATGATTTATTCTCCCATTTCCACCCTCAAGGCTTCCTGACTTGTAGCTTCTGCCATCCTGCCCTGCTAATCCCAACTGCACATGCAGCGTTTCCCACCAGATTGCTAACAAAAAAGAAAAAAAAACCAAACAAACAAAAATCCGAACCTGGTTTCACAGCTGCCTCGCATCCCCTTCTGTTAAGCTGGTTTAGAAGAGTTCCTTGGCATGATAGCATTTTTATCTGGTATAGAAACTAATTTGATCATTAAGAGGAACATAAGAGGAAATTTTTGCTTGCTTTTTGTCCTTAAAATAGGTAATGTGGCAGCTGGTGAATGAGCACAGCTGACATTTTTTTTTTAAGCAGCCAAAATAATCACACAATGCCTTGCTGTTAATTGCAAATCCTGATTCTTTGCTTGCTTTATTTAGTGTAAATTTGAGGGGGAGTGAGATGGTGTGTAATAATTGAATCCATCTTTTACTAGTACCTTCCCAGAGAGTTTCTTTAATCAAAGCAATTAATATTCCAGCAGCATTCACACTTTGGAGTGAGAAGTCCTAGACTATTCCTTTTATGTTCTTTTAAATTTTGTGGGGGCTGCAAAAAGTGGCAGGATGTCATTTTCATTCTGACGTCACTTGGAGTCCCTCGGTAATCGTTAAGGAATGTGAATGGCCTAATGCAGGAGAAACTTTCCGCGGTGCTAAGGTGATGTTGTGCCCCCCCCCCCCTGTATCACGTTGCTTCTATCTTGCATGGACAGACCTTTGATGTGATTCTCATACCGTGTGTATCTGCAAGTAGGGTTGTTGAGAGCAATTATGAGTTTGAATTTATAAACTCTATAGTTTCATATGGCATGATCTCACAGGCTAATGTCTTAGTTTCCGTTGTTCAGAGCCCAGTTCGAGGAAAGGGAAATGGATGACAACTTGGAAATTCGAGCAAATTGAGATGAGAAGGGTCTCTCCTGGTGGATTTTCAAATTTCACACATGGCAGAATTCGTAACCATCTAACAGTTGGTTCATAGGAACATTCGCCACCTCTTCCATATTTAAATTGATTGTTGAAAAGAGCCCAAACTGAATTATGTCTACAAATGCATCTGTTTTTGTTACCCTTGAAAACCAGCCTTGACATTGTCTCTTATAGGAATGCTGTGGTGCCAATGACCTTTCCGGTTTTCATTAGGATGCTTTCTGGTCTCAAGTAAAACTACAAAAAAGAAACAGACCCTCCTCCAATGTACCCTTTTCCAGGCTGTAGAAGTTGTTACTGCCACAGAAGCACATTTCCACATGGAGTGACTGTGTCCTCATGAAAGGGTACTTCAGGATGGATGGGGCCAAGGAACCATGTTGCTGAAGCCGTTGGGGCTGCTTTGATACTGCTTCAGTCAGCTGGTCCCTTGGAAATGGAAATAGAGAAATTAAATTAGTTGGATGTATGAAGAGGCAATGTGACATAGTAACTATAAGATCAGGAAGACCTCACTTTCAGGTCCTTCGTCTGATACTCAATGGCTGTGTGATCTAACACCAGTAAATTCTCATTGCCCTGAGCCATCCTCAAAAACTGTAAGTTTCAAAGTGTGGCTAATTAGTAGGGAAAGTTTCCGCACCGAGAATTCCCTGCACCGGCAAATAACAGGTTCACCTACATGCCCAGCATATAGTTAGTCAAAAATCAGTGAATCAATAAATATTTAGAAGGTTCTTACTGTAAATCATACTAAATGCTGAATAGAGATTGAACAGGGGCTAAGGTTCACAACAACAAAGACTAGTTAGAAAATTCATAAATATCAGTCCTGTTTACACTTTTATAAGCAAGAGTAAATAGCTTAACATGTGACCCAGTGCTTTGATTAAAATATTCATGTGAAAAGTATTGACAAAATTAGTATCCCAAGGGGCAGCTAGATGGCGCAGTGGATAGAGCACCAGCCCTGGAGTCAGGAGTACCTGAGTTCAAATCCGGCCTTGGACACTTAACATTTACTAGCTGTGTGACCTTGGGCAAGTCACTTAACCCCAATTGCGTCACCAAAAAAAAAAATCAAAATTAGTATCCCATTTGTGAAATTCACACACATACCCTCATATATACACACAGTAATTATTATTAATAATAACAACCGGTATTAAGTAGTATTTTAAGGTTTTTAAAGAGCTTAATTCAAATTATTACTCTTTAATATATTAATATATTCTTTAATTTACATTTAATGTATATTTAATTTAGTATAAATTCATTAATATATTATGCAATTTATATGGACTATATTTAACTTATATATGTATATATACATATGTGTATGTGTGTATATATCTACATCTACCTACCTGTCTGTCTGTCTGTCTATCTATCTATCTGTCTATCTATCCTTCACTTATGATAGCTTATGAAGGCAGGAAACCTTAGTTCAATCAAATGACTAGCAAATTGGCAAAAGAAGTATAAACTAGAAGCTAATTAATAAGTTTGCTATTAGTCTGTTGCTTTTTAACTTCTGAATATACTTTCATATAACCTACAAGAATAGCCTGAATTTTGTCATTTGATTAAACTTGAGCTTTTGGAAATTAATTCAGAGATTATCCCAATCCCCTCCCTTACTTATTAATAGGTGAAGAAATTAATACCCAGAGAGATAATGACTTAGCCAAGGTTACACAGTCAGAAGAATAGGGGCCTTATCTCTTAACCCCCAGCCCAGAGTTCTTTTCCATTTAATGACTTCTCTCAGAAGAATAAACACCACTCTGTGTGTGTGTGTGTGTGTGTGTGTGTGTGTGTGTGTGTGTGTGTGAGAGAGAGAGAGAGAGATAATGTACTTTGTGTGAAGCAAAACCTTACTAAACATCAGAAAATAAACTCCATAAATGCTGGAGAGTTTGTTACCTACAGATTTACTTAGCAATGTTAAGTAATGGTAGATCAAGAGTGTAGCCATGCTATTGTAGCTGGACAGAGACAAAGGTAATAAGATTGGTTCAGCTATGTACTTTCCTCCTTATCTTTGTATATATGTTCTTATAATCTGTACTTCTCATGTTCTTATAACTAACTTTAAACAACATCAAGGTGTGGAGACAGGAATGGGAACTTCAGCAATAGTCAAACATTCTCTCTCCCTCCTAACCTTTTTTCCACAAACCTTCTGCTTGGTCTCTAAAAGTATCATATCTCAAATAGACCCTGAAACGGATAAAGTTATTACCTATTTGGATTTTGGAGGCTTCCTGCTAGCTATAGGAAAAGCTAATAGGGAGCAGAGATGTCAGCAGAGCAAGAACTAAAGCTGAATGATATAGGTGATCTTAGTAGCTAGATATGTCAACATATAGAAGCAGCTGGTACATCAGGAAGACCCCTCAGATAATTAAAAACTATGTGACCCTGGGCAAGTCACTTACTCTCTGGTTTGCTTGCTTCAATTCCTTCAACTGCAAAATGAGGAGAATAATATCACCTAACCTCAAAGGCTTGTCATGACAATCAAGTAAAATAATAATAGTTTAAAAAATGCTTAGCACAGTTCCTAGAAAAAAGTAGATGCCACATAGATCCTTGTTTCATTCCTTTCCCCTTCAGCAAAGAAAATAACTGAGCTGAATCGAGGCCATCCGAAAATGAGTTCCCTATATCAACAAAGAAAGTCATTAGAAAGTATTTGCCAGCTGTCAATAAATTTAAAAACAAGATTTAGCTCATATAACATGTATTATCCACCCAAGGATAAATTAATACTTTGCTATCTATAGTGTATGTGTATTTTCTAAGTAATCTTTAAGATTACTGATAAAAGTCAGGATTTTTCCATGTATAATTATAGAGTGGGCCAAAGTCACTAATATTTATAAACTCCTTTATTTTGTTTTTAATTTACAGTACCATAGCATCATATACAACATATATAGGAAATGAATTTATATTATGTGTGAAAAACTAAATCTCGTAAATGGTGAAAAATAAAAAATAATTTTCAAAAAGGTATTAAAACATCAGGCCCCTTTGTGACTTTTGGCTCACCCTGTATTTTTATTCAACCTGGCTATCAATTAAATTGTGCCTGTGTGTGACTTTTTCAAGGTGATAGAAGCCAAGACCATAGTCTTTTATATCTTTTGACTCCCCACTTAAAGTGACTCTACACATCTATAGTAATCAAAGGATCTAATTAATTTCTCTTTTGCTGCAGAGTTTAAAATCAGAATCTCTAGTAGAAGGTACATTAGAATTCTCTTCTGATATGATGACATAGCCCCTCTACTTCGTCCTTTCTTGGTTACTAGTTTAATATGGTTCTCATTAAACAACCAGACCATGTTGTGGCATGTACCATATACCATGAAGGATATTTTTTCACTACCAAATGCTGCATGCCCTGGTTTGTCTTTAAAGTATCTTTACATTAAGAGATGCAAGAGTATTATGGCCCTAATTTTAGAAAAAAAATCTGCAGGATTTTTAACATCTTATGATGATGACAGACCCAAACCTAATGGTGAATTCTGTGGTTGGCCCATTTCTGGAACCCAATTATAGTTAGTTAAAGCAATTAATATTCTAGCAGCACTCAAGTTGTGTGAGAATTAATCTTATCATTTCCCATATATTATGTTGTGTACATAGCACGGAGCAATCTTCCTGATGTTTTTGATAGTACTCAGTTCCCATCTCACAGCAAAGTAGTGAGCTCAGCAGAGACAACAGATGATAAGTCTTTTCTTTTTTTAATTAGTTTTGTTTTCAAATGAAAGTCTGTTTCTCTTTCCCTTCCTCCCCACTAATTGAGAAAACAAGAAAATCAAACACCCTGTTATCAACGTGAATGTATAATCAGGTGAAATAAATATCCACATTGGCCATGTCCAAAAAAAGTCTCAATCTATATATACCTTTGAGTCCAAATAGATGATTTTTCTTGCACCTCTCTTAACCCTGGTTCTCCACAGAGAACCACACAGTTAAGTTGCCAATGGTCTTCACATGTTATGGCTTGCAATGAATTGGATTTAAGTGAGGAAGAGTTTGTGCAAAGTCCCCGGCCACACTCTCTCCTCCAGTGCCCTCTGAGTCCAGAAGCAATCCACCATCCTAAAAAAGCCTGTTTTTGTTTTGTTTTGTTTTGTTCTTTGGCCAAGATAACAAAATGTAACAGTTTAGCAGAACTCCATGGGGGGGGGGGTAACACAGGTAAGCTTGAGAGGAGGGTCTTTTCTCTCTTTGTGGCATGAATCAGGTTCTGTGGAATTGGTGGCTTGGTTCTAAGGGAAACATAAACAAAGGGCGAAGGCCATTTCTGAGTGAGAAGTTCTTAATCTACTACTGGAAATTAATTCACTAGAAGGCTGCCTGTGTGAATTCTTTCTGTTAGTTCCAATTCCATAGAAAGATAATCCCACTGCATTTCTAATTGTGACTTTCTTAAATGTCAGAGTCTGCAGAAAGCAAATGCTTTGAGCATTGCTCAGTTCCATTTTCCAAACTGCCCCGAGCAGACACACGTCTAACCATGCCAGTACTTTGACCTTTCCATTGGGCGCTATGAACTTAATTTACAAACCCATTTCCTAAAGTTTTAAAGACCATACCTGGAGCACTCATACATCCATTCTCTAGCCTTTGGCTGTGCACTGAAGTGACTGTATTTTGACTGGGGTAAAGGAGAAGTATGCTTATGATAAGCAATTAAACCTCTTGATCAGTTCAAGGATGTAATTTCCCCCTCCCTCCTTAAAATTGTCAATGCCACAGGCAACAATCATGCTGGGGAGCACACTGAGCTTGAATCATGAGACCGCCACACCATCACGCAGTCAATTAGGACGCCAGGCCAGCTTCCAAGAACGGAGCACATCCCGGAGCCACTACAGCCAGACAACTCGAAGCAACACCTTGCCCGTTGATATGGGTAGGAAGTCTGTCCCCCCAAGAAAAATCAAGCAAGAAATCAAGGAGATCATGTCCCCAACTCCTGTGGAACTGCACAAGGTAAGAAAAGAAAAAGAAAAATGCTTAGTCTTGTATTTACTGTAAGTTGGCATTCAAGAACTAACTTCGGTGTATTTCCCCAACAGTGTGCTTTTGTTGAGGCAAGGATGAAAATGCTGTAGTCCTATGATCTTACTCTACAACATGGGCTTGAATGTAAATACTCTAAGACCATGCTCTTAACAAAGGCAACTCTTTGGTCTTTTCAAATGAAAAACACTAATAACCAGCTTTTTTGAAATGGCACAGTGGAAAGAACACTGGCTTTGGAATCAGAAGACCTGGGGTCAATTCCTGCGCCTTATACTGTCTTTGTGATCTTGGGCAAATCACTTCCCTTCTCTGGGCCCTAATTTATTCATCTGTAAAATGAAGGGTTTGGATTAGATGGCTGATAAGGTTCCTGTAGCTTGAAATGTCTGATCCTATCATCCTAATTATATGATAAAATTGCCCAAATGCATAAGGTCGCTCACTGAAGTTTATGACTTCAATGTTTTATGGCACCTTTGAGAACTTTAATAATCTTCTTCTTTTTTGCCTGGCAATGGGGGTTAAGTGACTTGCCCAGGGTCACACAGCTAGTAAGTGTCAAGTGTCTGAGGCCAGATTTGAACTCAGGTACTCCTGACTCCAGGGCCGGTGCTCTATCCACTGCGCCACCTAGCCGCCCCGAGAACTTTAATAATCTTCTAAACAACATACCAAATACCAGCTATGTGCAAGGCACTGTGCTAGGTACTAGGGAATAAAAGACCAAACTAACAGAAAATAACCCTTGCCTTCAAGGACCTTACAATTAACTATATGTAAGCACACATGTGTATGTCATATGTCTGTGTATATACATATATACGTGTATATACATGTGTATGTCTATGTTCATGATTATTTGAGAAGGAAGAGAATTTTAGTGACTAGGGGGCCTCAGGAAAAACTTCATGTAAGAGACATCACATGAGCTATGCCATGAAGGGAGAGATTCTAAAAGATAGGGATGAGGAGGAACATATTCAGGTCATGGGACATAGCCTTTGCTATGTCCTCTTTGCATGGAGACTGATTTGGCATGTCACGTATGGAATAGTGGTACAGTATGGCTGGAATATAAAGAATGTGATGGGGAGTAATGGGAAGAAGTGAACTTAGGCAGGCTAGAGACAGAAGAATGCTTACATTCAATATAATCACTGGCTCATTTGGTAGTTGAGTCTAGGGTTAAGGAAACATTGTGTGTTTTGCTAGAGAATCATGACTAGGTAATACAGTCTTGGGGGAAATGAAGCTCCCTTGAACCTGAAGCATAATTATGTAGGGAAAGGCTTAAGCCTCGTTTGGATTGAATGCCATTCTGGATGTGTTTGATGATACTGTGGAACACTGCTTGGTCACTTTGAATCCAATGAGGATATTTGTCCTCTTACTGTAATAACAGGAAAGCAGCAAACAACATGGTTTCAAGACTTCATTGGTGATAGAGTCTAAACCTTTGTTCTCCTCTCTTTCCCTTTTGGGGAAGCCAATACAAGAGGTGTAGTGGAAAGAATGCTGGATTTGGTCAATTCTGGTCAAGCCACTTGTCTGCGCAGTTTCTTTAAAATGAGGAGTTTGGATTTGATCATTCTCTGAGGTCTTTGCATGTGTTAAATCCTAAATTTGAAAAGACTGAGTCCTTCTTTTCCTCATTCAAAAACCTAAGTATTTTGCCTAGTTGTGATATTTTGTGGCGTATTAGAAAGTATAGAAGCAGCATGGCACGGGGGATAGAGGAAAATGTGGGTTCAGATCCTGCCTCTGAATCATACTGGTTGTGTGACCCTAGGTAGTAAGTCAATTAACTTGTTTGTACTCTAGGCAACTGTCTAAGAATATAAGTTTCAGAGAAGGTGCCAATCTTCACTGTTTAGTCAATAAACATTTGTTAAGCACCCATTCTGTGCCAGTCACTGTGCTAAGTATGGGGGATACCAAGGCAAAAACCAGTCTCTGTTCTCAAGGAGCTCACAGGCTAATTGGGGAGACAACACAGAAACAAGTATGTACAAACAAAATATATAAAGGACAAATTGGAGATAAGCCACAGAAGGTAGGTAGCACTAGAACAAGGGGGATTGGGAAAGGCTTCTCATAGATGAGATTTTAGCTGGAATTTGAAGGGAGCCAGGATACAAAGATGAGGAGGGGGAAGATTCCAAGCATGAAAATCAGCCAGTGAAATCAACCCATATTTGAAAGATGGCATGTCTTGTGCAAGGAACATCAAGAAAGCCGGTGTCATTGGCCCACTGAGTAAAGGAGTAGGGTAAAATATACAAAGATTGTAAAGGTATGAGAGGACCATGTTGTGAAGAGCTTTGAATGCTAAACACAAGATTTTATATTCATTCTTAGAGGTGATGGGGAGCCAAAGGAGTGTACTGAATGGCAGTGAGGGGTACAAAATGGTCAGATCTGTATTTTAGAAAGATAAATTGAATAGCTGAGTAGAAAGTAGACTTGGGTGGGAGAAGACTTGCAGCAGGGAGAGCAACAACCATTAGGTTATTGCAATAATCCAGCACTAGGAAAGTAGCAATGTCAAAGAAGAAAAGGTGGCATATACAAAGGTGGAAATTATATCCAAATGAATGGATATGGGGGATGAGAGTGAGGAGCAGAGAATAGCATCTAGGTGGTAAGTGTGGGTGACTACAAAGGTAGTGATACCCTTAACAATAACAGGAGTTCAGAAGGAGGGGAGGTCTGGGAGGAAAGATAATCAGTTTACTTTTGGACATGTTGGTTTTAAGATGTCTAAGGGACATCCAGTTTGAAATGTCTAAGGTCCGGAGGTCAGAAGAGAGGTTAGGGCTGGATAAACAGATCTGAGAATCATCAGCATAGAGAAGATAAATGAAATGATGACAGCTGATGGCATCACCAAAGTGAAAGAGAGGGAGAAGAGGGCCCAGGACAGAGTTCTGGGGGACACCCAAGCTTATCAGTTGACCTGGATGAAAATCCAGAAAAGGAGACTGAGGACCATTCAGGCAGATAGGAGAACCATTGTGCTTTGGTGCATGTTGGTATTGGTGTCAGAGGCTACAGAGAGGTCAAGAAGGATGAGCACCTAGAGAAGCCCCTTAGATTTGACAATTAAGAGATGATTAGTAACGGAAGAGAGCAGTTAATGATTCTTTAAATTTTGTTTTTTTCAAATGAATGTTAATAATGAGGTCAAACTGAGATTGTAGAGTTGAAAAAAAGAATGAGAAGAAAGGAAGTGGGGGAATGTATTGCCTTCTCCAAGAGTTAAGCCCTAATGAGGAGAGATATGGAATGATAGCCAGTTAGAATAGACAGATCAAGTTGGGGTAAGGGTTGAGGATGGGAGAACTTTGGACATGTTTCTAGGCAATTTAAAGCCTAGACAAGAAGAGATTGAAGACAAGTGAGAGAATAGGAAGGAAGGGAGGGGGCAAACCCAGCAGATGAGATGGAATGGAGTCACTTGTGCACATAGATATGTTTGTGCCACCGCTTCTGTAAGATGAGTGGAGGAAATAGTAGTAGATGGCCAACTGGGTGATGGGTGAGGGAAGAGTGAACTCGTAGCAATTGACCTTCATTTTTTTTTTTTTGTTTTTTAGTACAATATGAGACAAGATTTTCATGTGTGAGTATTGGGGGGAGGAGGAACCATGGGAGGTTTGAAGAGGGATGAAAATTTTGAAAGAGCCACCGTGGTGAGTGGGATAGTAAATTAATTAGGGGAGTGTAAAAGGATTGCCTTGCCTTAGTGAGAACCCATTTGAGATTATGTAACATAAATTTGTAATGGACCGTGTCCTCGTGGTCTCATGATTTTCTCCAGTTTCATTCAGGAGCAAAGGCAGCAGAAAGTGGCAGTCATCTGCATCTAAGTCTTGGCTGGACAAGATCAGGAATACAAATAAGGGGACGAAGGATTCAAGAGAAAAGGACAGTGTACAAACGAACTGGTTCCCCAAGAGGTTAAGATGGGGAAGGGAGTTGAGTATAATTAGTACAAGGTGGCTGGCCTGGGAAAGAAGGGATCAAAGGATTGGAAGTCACAGTAAGAACCTAGTTCTTCCTTGGTAAAGAGAATGTCCTCACTTGGGAGTTCCCTTATATCAGTGAAATTACAGGTCCAGTTCCCATTGCTTGGAATAGGGGGTCCTTTAACCTTTTTTGTCTCATGAGCCCCGTTGTCAATCTGAAATCAATGAACCCCTTCTCAGAATATTTTTAAATGCACAAAATAAAATACATAGGGTTATAAATGTACAGATCTCAGGTTAAGAATCCCATGCCTTAGAGGGTATGGACAATCTTCTCTATAGATTATACTTTTTTAAAAAAATTTTTTTTTAAGTGAGGCAATTGGGGTTAAGTGACTTGCCCAGGGTCACACAGCTAGTAAGTGTTAATTTTCTGAGGCCAGATTTGAACTCAGGTACTCCTGACTCCAGGGCTGGTGCTCCATCCACTGCGCCACCTAGCTGCCCCAGATTATACTTCTATTAGGGGTGGGAGGCTGGGTATTTAAATGTAGTACAATCAGTAACAGTCCCACTCCTTTTTTCTTTTCCTATGAACTCCAAGTCGAGACCCTCTTCTACACTGTAGTCCTCTAACAGGCTGGGGATTAGTGATTCAGTTTATCGAGAATTAGGTCAAAACAGCCAATAAGTGCCAGCGAAGAGGCGGCCTTAGCCAGGCTCCTCTCTCTGTAGGATTCATTACCTAGACCTTTTATTGCCAATGGGGGAGGGGGAGATTCTTTCTGAGATGCTTGCTTTCCGAGGCTAGGTTTAAGCTTTAGAGGTCTAGGCCACTGGGTTAATGTGTTTCTTTGTGGTGGTTTTTATGCTTAAAGTCCTTAAATCCCTCTCGAATGACTGTTCTGTTTGGACGCCCGGATTAAGTCTGCATTTGACATCAAAAAGTTCTGTTGCAGTGATTGGAAAACCCTCCTTGAGACTTTGATAGGTGTCCCCAGTGGCCAACTGACAAAGGCCACTGCAAAAAGCAAATAGCCTTCTGCACAGCCCAGAGGGTGTAGCAGAACTCTGTCCCTCACCTGTGTCCTCAGCTCCCAGCCCTAAGGGATAAGTGTCCACCAGGACTCCCATATTATCTCCTTCCTCCACAGATGAAAAATAAATAACACATTGATATCTGCCCCAAAGCTAAGTGATGGGATCTTTTTGGTTTTTGGGGTGAAAAGATTCTTCCTATCCCAGAAGTAGGAAAAATCTCCTTCCTATTCTTCTTTAAAAAGCTTTGAAAAGGGAAAAATGAGTTTAACATGCTGGGTGTTACAGATGGAGCCCTAAGACATGGTGACCTCGATTGAAGAAAGGATAGAGGGAAGGACTGGACCTATGCTTTCATTGCTATAGGGAACTCCCAAGTGAGGAAACCCCCCCTACCAATGCAGGTTGGCATCTCCCCTGCAACCTAAATTCTTTAGGGCTTTGCATAGAGCACTGAGAGTCACACAACCAGTATTGTTTCAGAGGTGGTACTTGAACTCAGGACTTCCTGGTTTTGAGGCCAGCTCTCTAATCACTCTACCATGATGCTTCTCCCTGGAAACATCCTTGACCACTTAGCAACTAAGCAAGTGGTGATGATCGTTGATCTGTTTGGACTATCTAGAGAGGAAAGTGGGTGATGTGGGAGGCCACATTCATCTTCAACAGGGGATATTCAGATTGACCATAATTCAATTACTCGTTCTTTCTTATTCATTCCCCACACTTCCCATGATGTAAATTAACATACTTCCTAGACCACCTTAGTTTTCTTTTTATTTGATCCCAGAAAAAAATACAGACCTAAAAATTGGGTGATGGTCTGAAGCATTTTTGTCACAGCTCAGGTGGACTGATTAAGGGCATCCCAGACCTATCTAATAATATACTAAGTTCTTGAATCTGTGCACAGCATCTTAAAAAAAATGTCTTCATAATTCATCTGAATGCCTTTAGTTAAAAAATAGAAATCCACAAACTAGAAGTGAATGAAAGGAAGAGCAGGCATTCATTGCAAATTAACCTTTCCTGAGGCAAGGTTATTAGTGAAGACAACTTTCAATGAGAAAAGAGCAGCTTTGCTCCTGTCATGATGCTAGATATGTGCATCTGACTGGAGAATGTTTGCTGTTAGAATTCATTAATTGATCTTCACAATGAAGCCCAGGGTTTCTCCAACTGAGAATTTTTGCCAGAGCCGTGGAGCTAACATTCTGTCTGTGGCTCTTATATGTAGTGGGTACCTTCTAAGTGAAGAATGAATGGCTAACTCAGTTGGTTAGAGTACCATACTTGTGTGGTTGTGGTGATGGATTTCATCTGTGGGGGCAAAGTAACTTGGATCCCTTCTAGTGTCACGTTGCATTCCTAACCCCAGCCATGTCTAAAGATCTATGCCATTGGTCAGAAGGAAGAACTCTTGAGAGGGGGTGATGCAATGATTCTACTCCCATCACCATAAGAGCCATTTCAGGTCGATCCCTTGCCACAGCAGCTGACAGTATGTTAGTTACTACTCTCTCCCCATTTTGGAGTATGCTAGCCCATATCCACGGTCAACCTAGAAGGTCTTTTATCCTCAGCTTTTTAAAAAGTGCCTGACACATAGTAAGTACTTAATAAATGCTTTTTGACAAATTACCCTCGGAGATCTGTCCTTGCTGCTTTTCATCATTGTTAATCAATGACTTGGATTGGATCCTAGATGGAATAGAAGGCAGATAGAGATCTGGGAGACAGAGAATCAGGATCCATATAGATCCCAGTGCGTAGCCTTTGGATCAAATGGGCATGTGGGCAAAGAATGGTTTTTACATTTCTAAATATGTTTATGGTGCTTAAAAGTGTAAAAAATATTCTTAGCTTACATCCCTGCAAAAAAGGGTTCCCTGGTCTTAAAGGTGTGCTGATCCCTGGCTTAGCAAAATGGGCCATATATAATAATATTCATTTGAATAGGGATAACAAGCATAAAGTCTAAAACTTGGGCTCAAAACAAATCAACTGTATAAATTTAAAATGGTGGGAAATGTTGCTTGATATTAACTCCTATAAAAGGTAACTGACCATCAGTGGACTGTGGCTTTGTTGTCGGTCTGGAATAAATACAACATGGCAGCCGCCAAAGCTCAGGTGATTTTAGGCATTATTCCTAGAAGCATCATAGCCAGAATTAAAGAGATGATAGTCCTGCTGTACTCTTCCCTAAGACCACATCTAAAGTAGTACATCCATTTCCACATCCACATATTCACAACAGTGACAGACTGGAGTATCATTATAATAGTGAGGTGACTCAAAACCTTGCCATTCTAGGATTGCTGGGTGAAAAAACTAGGGATGCTTTAGTCTGAGGACGAGACTTGGAATACGACTGGGTAGAGAAGTGGGTGATCTCCCAGTATCTGAAGGGCGAGTGTGCAGAGGACGGATTACACAAATTCTGTTAGTCCTCAGAGGGTAGAACTAAAGGCAATGGCTAGAACATGGAGAGGTAGGTGGCCTTTTGCTTCACATGAGGAAAAGCTTCCTAACAATGGGAATGCCAAAAAAAGTGGAATTGGCGGCCTCCTTTTCACATTGAGGCTAGGTGGCTGCTTGTCAGAAATAGCATAGACATACTCCCAATTTGAGGTGGAAAGGGGAACAGGGATTGAATTAGGTGCCATAAAGGGCAGCTGGGTGGCACAGTGGATAAAGCACCAGCCTTGGATTCAGGAGGACCTGAGTTCAAATCCTGCCTCACGCTTGACACATACTAGCTGTATGACCTTGGGCAAGTCACTTAACCCTCATTGCCCTGCCCCCCCCCATTAGGTGCCCTAGGAATTCCTTCCAGTTCTGTGATTCTCCACCCTCCTCTTCCCCCATTGTCCTCTTGTCCTCTGTCATGCCTTCCTGTCTTCTTTAATATCCCCATCTCTAACTATCTCTATTCACTCATTCACAAATTCCTTCAATGGGGGAAGCTTAGGTGGTGCAGTAGATAAGGTGCTCATTTTCCTGAGTTCAAATCCAGTCTCAGTTTCTTACTAGCTGTGTGACCCTGGGCACTTAACCCTATTTGCCTCAATTTCCTCATTTGTAAAATGAGCTGGAGAAGGAACTAGCAAACCACTCCAGTATCTTGGCCAAGAAAACCTCAAATGGGGTCACACAGTGACTGAAACAGTGAACAATAACAAATTCCTTCAACATATACAGGAATGCCAATTCTAGGCAAGGTTCTGAGCTGCATTCCCCTGGGGGAGTTTTGGGTTGTTGTTGTTCATTTTTTTTTGGCGGGGGGAGGATAAAGTACACATCTGTCTTTTCATTAATGTAGTAGAAAACTCCCAATGAAGAAACTCCCTCTACCAATATAGATCTGCATACTTTCTCCACCCTGTAGTTTCAGAGAGAGTGACTTGGCCAGGGTCAGAAAGAACATTATATATGAGAGGAGACTTAAACCCAGGTCTTCTCTACTCTACAGCTGGTTCTCTATTCCCTATGCTGCAGTCTACCCATAGGAGGATTTAAGAGTGAATATAGGGGCAGCTAGGTGGTGCAGTGGATAAAGCACCGGCCCTGGATTCAGGAGGACCTGAGTTCAAATCCGGCCTCAGCACTTGACACTTACTAGCTGGGTGACCCTGGGCAAGTCACTTAACCCCCATTGCCCCACAAAAAAAGCAAAAAACAAACAAAACCGAGTGAATATAGGGGGCAGCTAGGTGGCGCAGTGGATAGAACACTGACCCTGGATTCAGGAGGACCTGAGTTCAAATCCAGACTTAGACACTTGACACTTACTAGCTGTGTGACCCTGGGCAAGTCACTTAACCCTCATTGCCCCTCACAAAAAAAAAAAAGAGTAAATATAGCATGGACCAGCCTTAGTACTTTTATTGTCCTTCCCTTAATATACCTGTAACATACAGGATGTCCCCAAAGTCTTAGACTTTTGAAAATCAAAAGACCTGAGGTACTACTACTCCACCTTATATGTTTCAATTAAATTGAATATCAAGTTGAGGCCACTAGGCAGTGTAGAGGATAGAGTGCTGAGCCTAGAGTTAGAAAGACCTGAGTTCAAATCCAGTTTCATCCACTAGCTTTGTGACCCTGGGCAAGTCACTTAACCTGTCTGCTTCAGTTTCCCCATCTATAAAATGAGGATATTAATCAGTCACTAAGATGGTATAAATCTTATCTCCTGTATAAATCTTGCCTTACTTCTTTTCCATTAAAAAGGAAAAAGGAAGTATGAAGCCATGATGTTCAGATATCAGTCATGGGATAAGGCAGAAAACTGCCCTGTTTCCTACCTGATTCTCTCACAGCCCACTCTCTTTATTTGAAGAATCAACAAGTATTTATTAAATACTTACTATGTGCAGGTATTTCACCAAGAACTCTGGGATTTCCTATGTTCCTAGTTAGAGAGAATATTCCTTTCTCCTAGTGGAGAATAAATGTGCGCTACTGGAGGCCTTGGTGGGTTTTTAAAATTGTGTTTTCACTCTAGCTTATCACTGATTCTTTCTCTCTTTGCAGATAAGGAGCATGTGATCCCAGCTACTAATTCTCTGATTGCTTCTGTCTTCCTTTTTCCAATAGTCCTCAATGTGGAGTCTGTGTCCTCGGTTCATTTACTTTACTTATTTCCAAGATGAATGTTAGCTTCATTTCTTTTTCTATTTTAATTCCAACTAGACTAGCCCTGAGCACACTGTGCCATTTCATCCCCCACCCCATCAGGGCTTATTGTTTAGCACAGTGAGATTTTCCTGTTTCTGTTTGTCAGTAGATAAAGGAGTATGTGTCCTAATCATCCCTGGCTCTTTTATTCATTTCCCTTATTGTAAGAGTATTTTTAAAAGTATCAACTTTTATTTACACAGGTAGGATAGTATAACATATAGATCACTAGACTGGGAGTCTAGTTTTCAAATCCCAGTGGCCTGAGTTCAGATCCCAGTTCCAGTACTTATAGCTGTGTCACCAGTGGAATGGCATTTATTCTATGAGCCTTGCTTTCCTCATCAGTAAAATGGGGGTAGGAATGCTTTCTCAGCCTACTTTATCATACTTCACTATCAGGAAGCTAGGCGGCACAGTAGAGAGAGTTCTGAACCTATGCTCAAGAAGACCTAGTTCTAATTCAGACATTTACTGGGCAGGTCACTTCATCTGTATGACTCAATTTTCCTCCACTACAAAATGGGGATAATTATAGCACCTACCTCACAGGGTTATTGTGAGCATCAAATAGGTTAATATTTGAAAAACACTTAGCACAGTAGCTGGCATGTGGTAAGTGCTATATGATTAAGATTATTATAATTACTAAGCTTGTGAGGAAAATATTTTGGAAACCTTTAAGTGGTACAGAAAATAGGAAAATCATGAATATCATGCCCCTAAATTCAAAACATCCTTTTATGAAGTGTGTGACTTTGGGCAATTCATTTACCCTGTGTGGACCTCCATTTCCTTATCTGTAAAATGAGGAGGCTTGAACTAGGTCCCTTTTACTCCTATGATCTGTGATCCTCCTTAATCTCCTCTATTTTCATGGCTTGATGAAGTCAGCCCCTTTTGTTGAGCTGCTTTTGTTACCCCCCCCAATTCTGTTCATCATCCATCTATACATTGGTTTTAATGTATAGGCCTTTGGTTCATTGTAATGTTCATCAGTGTTGCATGACAGTGCCCCGTAACATAGTCCAATTTCCATCACTTGAGACTAGGCCTGACCCTGGGAAAACCTGTGAAGCAGGTAAAGCTTATCCATCTTTGATACTCCAAACCTCCCCTTCCTACTTCTCTTTATTTGGCCATGTGCCTTCCAGGCATTGGTGTAATCATTAAGGACCTACTATGTACTAGGCACTGGCTCCTCAAAAGTGAAAGTTCCTACTCTCAAGAAACTTAGAATCTAAATCTGATAAACTGGTTTATTCTAAAGTTTAGTTAATGTAAGCACCACAGGAGGTTAAAGTTGAAAGGTAATAACAGACATTGTAATGGATTTGGAGATGGGAGACCCGGGTTCAAATCTAGGCTGTGCCTCTTTATTATTTCATCTCCAGGGATTTGTTTTCCTAATGGTAAAATGAGAGTTGGTCTGTGACCTCAAGGTACATTCAGCTCTAAATTTCATCCTGATTTACCCCAGCTCTCTAATTGTACAGATGAAGAATTGGAGGCCCAGAGAAGTAGACTCCTCTTGGACTTGCTTAGGGCAGGTGTGATAACTAAGACAACCGTGATGCAATCTGAGGGCTTCTAATTCAAAATCCACTGCTTTTTCCTAAGTTTCTTAGGGATATGTGCATTGTAACAAGGAATAAAACCCCCTAGTAGCTAATTGTCAAACTTTACCTGGGGAAGGGAGAGCCTATGAAACCTCCTCCAAGCTTTAGAAATGAAAAGACCTAAGGTAACCAATTACTCCACCTCTTTGTGTTACAATTCAAATCACTGCTGAATTGAGGCAACTAGGTAGTATGGACAGTGTTGGGTGTGGGAGTCAGGGAGACTGGAGTTCTAATCTGACCTCAAACATAGGCCCTCAACTCCTGTGTGCCTGCCTTAGTTTCCCCATCTGTAAAATGGGGATGAAAATAAGAGCAATTACCTCCCAAGGTGGTTGTGAGGATCAAATAAACTATTTGTAAAGCACTTCTGTGGACCCTCAAGTGCTATGTAACATTAGCTATTATTACTTAGCATCTATTTTGAGGATTCCCCCGCAGTTCTAAAGACGTAATCCTAGGATCATATATACTAACCCCAATTGCCTCCCCCCCCACCAAAAAAAAAGAAAGAAATCATTCCTGTCCTCAAGGAGCTTGTGCTTTACTATGGCCCACTACACACAGAAAACTAATCTGATGCCATCCTTTATACACCTGATACTCCCTAGGGAAGATGGCTCATTCCTTCTCATAGAAGCAGCTACTTGAAAGCATTTAGCTTCCGCACTAAGTTCCTACTAGGAGAAGTTTGGTTAACTGATGGAGGCGGGGAGAAGTGAAGGACTTGGATTTTCATCAAATAATAATGCGGAAAAGTGTCTTGAGGAATCATCCAGTCTCAGAAATAAGCAACCTAGGGTTGCTGAAAGAGCATGGGAGAAGAGGGCAGCTAGGTGGCGCAGTGGCTAAAGCACAGGCCCTGGATTCAGGAGGAACTGAGATCAAATTCAGCCTCAGATACTTGACACTTACTAGCTGTGACCCTGGGCAAATCACTTAACCCTCATTGCCCTTGGCGGGGTGGGGAACAACATGGGAGAAGCCACAACTAGGAAAGAGCTGGGCTGGAATCCTGTCCCTACTGCTTACTTGATGTGTTTATCATTGACCTCACTTCACTTTTCAGGGCCAGTTTCCTAATCTGTAAAATGGAAATTGCAAAGCCAACAATAGTATCTCCTTCACAGAGTTATGGGGACCAAAATGATCTAATATATATATATTATTTATGTGTATGTGGGTATAAAAAATGTAAATATTCATTAAAAATAACAAGGGCAGCTAGGTGGCACAGTGGATACAGCACTGGCACTGGATTCAGGAGGACTGGAGTTCAAATCCAGCCTCAGACACCTGACACTTACTAGCTGTGTGACCCTGGGCAAATCACTTAACCCTCATTGCCCTGCAAAAAACAAAACCAACTAACAAATTTGTGCTTGATAGCATTTTTATAAAAAATAGCTATTTTTCTAAAACAAATTTAGTAAATGGCATTGTCTTACATATTTTTGCCAAGTTCATTAAGGTCTGTCTTACTAGAAGACAGTTGAATTCTCATCTGATTCTTCTTTCAGTCTATTCTAATATGTTGTTTCGGTTGAAATATATGAAGAAAAGTTGGCCTTAGATAAGTGATTGGAAAAAGTATTTTAATAGGCAAATGGTATCTTAATATATTCTGAAAATAGTTTTGACCTCGTAGACCCAAAAGCCATAGAACCATTGTGTCAAGAGTCAGAATTGAAGTCTGGGTTCAGCATTTTTTTCTACTGTACCTCCTTCCTACCTTTCCTATGTGCATATTTTCTTTGCCTGGCTGGATGTTAAGTGCTTTGCAGCCTGGCTATTGGCTCATTTTCCACAGCACCTCCCACAATATCTTGATCAGCAAATATTTGTTAAATTGAATCAAGATGAACAGTACTCTAGAATCTAATCAAAATTTGTAATATCATTTCTAGGAGTCGACTCTGAAAATTCAGAATTCTGAGGATGCCAGAAATCCATTTTCCCCAACTCTGGGTATATAAATGAGGGCTAGGCTCAAACAAAAAAAGAGGGAGAGAATGTATGTGAAGGAAGTGAAATTTCACTTGGTGATTAATGACCATGCAAGTAGTTAAGCAAAAAAGGTCCACACACACACACAAAAGCTTCAACAATGATTACTTTGGCACTTTCAGAAAAACCGTAATCATTTAAATGCTACCATATTTGAATTTTGATCATTTGAGCATGGTTGATAAGCAACTTGGCATTATTTAAAAAAAAAAAAAGTTTGATAAGCAAATTAATAATGTTGGCCAAAAAAAAAGTAAATAACGAATATTTACATACTTTACAAATCACTGTATACTTTGCATGGATTAGCAGTATAGCTAATTACTACATAATTATAAATGATTCTTATCTACTGTAAAGGCAGGCCCACCATGAACTCTAGTTGGCAAGACTTTCTTAGTCATGATCTCAGATTTCTGTACATACTCAATAATAACATTAAATTTCATTTAAAAAATATTCTACAATTTAGACAAAACTTTCCCCCAAATTAATAGAACATTAAACTTATTTGCTTTTACTTAACTTTTATCTAAAAAATTATGTTTTTACTGGTATGTCTGAATGATAAATGTGAACTGGCTTTTATTATGAATTTGTTTCCTGTTAGTAGTATTAACTAAACATATTTTATTCAAATTACAATTAACTACATAAATTCTCACCCAACAATTATATTACATAAATGGGTCATTATATAAACAAAAATTTAATTGAGTATAAATTAGTAACAGATATTTGCTGGGATATTCATTTATTTATCAGAGTATTTTTGCTTAGCAAGACTGATGGCCTTCTTTAGCTATCTGAGAGTGACAGCAATCTCTTTTGGATATTTTGAAAAGACAGGATTTCAATATGGCCTTTAAACTGCAGGTTTCCCAGTTATTTGACTTAGAAAAGAAAAAAAAAATGTCTACAGCAAACCCAGAATGATACAGAAACCCAGGTTTGCTTTTTTCAGTTTCTTTTCCAAATGAAAGTTAAGGAATTAGAAAATTAAGGTGAGGATACATGGGGGCAGTTGTGCACATGTTAGTAGCAAATGTAGTCCCTAAGCTCCACTTCTCTCCCTAACTCACATTCAGTGCTATCCTTCCCTATATATGTCTGATGGATTCATATTCAAATGTGGTTGAGGATAATCAATTCAACATTGTTTTATCATGCTTTTTTTTCTCCTATAGTCTTCTGGCTTTCCTAATATTTTCTCTGTTGAATTCTGTACACCTATAATTTGGGGAAAAAAGATATTTGTTGGGGGCAGCTAGGTGGCACAGTGGATAAAAGCACCAGCCCTGGATTCCAGTGGACCTGAGTTCAAAACCAACCTCAGACACTTGACATTTACTAGCTGTGTGACCCTAGGCAAGTCACTTAACCCTCATTGGCCTGCAATAAATAAATTGAAATCTTAAAATATATTTGTTAAAACTGGTGAAGGAAATTGGGAGTTAGAATATTCTCTAGTATGTCGTTTGGACACAATTTCTCCAAGTGTTCAGATGCAGAGGTCTGAACCTTGTCTATTGATATAATACACTGGAAACAGAGTTGTATTGAAGCCATTTATTAGTTTCTGCTCTTGGTCCAGTCATTTTACTGCTTTGGGGGTTTAGTTATCTAATCTGTCAAATAGAATGCAAACTCCTTCAAGGCAGGAACTGTGTCATTTTCTAGGACTGTGTTGGATGAGTTAGTGGGAGACACAAAGATAAAAATGATACAACCCCTGCTTTCAAGAAGCTTAGCTTCTATCAGGCTATCATAGTGAGCGAACTCTAAAACAAGAGGGCCTGGGGTCTATCTCTAATGCTTACTACCTGTGCTACTTTAGACAAACCACTGAAATGTTTGGGGCCTCAGTTTCCTCTTCTCCAAAGTTAGAGGACCCTCTGAGCTCCCTTCTAGCTTTAAATCTACTTCATGGTGATTCTACTCTTTAAGATAATTAGTCCCAAAGTGCCCAGCATCTGAGCTGAGCCTTACAAGAGGAAATCCCAGGGTGGACATGAGCCTGTTGTAAACAAATAGTCTTTTATTTCTCTCCAGGTTTTTCTGAGAGCATCCTGCTTGCCACTTCTTTTTTTTTTTTTTTTACATATAAGGTATTTTATTTTTTCTGTTGCATGTAAAGATAGTTCTCAACTTTTGTTTATACATGCTTTACAATTTCAGATTTTTCTCCCTCCCTCCCTTCCCTCCCCCCTCCCCTAGACAGTAGGTAATCTGATATAGGTTATATCTATATACATATATATATATATATACACACACATATATATATCCATAAAAACATTAATCCTATTTCTGCATTAATCCTGTTATAAGAGAAAAAATCAGGGCAGTAATGCAAAACCTCAAAATAGAAAAAAAAAACAGCACCCAAAACAAAAGAAATAGTATGGTTCGATCAGCATCTATACTCCACAGTTCTTTTTTTTTTCCTTGGATTTGGAGATCCTCTTCTATCATGAGTTCCCTGGAACTCTTCTGTACCATTGCATTGGTGAGAAGAATATAGTCCATCACAGTAGGTCAACATTCAATGTTGATGATACTGTGTACAATGTTCTTCTGGTTCTGCTCATCTCACTCATCATCAGCTCACGCAAGACCCTCCAGGTTTCTCTGAACTCTTCCTGCTCATCATTTCTTACAGCACAATAGTATTCCATTGTATTCATATACCACAACTTGTCCAGCCATTCCCCAATTGATGGGCACCCCCTCAACTTCCAATTCCTTGCTACCACGTAAACAGCAGCTATAAATATTTTTGTACATGTGGGTCCCTTTCCCCTTTCCATGATTTCTTTGGGAAAAAGACCTAAAAGTGGAATTGCTGGGTCAAAGGGTATGCACAACTTTATCGCCCTTTGGGCATAATTCCAAATTGCTCTCCAGAATGGTTGGATCAGTTCACAGCTCCACCAACAATGAATTAATGTTCCAATTTTCCCACAGCTTCTCCAACATTTATCTTCTTTTTTTGTCATTTTAGCCAACCTGATAGGTGTCAGGTGGTACCTCAGAGTTGTTTTAATTTGCATCTCTCTAATCATTAGAGATTTAGAGCATTTTTTCATATGGGAATAGATAGCTTTGGTTTCTTCATCAGAAAACTGCCTGTTCATATCCTTTGACCATTTCTCAATTGGGGAATGACTTGGATTCTTATAAATTTGATTTAGTTCCCTATATATTTTAGAGATGATGCTTGCCACTTCTTATAGCACAATAGTATTCCATCACAATCAGATACAACAACTTGTTCACCCATTACCCAACTAATGGACATCCCCTCATTTTCTAACTTTTTGTCACCACTAAAAGAGCTGCTATGAATCCTTTTGTACATATAGATACTTGTCCTTTTTTGAAAAATCTCTTTGGGATACAGACCTAATAGTATTTCTTGGTCAAAGGGTATTTGTGGTTTTATAGCCCTTTGGGCACAGTTCCAAATTGCTCTATAGAATGGCTGAATCAGTATACAACTTCACCAACAGTGCATTAATTAGTGTCTCAGTCCCCCCACATCCCTTCCAACATTCGTCATTTTCCTTTTCTGTCATATTAGCCAATATTGTCATATTGGGGTTAGGGGTGATAGCTCAGTTGTTTTAATTTTTTAAAAAAAATTTCTAGTCAATAGTGATGTAGATCATTTTCATAGCACTATAGGTAGCTTTGATTACTTTGTCTGAAAACTGCCTATTCATATTCTTTGGCCATTTATCAATTGAGAATGGCTCTTAGTTCTATAAATTTGACTCAGTTCTCCGTATTTTTGAGAAATTAGGTCTTTACCAGAGAAATTTGCTATAATTTTTTCAGTTATGATTTCTATGTATTTCCTACATTCTATTTTCCCCTTGTTTATCCTATTCTTTTACCCTGTCCATTCTCAAGTTTTTTGCTTCTGACTTTTACCTTCTCCTATTTGCCCTCCCTTTTATCAGCCCTTACCCTTCTCTTATCCTCTTCCCTTCCTACTTTCCTGTAGGGTAAGACAGATTTCTATACCCAATTGCATATGTACATAATTCCCTGTTTGAGCCAGTTCTGGTAAGAGCGATAACCAATTGTTGCCCACCACTCTGCCCCCAGACATCTTCCCCTTTTCTGTAATATCTTTTGCCTCTTTTATGTTGGATAATTTACCCCATTATGCCTCTTCCTTTCCCCTTCTGCCAGTGTATTCTTTTTCAACCCCCCATTTTTTTTTAGATAATCCTTCCATCATGTTCAAGTCATACCTGCATCTCCATCTATGTTTCCTCTTTCTAAAATGCCCTAATAATGAGAAAAATTTTAGGAGTTAAAAGTATCCTTTTCCCATATAGGAAAGTAAACAATTTAACCTTATATTTTCACTTTCCTGTTTACCGTTTCTATGCTTCTCTTGAGTCTTGTATTTAAAAGTCAGTTTTTCTATGTAGCTCTAGTTTCATCAGGAATGCTTCAAAGTCCTCTTTTTCCCTAAATATCCATTTTTTCCCCTGAAAGATTATACTATTTTTATGGGTAGATGACTCTTGGTTGGAATCCCAGCTCTTTTGCCCTCCATAATATCACATTCCAAGCCCTCTGATCCTTTAATGCAGAAATTGCTAAATCTTGTATTACCATGACTGTGGCTCCATGATATTTGAACTATTTCTTTTTGGCTGCTCGCAGTATTTTCTCCTTGACCTGGGAGCTCTGGATGTGGCTATAATATTCCTGGGAGTTTTCATTTTGGGACTTCTTTCAGGAGGTAAACAGTAGATTCTTTAAATTTCTATTTTGTCCAATGGTTCTAGAATACCAGGGCAGTTTTCCTTTATAATTTCTTGAAAGATGATGTCAAGACTCTTTTTTTGATCATGGTGTTCAGGTAGTACAATAATGCTTAAATTATCTCTCCTGGATCTATTTTCCAGGTTAGTTGTTTTTCCAATGAGATATTTTGCATTTTTAATTATTTTGATTTTTTGTTTGTTTGTGTCTTGTAACAATTGGAATGACGCCACCTGCTGAAGACTTACTATAGAAGAGTTCTGCCCATGAAGCAAAGGTCTTTGAGGGCAAGACGAGGAGTCTTTTCTTTGGCGTCAGGTAGTGACGCAGGCTAGTGGGAGGAAGAAGGAAGAGACTGGCGCTCGGTCTCGCTCCTTCCTTTGGACTCTGGTGGAGAGCGGAGCTAGAAATGCGCTCTCCCTTTAATAGAAAGAAATCTAGGCCTTTCTCTCTCTCTTTACCAAATTCTTATTTTCCTTAATAAATGCTTAAAAGTCTAACTCTTGCTAAAGCTTATAATTTATTGGCAACCACTCATTAAATATTTTAGACAGTTTAGCTAGAATTTTAGCCCTTAACAGTCTTGATGTCTCAAGTCATTAGCTGCCACTTGTCAATTCTAATTTTTAAGGAATTATTTTCTTTACTGAGCTTTTGTATCTCCTTTTCCATTTGGCAAATTCTACTTTTTAAGGAGTTATTCTCTTCAGTGAATTTTAAAATATCTTTTCCCATTTAGCCAATTCTGCTTTTCAAGGCATTCTCTTCATTTGCATTTTTGTGCCTCTTTACCATTTGGCCTATTCTGTTTTTTAAGACGTTATTTTTTTTTCTTTTCTTTTCTTTTTTTTGTGCCTCCTTTACCATGTTGTTGACTTTTTTTTCATGGTTTTCTTGCATCGCTCTCATTTCTCTTCCCAATTTTTCTTCTATCTTTTTTACTTAATTTTTAAAATCCTTTTTGAGCTCTCCCATGGCCTGAGACCAATTCATATTTTTGTTTCAGGCTTTGGATGTAGTGGTTTTGACTGTTTTCTTCTGAGTTTGTTTTGGTTGTTTCTGTCACCATGGTGACTTTCTATAATCAGAATCTTTTTCTACCATTTACTCATTTTCCTGACCTATTTCTTTACTTTAAACTCTATTGCTAAACTCTCCTTCCAGAATGGAGGGGGCACTGTCCCCACACTTCAGAACTTTTGTGCAGCTGTTTTCAGGGATAATTCTGAGGACCTATAATTTTTCACTTCTTCTAAGGTGGCAAGATCTAGGGAAGAATGTGTTTGCTACTCTCCTAGTCTGTGCTCTGGTGTGAGTGACCACAAGTTCTCTTTTCCACCCTGGAACTGTGCAAGGGTTCCAGCTCCCCTGCAGCTGCAAGCTCTGGTATCCTAGCCTCCTCACCTTGGAGCTGAGACCCAGAATTGTGTCTCAGATCCAAATATGAGCAATGCGACAGAGTCCTGCCCCCCGTGGCAGCAAAGGGATATAAAAGCATATAATCTCTTCTGACCAGTTGTCTTTACCATCTTTACCTTTACCATCTGTGGGCTGAGAGGTCAAAAAACTGCCACTGATTCAGTTACCTCAAGACCTACTGATGGTTTGCCTTGGTGTGGTCTGCACCCCAATCTTGCACTGGTGCAGTACAGCTTTTCTGCCAACCTTCTAAGTTGCCTTAGGATGGAAAATTGTTTCACTCCATCCAGAAGAGCTGAGGTGACTCCCTGCCTTTTCTCCACCATCTTTGTAGCTTACATTCTATTGATACCTTTCAAGTCATTTATTTATGCCTTGTGGGTCAAGATTTCCATCATCATCTTGCACATTTGATGGATTTGTTGTTACTTTGGGGGGGGGGCGGGGCAATGGGGATTAAGTGACTTGCCCAGGGTCACTCAACTAGTAAGTGTCAAGTGTCTGAGGCTGGATTAGAATGGATTTGTTGTTGGTAAACTTAAGAGGTCTTAAAGATCTGATTGTTGCACTGTTTGGTAAAACCAATACAGAAAGGGCAAAGGAAGTAGTCATTGGCAGTTCTGACATCAAGATGGGCTTCTATCATTGTTCATTTTTTTAAAAGCATGGAACACATATATGACTGGATAAGATCCATTCCCCTGAATATCTTCCATAATCAAGTTAAACTCATTAAAAACAATTTCATCAGTCTGCATTTCAGAGGGTTCACTTCAAAAACATTACCCTTGAGACCATCAGAGACAATTTTTGTTCTTTAAATCCTGGTAGCAAGTGCTTTGCCAATGTTGTATGCAGCGTATTGAACTTTGATGGTATTTTGATATCATACTAATCCTCCTTTGAAAATAGAGCCAACTTCTTTCTTTTTGGCTTGCTTTCTCATTCGTTACTGTTGTCAACCACATTGCCTCTCAGAAAGCCAAAAGAAATGAGATATTTTATCAAATAGTAGCTAGGTACACTGTATCCACAGCATTTCCTTTATCTGCTAGTTTAGTAATTGTCAAAAATGGAAACAAGGCTGGTTGGACATGGTATGGCCATTCTTTAAAATCAACACTTCCTTATCTAGATGCTAACCATTTCTTTAATGATTATTAAATTTATAAATTTAAATAAATTTATTATTAAATTATCCATTCCAGAATTTTCCCCAGGGATAAAAAAATTAAGCTGACTGGTTTGCAGATTCTATTCTCTCTAATCTTTTTTTGAAAATAGGGAATCAAGCTTGCTATTTTCTGTGATCTTTTTCAGATAGCACTGAGAATAGCTTAGCAGTCACACTGACCAGGTTTTCAAGGCTTGAAAATATACTTCATTTGAAACGGGACTTTAAGTCGTCAAGGGCAGTGAGGTGCTCTTTGGCTGTCTCCTTATTTATCTTGAGGATCAACTTCTTGTTAAGTTATTTTTGTTGTATCATTTCTGGTAAAAAGGGCATTCTCCCTTTCACAGAAAACAGAAACAAAATAAAAATCAAATAACTCTACCATCTCTCTATTATCAATTATATCATCCACTCAAGCAAAGCTCCTATGCCTTCTCTAATCTTTTTTCTTCCAATATAGCTAAAACAAAACATTTTAAATTTTTTGCTATCCTTAGTTTCATAAGCCATGCCCCAGTTCATTCCAAGCTTTAGCTTTTCAGATAGTATTTGTGTAGGACTGTACCACACTCACTGATTCTCACTCAACCTTGCTTGTCTTCTGTACATTTTAAAGTCTACATTAGTGAGTTTCACTATATATCCACAATTTCTTCTGTTAAATTCCATTTTTTTTTCTCATTGGAATTGTTTTCCTTTGCATCTTCAGAATTTAATCCCTGAGTTCTTCCCATACCTTTTGGAATGACTTCCTTGAAGCATTTCTCCATAGGATCCTATCATTCCTCAGAACCCTGTGAAACCCAACTTCCTCAAATCTAGAGTACATCAGACTGTAACTGGATTCTCTCTAGCACTGTCACAAACTCTAGAATAGAATGGTTACTCCCTCCCCATGCCCCCAAGTTCTCACTATTTCCATGCCAGTAAACTATTTCCTCATTGTTTATGAGAATCAGATTCAGAAGAGAATATTCCCTTGTTGGTTCTTCCACTTTCTAAAGGATGAGATTATTCCTAAAGTCAAAAAATTATTAGCATAAAGAAGCTTCATAAGATACTTCTACATAAAATCTCCCAACACTTCTGTATCATGCCTCTGCCATGTTTGTGGTTTTTCCCAAAAACCTCATTTCTCTTTCTGTCCATTTGTACTGTACTTCACTGACAGAAGCACTTGTTTCTCCCTCCTTTGACCTTCACTCAGATCTCTCCATCATGCTTTTCCCTTCTGGTTCCTGGATTTCCTCACATGAGTATACCTTTTTAATATACAATGCTGCTCCCTCCAACCTTTTACTTTTTCTTCTGAAAAAAACATTCCTATCCAGAAAGAACCATGCTTTATAGTTATGGGTTTCTTCACACGAAGTCTAACATCTCTAAGGTCAAGCCTATACCTTGTATAGGGACCTCTAGTTCCTCTTGTTTGTGTATATACCCATTTGGAACCATAGGGTATACTTTTGAATTTTTTTTTCGATTTGTGTATACTGTAAATACTTGGCTATATGAGCTGCTATTCTCCTATTTTGGTGGCAACTCTCTTTAATGTGACTAATGAATCCTCCAAAGTGGTCACATGAACTCAAATTCATAGTATTCAAAGTTAGATCAAATATGGTCATTTCTTCCAGCCCAATAAAAGTATGCAATGTAGATTTGAACGATGTGAAAACTTAGGGAAATCACTGTTTACACTAATTGTATACTAATTATAATTACATTATGCAGTATGATAGACATCCTTTTTAGTTTAAAATACCATCGACATTTGTGAGGCACTTGACAAATATATTCTTACCAGACTTTGTCAGCTGTATTCTTCCTTGGGCCAGGACATTCCCTTTTGTGGTCCAGAAATCTAAATCCAAATTCTCAGGCACAACCTTCTTAGCCAGCTGTTGACCTCCCAAATTAATTTTTTCTCTTCTACGTTCTTTACCTTTAGTGGGCAACAGTTAAGAAAACAACCTGTGCCCCTGCAATCTTTAGTTTCTTGTCTAAGACTTTTTAATTATTTCATTTAATTAATTCATTTTAGGTATCTTCTGGAGTGTCATTTGTACCTGTGGAAATCACTAGAAGTGAGAAACTGTCATCCCTTTTGATTAGTCTTGAGATAGTGTTATATTTTGGATGCTAGCATTATACATACAGGCACCACACATTTCAACATGTGGTGTGGAAGGTGTGTCCAAATCCCCACACAGTCACCACCATCCCCAACATCTGGTTATGCCACCATGTGTCTCCCAGAATCTCCTATGATCAACAACATTGGTGCTAGGCTATAAATTTTTCCATAAGGTAATTTTAATCATTAGAGTTTTTAATTTTGTGTCCCGAATCCCTTCTCTGAATGTTTTTAAATGCATAAAATGAAATCACAAGAAGGAAACAAATTATAATGAAGTTGTTGTCAAAATACATTTTTTTTTTAAATTCATGGACCCAAGGTTAAGAACCCACGCCCCCCCCACCCGCCCCCCCCACCCACCCCCCACCACATTAGAGGAATCACCTCAAATGCTATGATCATTGTCATAATTAATTTACTCATGTTTGGAGATCCTTAGCTAGGTTTTAAAATATATATATTATCAATCTTGAACATGTGTAATATTGCTCAGTTGCAATTCATTCCTCAAAGTTGGAAAGCTAGCACCCCCCATGTAGCCAAGAATCCAGCCTACCACTGATTCACTAGCAAAGAAGTTGTTAAACATTCATTTCAAAAGGGTTCTGCCTCTCACCATTGCCAGAAAGCAGCAGGAAACAGTATGTGAAGCAGCTGGCCTTTTCTTTCCTCACCATGGCTGCCTTTCTTCCCTGCAACGCTGCAGCTGCCTCCCTTATCCCAGTTTACCACGTTTGTAAATGAATTCAGGATGCAATGGAAACTGATGTTCCTTAGAGGGAAGTTTTTCCTCTTGGGCTTGAGGAATGCAGCTTGAAAGACAACTCCATGTTCTCCTTCCCACCCCCCACCCAACCAAGATAATCTAAGATGGCACATAAAACTAATGTCTTTTGGTCTAGCAAAATGGTAGAAGGTGACCCAGGTGGTACCTTACTATGAATGAATTCATTAAAAAAGATAGTGTAAGAAAACCACTGTCATCTCTGAACAGATGGCTTCAGCTTCTTCCTTATGGCTACTGCATCAGCGAGGCTCAGTTTGGTCTCTGATAGACTGTCACGGCTGAGAAGCTATAACATTTGGGTTGCTGCTTTTTATTTAATATCTGTCTGTCTGTCTCTAAGATCAAGTCAGAGAACCTGTACACATTCCTAAAACTTGGTGAGTCAATAGCATTTTTTTTTTTTGGGCTGGGCAATGAGGGTTAAGTGACTTGCCCAGGGTTACATAGCTAATGTCAAGTGTCTGAGGCCACACTTGAACTCAGGTCCTCCTGAATCCCGGGCCAGTGCGCCACCTAGCTACCCCTCAATAAGCATTTATTAAGCACCTACTATGTGCCAAGCAATGAGTTAAGCCCTGGGTATACAAAAAAAAGACAAAAGGCAGTCTTTGCCTTCAAGGAGAACACAATCTAGTAAGTGAGACAACCAAACAAATATGTACAAACAAGCTACATACTGGATAAATGGGAAATAAGTAGCAGAGTGAAGTCTCTAGACTTTAAGTGGGTTTGAGAAAAGCTTCCTATACAAGGTGAGATTTGAGACTTAAAGGAATTTAGGGAAGCCATGAGGCAGAGATGAGGAGCAAGAGCATCCCAGGCATGGGAGATAGTGGCACTGTACAGAGTCAGGAGAGGGAGGATCTTGTTCATGGCACAGCAAGGACGTCCATGTTACTAGATCAAAGGGGGAGGGAGTGGTGGACCTTGTAGGAGAGGATAAGGAGTAGGAATACTGGAGAGGTAAGGGGAGTGGGGTAGCTAGGTTATAAAGGACTTTGAATGCCAGAGGATTTTGTATTTGATCCCGGAGGAATCCTGACTTGATAGGAAGCCACTGGAGTTTACGGAGTATGGCGTGACATGGTCAGTAAATCACTTTGGTGGCTGAATGGTGGACTGGAGAGAGAATCGTAGGGGTATGACACCTAGCTTGCAAGCTTGGGAGGATGGTGGTACCCTCAACAATAATAGGGAAATTTGGAAGGGAGGAGAGTTTGGGGAAAATATGAGTTGTTTTGTTTTTTTTCTTTGCAACAAACATTTTTTTTCCCAGTTACATGTAAGGGTAGTTTTCAACATTTATTTTCATAAGATTTAGAGTTCCAAATTTTTCTCCCTCCCTCCCTTTCTTCCCCCCTCCACAAGACATCAACCAGGTTATATATGTACAATCCACAAGTGCTCTTTTTCATCAGTTTTTTCTATGGGGGTGGATAATATGCTTAGTCTCTTGGGATTGTTTTGGATCATTGTACTGCTGAGAGTAGTTAACTCATTGACAATTGCTCATTGAACAATACTGCTGTCACTATGCACAATATCCTCCCAGCTCTGCTCACTTCACTATACATCAGTTCATACGAGTCTTTCTAGGTTTTTCTGGTATCATCCTGTTTGCCATTTCCTATAGCACAATACCATTCCACTACAATCATATGCCACAGCTGCTTCTGTCATTCCTCAACTGATGGACTTTCCCTTGATTCCCAATTCTCAGCCACCACAAAAAGTTGCTATAAATATTTTTTGTACAATTTCCCCCCTTTTCTCTTTTTCATGATTCCTATTGTTAACTGTTTCCCTTCCATCCTATTCCCTTCCCCATGATATTGACTCTATTATCTATCTTCTTTCACCCTATCCCTCTTCAAAAGGGATTTGCTTCTGTCTGTCCCTTCCCCCAATCTGCCCTCCCATCTTTTGCCCTTCTCTCCTTATCCCCTTCCCCTCCTATTTTCCTGCATGGTTAGATAGATTACTACATCCAATTGAATGTGTATGTTATTCTCTCCTTGGCCAATTCTGATGAGTGTTAGGGTCATTTACTGCCCAGTTTAAATAGATTACTCCACCCAATTGGGTGTGTGTGTTAATCCCTCCTTGAGGAAACTCTTGAGTTTAAGGTCTTTGAGCCTTTTCTGATGAGTGTAAAATTCATTTACTGCCCTGCTCCTCTGCCATCTCTTCCCCTACTCCATAAGCTCTTTCCAGCTTCTTTCATGGGGGATTTCACCCCATGCTACCTCTGCCCTTCCCCCTCACCCCTCAATTTAACCCTAAAGATGTCATCATGGGGCAGCTAGGTGACACGGAAGACAAAGCATCCACCCTGGACCCAGGGGGATCCCAGCCAAAACCTGGCCTCAGACACAAGACAGTCACCCACTGCATGACCCCAGGTATGTCCCCCAATCCAATTTTTTTTTTATGGTTCTCTAGGGTCTTGTATTTGAAAGTCAAATTTGCCATTCAGTTCAGGTCTTTTCATCACAAATATCTGAGGTCCTCTTTTTCATTGAAGTCCCATTTTTTCCTCTGAAAGATTATGATCAGTTTTGCTGGGTAGGTGATTCTTGGTTGTAATCCCAATTCCTTTGCCCTCTGGAATATCATATTCCATGCCCTCTGGTCCTTTAATATAGAAGCTGCTAGATCTTGTGCTATCCTGACTGGGGCTCCACAGTACTTGAATTCTTTCTTTTTGGCAGCTTGCCATATTTTCTCCTTGACCTGAGAGCTCTGGAATTTGGCTATAATATTCCTAGGAGTTTTCCTTTTGGGATCTCTTTCTGGAGGTGATCGATAGATTCTTTCAATTTCTATCTTAGCTTCTTCTGGAATTTCAGGGCAATTTTCCCTGACAATATCTTGGAAGATGGTGTCTAAGCTCTTTCCTTGATCATGGTTTTCAGGTAGACCAATAATTTTCAAATTCTCTCTCTGGACCTATTTTCTAGGTCAGCAGTTTTTCCAAGTATTTCACATTGCCCTCTTTTTTTTTTTAATTCATTTGGATTTGCTTTATTGCGTCTTGGTTTCTCAGAAAGTCATTGGCTTCCATTTGTTCAATCCTCGTTCTTAGGCTATTATTTTCATCAGAGAGCTTTTGTACCTCCTTTTCCATCTGGCCAATTTGGCTTTTCAAGCTGTTGACTTTTTTCTCATGTCTTTCCTGCATCACCCTCATTTCTCTTTCCATTTTTTCCCTCTACCTCTCTAACTTTATCTTCAAAGTCCTTTTTGATCTCCTCTATGGCCTGAGACTAATTCATATTTTTCTTGGAAGCTTTAGATATAGGGGCCCTGATGTTGACATCTTCCTTTGAGGGTGCATCTCAATCTTCCTTGTCACTAAAGAAACTTTCTATGGTCCTCACCTTTCTCTGCTCATCTTGCCTTTCAGCTCTTTATAGTGGGGCACTGTTTCCAGGCTGCAGTATCCCAAGCTTCAGAAGGTCCCAGGTGGTATGATTTAAGGAGGAGCAGGTTCTTCATTTACCTGGCCTGTTCCCTGGTCCATAGATGACCCCAGACCAACTTGCTAATCAACCAGCTTTGTGTGGTTGTCAGCTCTGATGAGACTGTGCCCCTCCCCGACCTGGGCCACTGCTACTCAAGCCTACCCTCTGGTTCCTAGCAGGGGTGAAAAACCCAAGTTCTGCCTCAGTACCAGCATAGACCCCTGTAATCTCCCCCCTGCCAAAGGCTCGGCCCTCTCACCAGACTGTGAGCTTAGTTCCAGATGACACTGGCGCTTCAGCTGATTCAGGGGCTCTGGAGGGTTCTCTTTCTCTGGTGAGGCCTTCCTAGGACTGGATCTGTGTCAGGGTGACTCTGGGGTTGGGTTCCATTCCTGTCTCAACACAGCAGCTCCCTCCTTCCAACCTTCCAAACTGTCCTTGGTTGGAAGATGATTTCAGCACATTCTTCTGTGAGTTTTGCTGCTCCAAGAATTGTCCTATGGCATTATTTGGATGTTTTTGGAGTGATCATGTCATGAGTTGTTTTTGAACATGTTGAGTTTAAGATGTCTACTAGATATATAGTTCAAGATGTCTGAAAGGCAATTGGAGATGTGAGGGTAGGGGTCAGCAGAGAGGTTAGTTAGATAAGTAGATATGAGAATCATCAGCATAGAGATGGTAGCTAAATCTACAGAAGCTGCTGACATCACCAAAGTGAACTAATATAGGGGGAGAAATGTGTGGTCAAAACAGAAAACTAAATCAGGTGTCCTGATCTTTGCCTCAAAGTACATTTTTAAGAGACAGGTGATGTTTGTTTGAAACTTAGTACAACGTTCAAAGTCAAATACAGTGCAAACAATCAGTTTGTGACATGGATTGTTTCCAGAAAGGTTAGAGAAAAATACAGTATACAGCAATGGATAGTGAATACTGCCACGTTTTACCAAGTCACTTGGTCCTTTTATAATAAGAACAAGGAGAAGGAATTGGGATGATAAGGTGATCTCTCTTCTGCCTTGGTTTGACAACTTCTAAAGTATTATATTCCATTTAGGGCACCACGTTATAGGAATGTACACTGACAAACTGGACCTCATCCATAGTAGGGGTTAAGGATCAAAACAGTGGTTAACATTTATATAGCATTTTTTTTTTTAGTGAGGCAATTGGGGTTAAGTGACTTGCCCAGGGTCACACAGCTAGTAAGTGTCAAGTGTCTGAGGCTGGATTTGAACTCAGGTCCTCCTGCTCTATCCACTGAGCCACCTAGCTGCCCCTATATAACATTTTAGAGTTTGGAAAATGCTTCCCATGCTGTAGGCATCACTTGGGTTGTTTCATGCTGTAGATATCTAAATCAGCTTCGTATGCCATCCTTTATTATCTTAAGTTGTGCCTTTCTCCCCTAACCCCCCAAAAGTACTAGCTTTCCATTTCTCATCTAAGCCTCACAACTACCCTCCAAAACCAATGCCAACTGGTGGACTGTTTAGCTTGGCAGAGACTTGAGCACATTATAGCTTCCTTCAGATATTTTAAGAGTCATCATATAGATGGGACTCAATATAGGTTGGCTTAATTGACTTCTGAAGTCCCTCCCAAATTAAACATTCTATGATACTGATTTCAATTATGTGGGTCATATCAGCCAATAAAAAGATGATAGTGTAAGGGCTATTGAGAAGCTTGGCTCCCATGGAAAGGGTGTGGATGGAGCTGAGTTTGATAGAAGTCAAAGAGAAGCTTGGTAGGAAATGGAAGACTCTGGGATCAATAATGATAATTTAGCATTCCTGTGAATGAACCACTGTGGAGTCAGCCAAATATTTTGAGTAGAAGAGATGTAAAAAGCAGTGGGCTTAAGAAATTATTTTAAACCATAGTTCATGGAGAGTTACACAATAGGGGGCAGCTAGGTGGCACAGTGGAAAAAGCACTGGCCTTGGATTCAGGAGAACCTGAGTTCAAATCTGGCCTCAGACACTAGAAACTTACTAGCTTGACCCTGGGCAAGTCACTTAACCCTCACTGCCCCACAAAACACGCAAAGAATGAAAGACAAAGCCACAGTTGGCTCTCGACCTCTGAGAGCAGAAGTCAGTGGACAAGCAAGAAAAAGAGAGCTATATGCTCTTGTGTGTGTGAAAGGGTGAAAGATAGAGAAGAGCACATGGAAGTAATACCATCACAGCTTAATGCTGCCAGGGAAAACCAGAGTAGTCCCCATTTTTATGAAATATTGATTCCTAAAGTTAAATAAATGGTTGTTGAATATTTGTTGAATGAATGATTCCTTATACTATTCTTTAAGTCACTTCATTTTGCTATATGAAAACAACTATTTTCCTAGGAAATTATTTGCCCAGTTGGTAGAAATTAATGACTCACTAACTCAGGTGGACAAATTACTATCAAATTAAATCAATTTGTAAATTTTTCACCTCAAAACTTTGCACATAAAAATTTAACACTTTAGACTAGAGTTGAAAGAGGAAGAGTATGAAGTACAACAGAACTGGAACCAGGAGAGCTGAATTCAAATCCTAACTCTGACACTGACTAGATGTATGACCATGGAGAAATTGCTTAAATTTCCTGAGCCTCAGTTTATTCATCTGTAAAATGGAAGTAATAACTACCAGCACCTTTCAGGATTGTTGTGAGGAAACTAAGTTACTGTCATTAAAAATTGTGGTCCCACAAAGTCCTTCTACTCCAATTTACTTTTTATTTAATTTTGGTTTTGGCCATGGCAACCCATGAACCTAAGAAAAACTTTAAAATGAGTGTCAGTCCTATGTGGCCCCCATCAGGTTCTGGAGTAACATTTTCAGGGGGTAAGAAAGTGGGGCAGGGCAGGGAGATGAGTTTTTAGACCATCAATAAACATCAACTTGATTGGTACTGTAAATCTGAGATTCCTTTTTAAATTACCAATAAGGGAACATAAGAATGTTCCTTAAATCATGTCATGCATGATATTCTTGCTATAAACAATACTAGAAGAGACAAGTTGCAGTTGAATAGAAGAATAGCACAATCACGCCTTGAAGAAAGAAGCAAAGAATAGAGTTGGTTGAATAGTTTTTGCTGTGTTCCCCAGAGGCAACAAAAAAATTATATATTTGGTCATCGGGGCCAGGTAAGTAGGAACAGAATCATATGGATACAGCAGAAGGAGGAGAATAACAGCAGTTCTTATGTCTGACAGTGCTTCTTAAAGTCTATAAGGTACATAACCAACAAGAGAGATGCATGCCAAGGTTTTGCCCATTTTACATATAGGGAAACAGGCTCAATGAAGTAACTTTCCCAGGTAATAATACAGGTAATAATTATCTGGATTGAGCAAAATTCAGGTTTTCTGACTCACAAGATTAGGGATATTACACAAAACTGGTTCTATGGGAAGAAATTATCAGAAGCAACTGGTGTGGATGGGGATCTTTGGGTCCTCCAATCCAACACTTCTTTGCCTTCAGAGAATTCAAACTTGAAGGGGGTGAGGTGGAAGACTGGACTATTGCTCTTACTGGTTAATTTAAGGGTGTTCAACCAAAAGGTTCAAGTGAGCTCAAAGAAACTTCAGATGTTGAATTTGGAGGAAGTCTTGCTGGAATGGGATCAGGTTCTACTGCATGTCTCATAAATAAGATGGCCAGTCATATGGAGGAGTTAGATTTGTCTAACTGGGCTTCAAAGGCAGAACTAACCTTGGTGGATGGAAGTTGTAGAGAGATTCTCCCAGCTAACAGAGCTCAACAAAAGTGGATTTCCCACCACTGAGGATGTAAAAGCATAGGCCAAATGACAAGGATCTCAGGGGAATCCCTATTTACATGTGAGTTGGACTTTTGATCACTGAAGTTCCCCCAATCCTGAGATTCTCTTTCACTTTTTATAAAATGCTCTGATTCTGTAACATGGAGTAAGAGAAATACATATGGGACAAGGTATGTCCTATAATTGTAGCCAGCACCACAACAGGCATAGGAGGACAATAAAAGAAATTTTCTTATGTCATCACCCTGGACAAGGATGCTTGGTTTTTAGGGCAGGACCTTACATTAAAAGGTAAGGCTTCAGTATGAACAACCTTATATAAACAAGCCCTGCCAAAGGTGTTTTTATGTATTCATTTGGTCCCACTTTACTGAATATTAATGGTTTCTATAAGATTCTGTTCCTTCTATATGCATCATTGGTTTTGGTGGTGTTTTAAAAAATAAAACAGACTTGCTATTGAAGAAAGAACAAAGAAAAAAAATTAATCCATTGAGCCAGTGACTGAAATTTTAATTTGGATACAGCTGAACTCGGGGTATTTTTCTGGGGAAAAAAAAGGGGGGGAGTTTTTTGGTGCCCCTTCCTTAAGTCCAGATGGCCAAGTCCAAAAAAAACAAAACAAAAACAAAACCCCACTACAAACTCCATAGTAGGATGTTCTCTGAGAAGGGCTATCTCAATAGTACTTAACATCATTAAAATTTTTTATTTTTGAAACTTCAGAAACAAAGACTTGTTTTAGGAAATGTATTTTTACAGTATAACGTTTTTACAGGTAACCTTATACAAGGATTGTGACATGGAAGACTTTGGATTTAGCGTATCAGATGGACTGCTGGAAAAAGGAGTATATGTTAAAAATATTCGCCCCACTGGACCAGGAGACCTAGGTGGCTTAAAGCCCTATGACAGGCTCTTACAGGTAAAGCCAAATGTGCAATCTCAACCATGCATGTCTAAGGTGGCGTATATAATTAACTATGCAAGACCAGATGGGCATATTTAGGACCTGAAAGTGGTGGTCTGTTCGACTAGTAGAGGAGGATCCCACTGGGGAGAGCCTTTCAGCTCTATTATTTTTCCTTCTCTAAGGTCCCTGCCAGATCTAAACTCTGAGTCCTTCCCACCAGCTCCTCTCTCCACACCCTCATCATCTTGGCTCTGGCATCATTTTGGTGACAACCTCAAAACCTGACTTTACCAAGTGGTTTCCTGATGTCAAGAGGAAGGTGGGACTACTGGATGCAACAGTTTATCCTTGCTGTAAAATTTGTTTTAAGGAAGAAGAGTACAAGAATAATATTAGTACCTTCTGTAATAGGATCTCTCAGTAAAGACCTATGCCCTTTTAAAAAATATTCAGTAGACAGTATCCATTTCACATGACCTCTGATTCCAAAGAATTACACATTCCAAAGAAGCAAGCCACATTAGTGTTGGACTGCTGGTACCGGACTAGTAAGAGCAATGGACGACTAGAGTGATGTGGTTCCTAAATTCCCCTTCTCACTCCTGGATCAGCTAAAGGGTTAATACTCTCCAAAGGTCCATCACACTCGAGGTACCTGCAATTCTCTCTCCTCTAAGGAGGCAAAGTCCAAAGGGATAACTCATGCTGCTAATAAGCAATCATTCTCTATGAAATCAGAGCCTAGCTGCTTCTAATTTGAACTCACACCCCCTGAATAATCTCCCATCTAGGGCTTACAGTTTCACTCTAAACCTTAAGGTAAATGGCCCTTTTATAACAGGCATTGTCACCTGAGTAACTGCTCCTATCCAAGGACCCTGCCCAGTCAATCCCACCATAGGATGTAGAGGGTCCAGATAATGGTTTACTGACAACTTCCTCCTTCCTCTCCTATATGGAGTGAGTCCCATTATAACTTAGTCACCTTAAATTCTAAAGTCATGGCACTGACCTAATACTGTACCTCAAACATATGAATGCATAACAAAATAATCACTAGCAGAGCCCTCTTTTAACTTGATGGGGTCCAATATAAACATAATATCCCATTCCATAATGAACTACAGATTCTATTTCCTAAAAACTTTTTATTCCTGGAAATTTGATATAAATGTATTGCTCTGTAAATGTCCCCAACTTCCCCTTTATCAATGCATCAGTTGTTTCACATGGACTTTGTCCCAGGCTTCTGACCCCCAACATGAACAATCCAGAACCTTTTCCATGTATGCTTTCCAGATAATTAAGTGACTATGAACAAACATCTCAACAATTCCCAATGCAGATTCCCCCAGCATGTATACCATTTTCAAATCCTCTATTTCCCCCTTCAACACCATTTTACTCTTCATCTTGGCCACATACATTGGGCACATTTAACCCAAAGTGGTGTTTTTTGCAAAACTTTTCTCAGAAGTTCCCCCTGGTGTCATGTAAAGGAGATTTCCAAACATTGCTTATGTAATCACAAAAGCACTTTGGATGCTGCTGAGGACTGCTAGGGCTAGCCAAGAAACTTAAAATATAATGCCTGACATTTCTCATAGAAGGCCAAAATATTTCACTCTCCCTTTGATGAAATGCCTAGCAAGAGTTCAAGTAAATGGGCTTACATGCTGCTAAGCTAGGTTTTACTGGCCCAAGATACTATGGATCAACTGCATAAAGATGGCTTTACTTAAAAAGCTACATCCAACCTCACAGAGAAAAATGAAAAGGTACCTTATTGTCATGGTTATAATAGGGATTTCTAATTCTATGTCATTTTAAAAATCCATATATTCTTACCTTTCAATTCCTGCCTAACCAAGATTGGAGAAATGTTGAGATAGATTGGTAAGCAAAGGTCTCAAAGTCCACTACTGCCATTCTGTACTTGGTTAGTCGAAGCACCCGGTGGGTCCACAACCTTTAATTTTCTAGGGAGCATTCAGGAATTGGGGAAAAAGGGATCCATTTTCTTGATATTCAGTTGTATAGACAAAATGGGCCACATTTAACTGGCACATTGGTCCTGTTTTGAACAATAAAACCTCTTTTAAGATCATATAATCTTTGAGCTCAAAAAGCCCACCTCCACCCCCCACTAAAGAGAGCATTCTCTCTACACCATCTACGTGGCTTCTTTAAATCTTACTTGAGTTATCTGCCACCTAAGTCATAAATATGGCCCTTTTGTCCCCTTAAATTCCTTGAGCCAACTGATCCAAACCAAGTTAAGTAATTGTTCTATCATGAAAAAACACTGACTTCTATTAACATGGATAACTGAGCTGTCTAAATTGATTAAACAAAATGTCTTCTTCACTAAAGAGGATTCCAAAGTTGTTGCTTTCTTATTTTTCTCTAAATATACTCATTTACCAGAAGAACCCGATTATGTAGAAAGCAGCAGCATGGCATGAATCTCAGAATTCCATTATCACTCTACAATCAAGATCTAGCCCTCTCTTAACCACAACCTCTCCCATGACCTCAAACCTATTAAACTTACTCATTGCTTTCATTATTCATTCCTCCTCCTTTTTCCAATGTATCAGTCCCCATTCTGACTTCACTTGCTCCCCTTAGCTCCCTTCTATTCCATCATCGATTTTAATGATGGCCTTCTTAGAAGCCTAGAATCCCTTCTTACCTCTCACCATGGTTGGCACTCTCCAACCATGAGTTACTCTCACCATTTGCCTTTTTCTCTTCCCAGGCTGCCAAACACTGGTATTAAAAGGAAGTAATGAAAATATGCCAGTAGGTCCATTATAAAACAATGCAATTTAACATCAACTGGGCTCAATAATCCTTTTATTCACTTTTTGTATATTGTCAAATTCCCCATAGGACCCATTTCACACTTTTTCTAACTAACCTCAAGCTTCCACCCATCACTATTCCCCTCATTCTAAGATGATTACCCAGCTAAAGCTCCTTTCATATTCCCCTACTATTCCTAAGAAAGATATGTCCTTCAACTTTCCAAGACAAACCCACCTATTTCCATTCCTATTTCTTCTAGGACACTGTTTTATCATCATCCCTATTCTTTTATGTTTTCATCTTTTCTTTCTCTATGGACACTCCAAGCCCCACCCTACACACACACCTTGCAACTATAATCTGGTATTCCTTATATTAAGGTGCTTTTTTTTAAGCTTTAAATTTAAAAGCCTTTCTTCAACTTTACCTGCTAAAACAGGGTTCTTAACCTATAATCTATGAACTTGTTTTAAAAACTTATTTTAACAGTTGATTTCCTTTGTAATTTTAGATATTTGGTGCATTTGAAAATATCCTGAGAAAGGATCTGTAGACGTCACCAAAACAAAAAAAGTTTAAGACCTCTTGTCCCAAAACTCCTATCCTATCTTCTTTTTCCAAACTCTTAAAGGCAGTAGGAAACAATGAAGAGTCTGAACACTTGCTCAAAACTGTGCTTTAGATTTTTTTATATCAGCAGCTGTGTGGAGGCTGAATTGGAAAACGGTTGGAGATAACTTGAGTCAGGATAACCAATTACAAGCTTATTATAATAGTAGTCTAGGTGGGAAGTGACAAGAGCCTGAAATAGGGTGGCCATTTACTCAAATGAAGAGAGAAGGGGATGAATGGGAGAGAAAGTACGGAGGTAGAACCCACAGAATTTGCTAACTGTTTGGATATGTGGGGCCAAAGAAGGGAAGACGAGCTGAGGTTGTGGTAACAGGAAGAATGATAGTATGAACAGAAATCAGGAAACAGGACGAGGATCCAACTCAGACCAAGAAGAAGCAACCAAACAGGTAGGAGAAATAGGAGACAGAAGTGTCACAGAAAAACCAAGAGAAGAGTATCCTGGAGGGGACAGTCAATCAGTCCCATCATTCAAGAAATATTACATGCCAGTTATCAACCAGGAACTGCTGTAGGGCACGGGGAGGAAGTACAAAGATGGAAATCCCTACTCACAAGCAGCTTAATACATAGTGCACAAACATAAAGTTAACACGCACACACATTGAGTAAAAGTAATCGGGGAAGCACTAGCAGCAGGCAGGAGGAAGTTCAGGAAAGACTTCACACAGAAGATGTTATCTAAGCAGCATTTTAAAGGAAGAAATTCTGAGAGACAGGTAAGAAGGCAGGAGGGATGGTCAGTACGGAGACAAGAGACAAAGTGAGTGGGGAACAGAGAGAAGGCCGGTCTGTCTGGATCACTGTGATATAGCCACACAGTCAGAAGCTGATGAGATCAAAGATGAGGACTGAGAAACCTCGTGACTCAACAATTAAGAGATTGTTAGTAGCTTGGAGAGAGGGACTTACCACCACTCAAGATATCCTCTGTCTTCCAACTTTCTCCTTTTTCTGTATCCATTGCACTGCACAGCATCCTCCCTTCTGTCTCCACCCCTTCTGATTTCACCTCAAGATTCTGTGTTGTCTTATGCCTCAAACAATAAGCTCCAAATGACAAAATGGCCATTCTTGACCTTTCAGGTTAACCATGTCCGTACAAGAGACTTTGACTGCTGCCTCGTCGTGCCCCTCATAGCAGAATCTGGCAATAAATTGGACCTGGTTATTAGCAGAAACCCCCTGGCTTCTCAGAAGGTGGTCCCAGATCAACAACGTACTTTACCTGGTGGAGAATGGGGGGACCAGAACAGAGCTTTCTTTCAACAAACCGGACATGGTGGTAGTCTGGAGACGCGAGAACCCACAAACACATTATAGCAAAGATTTTTATAAAATGACAAAGGACGATATATACATGGTGCTAAAAAAAAATCCCTTTAAGATATCTGTGACATCTGAGGCACAGATCAATCATGTGGCATTAATTGTAAAGCACAGGGGCTTTTAAATGTCTCTCATGGCTCATGTTCACTATTCTTTTAAAATTGGAAGATTTTCTGGTGACCACTATGTTAATTGGCAGGCCAAGCCCAATGATAGAGCAAAAAAGATAGCAAGAAGTAGGTAGGTCTTTTCTTCCCTCCCATTAATAAACTAAAGGATCTTTTGAAAAGTCAGTTTCATACTTCATCTTAATATGACTGGTTTTGAGAAAGGAAAAAAATCTCATTTTCTAAAACCTTTATGATAGTATCTTATAATTAATTTTTAAACCAGCTGGTTACTGGGTCTTAATGTAACAGTAATCTGTATGAACAAGGCTCTTTGTAAATTTAGCTTTATTATGGGTAGTGTTTTGTGAACTCTTGGTCTGCTACAATGGGAGGGGTGCAGATATGAAATTAAGTTATATTAAAGTATTTCCACAAACATGCACGTAAGAGGCTATGGTAGGTGGTGGTGAAATGTATTGCCCAAGTATAGGAACAATTTTACTAGGATGTATGTTATTCCCTATGCAAGAAAATACTGAACAGGTCATGTCTTGCGACCTATAATTTTTTTTTTAATGGGGATTATTTCTTAAGTAGATGAAAACCTCTGAAAAAGGACTACAATGCCCTAAAAACTCAATCTGAAGGTTTCTGTTCTTAAGTTCATTTGTTTTCCTTTTAAAAAAATGACTTAAATAAATACTTGTAACAAAGAACAAAGTGTATTCAAATGAGGTCAACTTAATGCCAGGCAAATCAAATCCATATCACTGCATAATGTTGTTTTGACAGATCGAGGGGCGTATAGCACATGTATTTAGAAATTCCACTGAAATATATTTTGTTCTGAGCCATGCCACTTATAGAGATTGTAAATACATTTTACAAAATACATTGCCAATTCCTACCACCCCTCAAGCAATAAATGGTGACAATTGCTTCTTATCCTCCTGAGCAACTGTTTTCAGTTGTTCATATATTTTGAGTAATCACTGTTATCTGTTAAATATAAAAAAAATTAACTAGATCTATATATTGACTGTAGAACCTTCATTAACAAAATAGTCATTTTCTAACCCTTTTGGTTTGGGTTAAAAATTCAAACACCATTTAGAAAAAGTATCACTATCTTCTTTAACCTTATTTCATGAAAAAGCTCACCTTCCTTTTGTGCACACACAAATGTTTGCTTCATTCAACACTGCCAGGGCAAGAAAAGAAAATTTAAAGCAGAATCATGTTTGAAAGAATCATGAGTCACTTAAATATGTATTTTTATTTGTAACAAACAAGTATTAAACTGTAAAGTATTTTTGTACAAATTTAATACTTTAATAGCATGATATTTATCGTCTATGTATGGTTTTTGGGAGCTCAGAATTGTTGCAAATTTGTATGAAAAAAATCAAGCTGTACACAGTGGAATAAACAGTAATTTAAAAAAGACAAAGTATGACATTCAGTATAAACCTAAATCCACTTTGGCTAGATATTGCAGAGTATAGAACAGATATAATACAAGATTGAAAGTTTAATTTAGATGAATGATGTTTAAAAACAGAGGTCTTAAAATAATGCAGGACTTCCAAGAATTTAGTTCATGAAAATATTTTATATGACACATATCTATGATAAACCATGGAACTGACAGAAGATGCTTCAACTATTGTGCCATCTTTCTTTAACAAGGATGACTATTTTGACCATGGAAGACTGCAGTTATTTTTTTCACTTTCAATTCAATCCAACAATTAAGCACCTACTATTTATAATGCACCGATTTTTACAACTGTTGAATAGAAGCATCTTATCACCTCGTCAAATTCTATTAAAATGAACATTTAAACTATCCATATTCTTGACTTTCTGGAATATATTATTTGTAAATCTTACATGGAATTTACTCTATAATCCAGTGAATGGATCAAAGCCAACAAGATGAAATTTGACTAGAATAAATGTGAAGTCCTGCATTTAAGTGTTTAAAATCAATTAAGTCAGTAAATAAGAGGTGGGGGGGGGGGGAGGTTGGGGGGAGGATTTGACTTGAAAATCATTCATATGAAATAAAAATAAACAAACCAACCAGGGTGATACATCTTAGAAAGGGCACTGTTTAAACTGGAGGGTGTCCAAAGGAAAGCACAAACAGGCTGGTGAAGAACTTTAAGGTCATGCCACATAAGGATCAAAAGAAGAACCAAGGATGACTTCAGCTAACATTTAGTCTGAGAAGACATGAAAGCTGTCTAATAGCTAAAGGATAGTTGTGTGGATGAGGGATTACAGAATTAGCCACAAGGGGTGGAAGTTGAAGAGAGGTATATTCCTCTCCCTCCTTTCCAAGGAGGGACTTTTGGTTTCCCCTCACTGAAGGTTTTCAAACAAATGCAGCATGACCACTTTTCAGGTATGATGTGGGGAAGTTTTCTTGTTCAGGTGCAGGCTGGACTTGAGGGCCTTGGGGGGGGAGGAGGGGAGAATCTCTTCCAACTCAGATTCTACAAATCAGTATGAGATGGCTCCTAAAAAATGCTAATGTAATCTTAGGCTGCATTTATAGAAGCAAAGTCATTAGAGTAAGAGGGGTAAATTAGACTTGTTTAGCCATGGGTAGATCTAAGAATGATGGAGGTTGCAAAGAGGCAAATTTAGGCATGAAAAAAACCTTCATAACAATCAGAGTGATCCCAAAGTCGAACTACACTGTCTTGGTTCTCCTTACTTAAGGTATTCAAGCAAAGACTGTATGAGAATTACCATGTAGGAGAGTGCAATAGAGGAAATTTCTGTTCCAATATGGTTTCGACTAGAACTCACCAAAATCAGATCTGGCCAACAATGGAATGGGTTGCCTTACAAAACAGTTCTTTGTCCCTGAAAAATCTTGGTAGCTCCTTGTCCCTAAAAAAACCCCACCGTTCGATGATATGGCAGAAAGAATTCCTGTATTACACTAGGGGTTGGAGGGGATAACAGTTCTTTTCTAATTATATTCTATTACTGTAAACGGTTAGGTTGAAATCCAAACATCATTTCTTTTTGGCATTTTTTTTACTATCTTTCATTCAATAAGACATTAAAAATTATATCATGTAATACATGATTGCATCATAGAGACAGTAAAATATTCTAAAAATGTATTTGTTCATTTATTCAAATCTCATATTCCATGGACAGCTTTTCTAACGCCAGACTGGTTTTTCCCATTATGCTTTTGGGGTTACCTCCTTCTATACTGTCAGTTGGAGGCTGCCTACAAGATATGAACTAAATTGTATGTTTGCCTAAATATAACAATTTCAGAGGTAAGTATACATTTGGGATGGATGATGAGAATCTTACAATGCATTCTAAAACCTTTCCTCAAAACACTTTCTAAATGCCATTTTTGGCACTGGTTTCAGGTGCAGTTTAGAGTCACACTTTGTTTTACCAAAAAATAAAATTACCCAAAGGTTGATCTCTTCCTGATTCACTGGTCTTGGCTCCAAAAGACTTCTCTACCCACAGAGTTGTTAGTTGGCTACTATGTTCCACACTCAGAAAAACATGCAACAAGCATGAAGTTCCCAAAAGGAAGATCTCAGCATGATTTGCACCCTGGGAAGTATATGGCCTCAACAGGTGGGTACTTTTTAAAAGGAGGTAACACTCTTTTGGTATAACAATTCTAGTGTTTGTTTTAAAGTATAGTCCCATTACTCTGTAGCCATACCCCCATATAATGATTAAATTTTTTTCTGCCCTAATCCAATAACCAAATCATATTATCAAAGATAAGCAAATACTGACCATAATTATACTAACAATTAAAGCCATAATACTAAAATTTTGAAAAAGTTCAAATAAAACTATGTAAGTTTTGGGTTTTGTATCATGTTTCATTTTTAAAAGCTCATTTTAGCTTCTCTGTTATAAGTTATGCCAGTAAAATGCCTTTAAATCTTCATGCTTTTGCTTTAAAATAAAATCTGTAAAATATAAAAATTCTACTTAAAACTTGGCCAATTTTACCTTCATCATTTGAAGATATTGCTATGTATTTTCTCATCAAAGACAAAAATGTGTCATAATCATTTTGTTCAGCCAGAACTTAAGTTCTTTCACTGCTCGCAGTTTTGAAAAGCTGCTTGGGAGTCAAGCTATTCAGGGTCATATTTTGAAGTCTGGCAGATACAAGTGGTGATGTCTGTTCCACCTGTCAAAATAATTTTTAAAAATGTTAATGCCACTAAAGTTAAACCGATTTACCATACTGACTAACTGAAGATTAGAAAATTTGATTTCACCCCTCCAACCTTTTAAGCAGTCTACTCTCTGGCAGCCTTAACCTTTACAGTTGTGGGCTAAAACTAATGGCTATAAGCCAAGGTAGAGATTTCAATAGTGCTTAATAGATTGACTGCCCATGGATATAGTCATAGTCATGAGCTCCAAACTACTTTTTCTCACACAACCCTAAATAAACAATTTTTGAACCCATACCCCTAAAAAATGAATATATGTATAAATAAAATATAAATAAAACCTGTGCTACATAAATAAAATACACATGCTCTTACTTATGCACCCTATAAAACATATACAAAAATAGAAAAAAGAATGTGAAAAATATGAAAACCAACACTGCAAAGCTATTATTAATAGCGCAAAAAATCTTTCTGATAATAATGTTTAGTGAAAGCAATGTGATTCATATACTTCATTATTTCAGAAAAATCCTTCTACATCCTGGGAGAAAGGGTACACTCACAAATAATAACTGTATTTAGTTCATTAAAATAGTTAATTCGATCCAAGTAGCTAATTGACCAAAAAGGTGAATGTCTTTACTCTTTAGATACTTCATTACTGAAAAATAAGCAACACAATAATCAAATAAGGCCATGATAATCACAGAACATAACACCTTTTCAGCAGCAGTCATGTTTCTGTGCATGAATATTCACCATATACCATACAAAAGTAAAAGGGAATGGTCTGATTTCACCTCAGGTGAAAGCTTTTGATATCAAGTCATTCTTCTTTATGTGGCTCTGCTTAACGGATATAATCACATCTTAATTTCCTCTTCATATTTGGATTTTTCGGTTGTGTTTTCAGATACACCATACTTGGCCCCTACTGACTGTTCCCTTATTTGTAGTGGTAACCAAGACAAGTCCAGGGGGTCCTTTAAACAGTGGTATCCTCAACCTAAGCCCACCAATGCTCCTCTAAAAGCTACCCATGCCTTCTACCACTTGCTCTCTACAATGTACGCTCCACAGGTAACAAATTACGTTTCACTTGAAATCTTCTCCTTCCTTCTGGCCCTGACACTGAGCTCCCTCCTGGTGACCCAGTCTCCCCGGCCACTCACCACTGAACTGGTTGCACTTTCCCTCATATTCCCACCTCATGGGGGGGTGGGGGTGGGGGTGAAATACTCCTGGTTTTTCATGGATCCTTCCCTTATCTATCACCATCACAGCCATCCCTCTTCTTTGGAGATTTAATCAATCTACATCACCCAATCAAGATTCTAATGGCTACTCTCTACTGACCTTCAGAACCATTTCCTTCCTTCCTTCCTTCCTTCCTCAATGAGTGCAGTACCTGGCTCATAATCCTTCTTTCCTTGGTAACTCCTGTCCGAGACTTTAACATACATGTTGATAATCCCTCAACACCTTAACTTCACAGTTCCTCACTTGGTTACTTAGAGTGCTGTATCTGGAGTCAGGAAGACCAAAGTTCAAATCTGGCCTCAGACATTTACTTAATCTCTGCCACAGTTTCTTCAACTGTAAAAAGGGAATGTTAATGATAGCATCAACCTTGAAGGGTTGTTGTCAGGATCAAACTACTTGGCAGAGTGCCCAGAATATAATGTTCCTTTTCCTTCCCTTCACATTACCTACTCTTCGACCCACCTCAGCCGTACAGAGATGCTCACATACTCCTGATCTTGCCATCACCCACAAATGTACCATTTTCATGCTCGTGAACTCTAAAATTCTTTTATTTGAAAACTAACGGTTATTCATACCAACTCTCCCTCTGCCTTGCAATCCCCAAACCTGTTCTTCATCTTCAACATAACCCAATCCTGGCTACTCGCCCTTCAGTTCTTTCCTAGTTCATTACTCCTGAACTGACCACACTTTCCTCTCCTGAAGCGTGGCAGTTCAACTCAGCACTGTGCTCAGGTCCCTTATCCAGATCTTGCCCTGTCAAGTGTTAGCCCTAAATTATTCCCAACATTCTCACTACCTTCGCTTCCACACTGCTGAAGGAGGATAGAGAACAATCACAAAACACATTTATGTTATATAACCTCTACTAGGCCCTCCCTTCAGCAGGGAATCCTTTTATATGTCCTTAATTGACTCACTATCCCCCTCAGCACGGGTTTTTCCAAACATGCCACGGCTTCCTCCCCGCTGAGCTGAGAACCTTACCTCCTATTTCACTGGAAAAATTGAGGCCATTCCTCAAATCACTAAGGGAGCTCTCTCTTCTTCACCCTGTCTTCCAAGAGGTGACCCTTCTCTTTGCCAGGACAAACTTCTCTACAAGCACGTGTGATTTCATTCTCCAGTAGACTGCCCCTTCCGTGATTCCCTACACTTTCACTCATCTTCAATCTCTCCCTGTCTACTGGCTGCTTCCACACTTCTACACTTCCTAAAAGCATGTCCATGTCTCCCCCAGCAAAATAAATAAATAAATAAATAAATAAATAAATAAATAAATAAATAAATAAATAAATAAATAAATAAATAAATAAATAAAATAATGCTCATTTTATGCATCCATCTCTGACTATCCTCCTATAGCTCTTTTCTACCTTTTTGAGCAAACTACATTAAAAGGCTATACTGACGTCCCCACTTGCTTTCCTCTCACTTTGTTGAACTCTCTGCAGCCTAGCTTCTGACCTCAGTATTCAATTGAAACTGCTCTCTTTAAAGTTCCCAATCATCTCATTGCCAGACCTAACAGTCTTTTCTCAATTCTCATCCTTCCTGACCTCTCTGAAGTCTATGAAACTGTTAATCACCTTCTTTTTTTTTTTTTTAAAGAAATAGTATGGTTCATTCAGCATCTATACTCCACAGTTCTTTTTTTTTTTTCCCTTGGATTTGGAGATCCTCTTCTATCATGAGTTCCCTAGAACTCTTCTGTACCATTGCATTGGTGAGAAGAATATAGTCCATCACAGTAGATCAACACTCAATGTTGATGATACTGTGTACAATGTTCTTCTGGTTCTGCTCATCTCACTCATCATCAGCTCACGCAAGACCCTCCAGGTTTCTCTGAACTCCTCCTGCTCATCGTTTCTTACAGCACAATAGTATTCCATTGTATTCATATACCACAACTTGTCCAGCCATTCCCCAATTGATGGGCACCCCCTCAACTTCCAATTCCTTGCTACCACGTAAAGAGCAGCTATAAATATTTTTGTACATGTGGGTCCCTTTCCCCTTTCCATGATTTCTTTGGGAAAAAGACCTAAAAGTGGTATTGCTGGGTCAAGGGGTACGCACAGCTTTATTGCCCTGTGGGCAAAATTCCAAATTGCTCTCCAGAATGGTTGGATCAGTTCACAGCTCAACCAACAATGAATTAGTGTTCCAATTTTCCCACAGCTTCTCCAACATTTAAATCACCTTCTTCTTGATGCTCTCTTCTCAAGGTTTTCGTGACACTGCTTTCTCCTGGTTCTCCTTCTACTGCCTTAGTGTTCATTCTAAAGTCCCATTTGCAAAGGTCTTTTTTCAGATTATACCCACTAATCATGCATGTCCATAAGGCTCGGTCTTGGCTCATTTTCCCCATCTTTTAAATTTCATTTGGTTATCTTGTCAGTTACCTTGGATACAATGATCACCTCTATTCAGATGATTCTCAGACTTACTTGTCCCCCTTTAACCTCTCTCCTAACCTCCAGTGGTAACTGTCCTGGAAAACAAAGTCTATTACATATTTAAGTATGGAATAGCAGAGATAGCCATCCTCAAAACCAGTTCAGGTTTTCCTAGTTTCAAGGCCAGCTCACCAGCCGCTATGCAACACTGCCTCTCAGCAAAATAAACTAAAGCCAAATGCATACATCCCCATTGTTCATGTACCATTAATTGAAGATGGGATAGGATCTTCACTTTAGGAACCTGAATCCCATTTTGCTATCTAGACTGAAATTCTAGAACATTAGAATCAGGTATTTTTAGAAAAAATCCTGGGGCAGCTAGGTGGTGCAGTGGATAAAGCACTGGCCTTAGATTCAGGAGGACCTGAGTTCAAATCCAGCCTCAAACACTTGACACTTAACTAGCTGTGTGACCCTGGGCAAGTCACTTGACCCCAATTGCCCTGCCCCCCCCAAAAAAAGAAAAGAAAAAATCCTTGTCCTTGGAATTCACTCACCTTCTCCAAGTTAAAAAAGGGATACCTTGGCTATAGAAAAAGGCCAAGTAATTCAACAGAAAATCTCTATTCACATGGAAAGGAAAAGAACAGGGAAGGAAGTAGACTTTATTCACCTTTCTTACTATTTCTTGCTGCTTTTAAAAGAAGCAATGATTCAGGATGTTTAGGGAGTGTAGCAAAATTATGTGTAGATGCTAACAAGAAAAAGGAAACTTGAACAAGTGTGATCTTTTCAGGTCCTTTCCATTTTAAGATTAGAATTCTTTATAAAAATAAATATGGAAAATTAATGCAATTAGAATAAGGAGGGAAACAACTAGAAAAACAACTACAAGTATTTCTAATAAGTGTCTCACATGCAAGAGACATACAAATATTTAAAAATAAGTCATTCCCCACTAGATAACTGGTCAAAAGATTAAACACTATGGGAAAGCATCACTAATAAAGAGAATACAAATTAAAACAACTCTGAAATTCCAACCTCAAATTCATCAAACAATGGCAAAGATCAGAAAAGGAAATGACAAAGACGTATAGGAAGTCTGGTACACTGCTGGTGGAGCTGTAAGTTGATTGAACCATTCTGGAAAGCATTTTGGAACTCTATAACACTAAAGTCACTATAATGTGAATAACCTTTGACCTAAGAATTCACTATTAAGCATATACACTAAAAAGATAAAGAAAAGACTCGGATGTATAAAAGTACTTATAGTAGTAAATTTTCTTATAGCAAAGAACTGGAAACAATGGAGATGCCTATCAAACAGGATAAGACTTAATAAATCATGGCTGGGGCAGCTAGGTGGTGCAGTAGATAAGGCACTGGCCCTGGATTCAGGGGGACCCGAGTTCAAAGCCAGACTCAGACCCTTGACACTTACTAGCTATGTGACCCTGGGCAAGTCACTTAACCCCAATTGACTCACAAAAATAAACAAATGAATGAATAAATAAATAGATAGATAGATAAATCGTGGCTTATGGATGTAAGAGATAAAGGGATAGATTCGAAGAAGCCTAGGAAGGTTTATATGAACTAATGCAGAGTGAAGTGAGGTAGGACCAGAATAACTGATAACACAATACTATAAAAGAAAGCAACTCTCAAAGACCTAGGAATTCTGAACAGTACTATGACCAACTGTGACTCCAGAAGGGTGATGATGAGTCATATTTCCCTCCTGACAGAAAGACTATGGACTAGAGGTACAGAATGAGATATATTTTCAGACAAGGACAAATGTATAGATTTATCTTACATAACTATACTTGTTACAAGGGATGCCTTTTCTTAGGGGAGGGAAGAAATGGGAAGAATAGAGGAATACTGATAAGTGATGCTAAAAAATAGGAAGAAAAGAAAATCAATGAAACAATTTATAAATATAAAAGAAGACATGGATAAACAGTACAGTGTTGCTACTACCTTGTTACATTTAATACATACTTTTAAAAAACCCACTCCAGCCTATCTATAAAAGAAATTTACAATTTCATGTAAAATTCTCCTCTTCTGTTCTTTGTATATGGAAATGTTTTGACCTTTGTCAAATTCCCAATAACAAAAGAGATAATTAAAATAAATATGGAGTGGGAGAAAGATACCTCCTAAAATATGGGTTATGATCAAGTTCAATATTTGAAATAAATTCAACTAAGGTAAATATTGATAGCTCAATTCTATTTCTTTGAAGGAGATTCACTACAAGGTTAATTCCAATTGTTAAAAGTATTGCAAGCAATTAAAATACTGACCCTAAAATCTAGGGTAAAAACGTGTTTGTAAAACTATCACGATTTATAAATTTTCAGAAATTCCTTTTATGGTTGTTTTTTCTATGTCACCTGAAAAACCAGTAAATGAATCAGAATGGAGTACTCTGAAAAATAATTATTTCTACTACTCATCCCTAAAATCCAATTTAAAAGTAAAACTCTACCAAATACCTAAAACTTTTATTTAGTTATGACATAAGAATTTTTTCAAAAACAAGTTGCATGTAACAATAGCTAACATTTATGTGGTGCTTTAAGAAGATTTATAAAGGATTTCTATCCATTATCTCATCTGATCCTCACAACTGTGTGAGGTATTTGCTATTAACACCCCTATTTTATAAAATCGAGAGTCAGATATTCAGAACGGTTAAGTAAGAATTCCCCAGGGTCACAGCTATTAAGTGTCTGAAGTAGAATTTAAATTTAGGTTCTTCCTGACTCCCAAGTTTAGCGTTCTATCTACTATGAGCCACCTATCCAATTCGAAGTAGTCACTTTGGGAAATGGTACTTATATTTCAATCATGCCACCATTTTTTCAAAACATTTTGGGAATTTCTCATGTGGAACTGTTTTTTAAAAGACCGTCTTTTAATAAGACTATTAAACAGCTCTGTCCTGAGGAAAATCAGTATTATCAAGATAATTTCACTGCCTTATATTTTAAAGACTTGCCTGCCCTGGATCTTTTAAAAAATTTAACCCATCTTCAGCAGACAAAGATCTGCCACCAAAGAGACTATTCAAAAAATTTCCTTTTAAAAACTATTTAAGATTTTACAACAGATGATTGTTGCATGTATGTATGTTCTATAGGCACAAAAGATAATTCCCAAAAGTATCACTAAAAAATTTTGAGTAATGGCAACATCACTGCAGTGATTGTTTAGCACTCCTGCCCCCTTCCCAAGTAAACTAATATGAATAGAGCAGCATTATTTATTCTATAATCTCTTGTATGTCCATTTTAATTATTGTATATTCATACTCTGTCCTGTTATTCACTCATTCAACAAACCATCATGGCGGATATGTCTTGTTATTTTAATGTTCAATATGTATTCATCCTTGTATCAAATACAACTAGCAATATAATAAAAATACATTAAGATAGTCTCCTCCCATAAGAATATTAAAGTCTACCAAGAAACATAATCACAAATATTCTTTCAACTTCATATATGTACATCTTAATTCTCAAGATGAGTGAATTCTTATAATTCCCCTTTGCTATACCAAAGAAGAAGGAAATTAATATGGGTTGTACAGTTAGGGGAAGGTTCAAAAAAAGAAGTAGGCCTTTTTATGGACTCAAGGAATGGGAATAACATCTGTGGAGACTATATTCTAGGCTGAAGGAGTAGACTACAGCAAAAACTTAGGTACAATAATGTAAATAAGCATGTTATATTTGGGGATTGAAGAACTGACAATTTTTGAGATGAGTGGCAAAATGATAAATATTTAAGCAAGATTAACCTGGCAGAACACACAAGTGGGATCAGAAGAGAGAGTGAACAGAAGAAAAAGAACAATTGGGTAGAAATTGTACAGGATCAGATTTAGGCCCAATGTTAAGGAAAAACTTTCTAACAACCTCCTAACTGTCCAAAAGTAGGATGAGTTGTATGTCCAAAAGTAGCAGATTTCTTTTCACTAGAGGTTTTAGGTGGAAGGAAGATTCCATATCAGGAATGCTGGATAGTGTTTTCTGTTCAGGTGTGGGTTATACTACATTACCTCTAGTCTCTTTGAGCTCTGAGGTTCTGTGAATCTACTGCAAAGCCCAAATATCACATGATTGGGGCCTAACAGAGTTGTGTCAGTAGAAATAGGAGGGAGAGCTGAGAATGACATTTCAAATGAATACTTAGCAGACCTATACATACATAAATACATGTGTGTGATGTGTATAGGAGAGTTAGTGAAAATTCAGAGTTCCCCAAATCCTATAACTGAGTTTACTGTGGCAGGGATGAAACAAGACCGGCAGCAAAGGGCGGTGGGATACAGATGAGAAGATTGGGGTTTTTTCCCCACACAGGGTGAGACACAGAGTTGGAAAGACTCTGGAGTTTATCTAGTCCAGCCCCTTCATTTCAGAGATGCAGGCATGGAGTTCTCAGAGAGGTGAAGGACTCGTCAAAGGTCACAAGGGTGGTTAAGTGTCAGAAAGAGAATTTGAATCCCAATCTAGGATGCCAAGTTCAATGTTCTTTCCACTGCATCACAATGAAGTTCTTTTCTTAGAAGATATCTATGTGTGGATGCCTAGAAGACAGGTGGGAGATACAAAACTGGGGGTTTGAAATGCAGGGTTAAAAACATAAGGACTGGGGTAGCTAGATGGAGCAGTGGATAAGCACCGGCCCTGGATTCAGGAGGACCTGAGTTCAAATCCGGCCTCAGACACTTACTAGCTGTGTGACCCTGGGCAAGTCACTTAACCCCAATTGCCTCACCAAAAAACAAAACAAAAAAAAAACAAACAAAAAAACAAACGGACTCAGCAGCTGTCACTGTAGAGGTAATGGTGGAAACTATGAGAAGAGAAGGAATCCTGACCAAGGGAGTATAGAGAGAAAGAGGAGGGAATGAAGGACTGAGCCTTGAGAAAGTCTAGGTTACAGGATGAAAAGAAAAACTGGAGTGACCACAAGCAATGGAGAAGCAGTGAACCAGGCTAGTCTAATGTCACCAAAGCCAAAAAAATGACTGAGAGCTGAATAATTAATACTGTTAAATGATTCAAAGAGTTTAAGAAAGAATTCAATTTGGCCAGAAAGCCCTGAAAAAAACACTTTGTCAATATAGTTATAGGAATAAAACCCAGAATAAAGGGGGAAGTTACATTAACAAAAATGGAAGTAGAAGGTGGGAACTATTTATTTAGGAAGTTAACCAGTAAAAGGCAAGAGAGAGGTAGCACAACATAGTGGACAGAAAGATGGCCTTGGAACTAAGACCTATCTTCAGGTCCTGCTCCCGACACACACTAGCTGGGTGATCCTGGGAAACACAGGCCTCTCAGTGATACCTGGCAACTATCTAGGACTAGAAACCCAATTTTCAATTCAATAAACACTTATTAAGTGCCTACTATGTGCCAGGCACTGTGCTACACACGGAGGCAATGAAAAAAGGCAAAGTCCTTGGCCTCAAGGAGCTTAAAATTTAATGAGGGAAACAACAAATAAACATATACAAAGCAAGCTACATACAGGATAAATATAGGAAATAATTAAAAGAGGAAAAGCACTGGAATTTAGAGGGGTTGGAGAAGGCTTGCTGTAGATAGTGGGGAGAGGTCAATGGTCAGAGCAGAGGAAGGAGTGTTCCAGACATGGGGGAACAAAGAAAATGCCTGGAGCTGAGACACCAAGTGTTATCCATGGAGCATCAGAATATGTGTTGAAGAGTGCGGTGTAAGAAGACTGGAAAGACAGGAGGGGATAAGTTGTAAAGGGCTTGTGATGCCAAACAGAGCATTTTGTACTTGCTCCTAGAGACAACAGGAAGCCACTGGAGTTCACTGAGTAGGGGGAAATAACATGATCAGACCTATGTATTAGGAAAATTACATTAGTGGCAGAATGAAGAATGGATGGGAGTGAGGAGAGACTTGAGACAGACACCCTGCCTGCCCCCTCCTCCCCCGCAGCTATTGTAATGATACAGACATGAGGTGATGAAAGCCTGAACTAGTGTGGTGGCAGTGTCAAAGGAGAGAAAGAGGCATATCCGAGAGATGTTGGAAAGGTGAAATCAACAGACTTTGGCAGCAGTTTGGATAAGGGAAGGGAGGGGAAGTGAGAGAGTGAAGAATCCAGAACGACCCCTAGTTTGTGAGCCTGAGACTGGGGGGATGGTGTTGTCCTCTAAAGTAATAAGCAAGGTAGGAGGGGAAGAGAGTTTAGGAGGAAAGATAATCAGTTCTCTTTTGTACATACTGAGTTTAAGACGTCTACTGGAAATCCAGTTAGAGATGTCTGAAAGGCAATTGTTGATTCAAGAATGGAAGTCGAGAGAGAGACTGGGGAAGGAAGGGTAGATCTGGGAATCATCGGCATAAAGATGACAAAGCCATGCGAGCTGATGAGATCATTAAGCAAAACAGTATAGAGGAAGAAGAGAAGAGGAACCAGGACAGGACCCTGAGGAACATCTACTGTTAGAAGGCATGATCAGGAGGAGGATTTAACAAAGATGACAGAGAAGGCATGGTCACAAAGTGAAAAGGAAAACCAGGGAAGAGTGGTGTCCCAAAAACCTGGAGAGAAAGTACTGAGGAGAGAGTGACTGACAGTGTCAAAGGCTGCACAGAGGTCAAAGAGAATGAGGACTGAGGAGTTGCCAAACTGCTTTAGCAGAGGGTATTTCCACATTTGAAAGCATCTCAGACTAATGAAATTCCAGATGGGTACCAAAAAAATAAAAACAACAAAGGAAAGAACACACTTTTCCCCTGTCTTTTTTCCTTTATGGCTCAATACTATGATTTCATGTAGAGAACTCTCTAGTGTGGAAACTCCCTCTATCCATAAAGTTTGGCAGATTTTCTGTAATTTATGGCCTCAGAGTGATCATCCCATTCAACCATTCAGCCATCCAGCAGGACACCAGAACCTAGTATGCTGGGGTTTATGACCATGCTACCACTTGAATAACCAGTATGTGTCAAAGGCAGAACTCAAACTCAAGTCTCTCTGAATCCAAAGCCACTCCTCTATCCACCATACCATGCTGAATCTTCATATTTCAGAGTTATTTTCTAATTCCATAAGCCTAGTCTTACTTCTATGACATCATAATTAACACAGGGGCAGCTAGGTGCCCCAGTGGAAAGAGTAGTGGACTAAGAACCAGGAAGACTCATATTCCTGACTTCAAATCTGGCCTCAGACACTTCCCTGGCTGTGTGACCCCGGGGCAAGTCACTTAACCCTATTTTCCTCATCTGTAAAAATGAGCTGGAGAAAGAAATGGCAAACCACTCCAGTACCTCTGCTGGGAAAACCCCCAAATCGGGTCATGAAGAGTTGGAAATGATGGAAGAGAAACTAAATAAAATTTATAAGAATCAAAGTCATTCCCCAATTGAGAAATGGTCAAAGGATATGAACAGGCTGTTTTTCTGATGAAGAAATCAAAGCTATCTATTGCCCTTTGAAAAAATGCTCTAAGGAAGAGTTCAGAGAAACCTGGAGGGTCTTACGTGAGCTGATGATGAGTGAGATGAGCAGAACCAGGAGAACATTGTACACAGTATCATCAACATTGAGTGTTGACCTACTGTGATGGACTATATTCTTCTCACCAATGCAATGGTACAGAAGAGTTCCAGGGAACTCATGATAGAAGAGGATCTCCAAATCCAAGAAAAAAAAAGAAAGAAAGAACTGTGGAGTATAGATGCTGATTGAACCATATTATTTCTTTTGTTTTGGGTGCTGTTGTTTTTTTTTCTATTTTGAGGTTTTGCATCACTGCTCTGATTCTTTCTCTTGTAACAGGATTAATGCAGAAATAGGATTAATGTTATTATGTGTATATATATGTGTGTGTATATATATATATCTATATGTATATGTATAGAGATATATAGATATAACCTATATCAGATTACCTGCTGTCTAGGGGAGGGGGGAGGGAGGGGAGGGAGGGAGAAAAATCTGAAATTGTAAAGCTTGTATAAACAAAAGTTGAGAACTATCTTTACATGTAACGGAAAAAATAAAATATCTCATAAAAAAAAAAAAGAAAAGAAAAAATGCTCTAAAGCACTACTGATTAGAGAAATACAAATTAAAACAATTCTGAGGTACCACCTGACACTTAACAGATTGGCTAATATGACAAAAAAGGAAAATAATAAAGGTTGGAGAAGCTGTGGAAAAACTGGAACACTAATGCATTGTTGGTGGAGCTGTGAACTGATCCAACCATTCTGGAGAGCAATTTGCAATTATGGCCAAAGGGCTATAAAGCTGTACATACCCTTTGACCTAGCAATACCACTACTGGGTCTTTTTCCCCCAAAGAGATCAAAAAAGGGGGGAAAGGACCCATTTGTACAAAAATATTTATAGCTGCTCTTTTTGTGGTGACAAAGAATTGGAAATTGAGGGGTTGCCCATTGTTAAAGGCTAAAATTCTAGCTAGTCTGTCTAAAATATCTAATGAGTGGTCATCAATAAATTATAAGCTTTAGCAAGAGTTAGACTTTTAAGCATTTATTAAGGAGAATAAGAATTTGGTAAAGAGAGAGAAAAAAGGCCTACATTCATCTATCTATTAAAGGGAGAGCGCATTTCTAACTCCGCTCTCTGCCAGAGACCACAGGAAAGAGAGTGAGTCAGAGCACCAGGCTCCCCCTTCTTCTTCCCGCAAGCAAATGACACTTCCTGACGCCAAAGAAAAGACGCATGGTCTTGCCCTCAAAGACTTTCACCTCATGGGGAAGCTTTTCTACAGTAAGTCTCCAGCAGGTGGCGTCATTCCAATCATTGCACCATCAATTGGGGAATGGCTGAACAAGTTGTGGTATATGAATGTAATGGAATTCTATTGTGCTATAAGAAACGATGAGCAGGAAGAGTTCAGAGAAACCTGGAAGGACTTGCATGAACTGATGATAAGTGAGATGAGCAGAACCAGGAGAATACTGTACACAGTATCATCAATATTATATGTTGATCAACTGTGATAGACTTGATTCTTCTCAGCAATACAATGGTACAAGATAGTTCCAAAGGACTCATGATGGAAAATACTCTCCAAACCCGGAAATGACTGAAGAAACTAAACAACATAATTAACATGAAATGTGCACTTATAAGAGCACCAACGTTAGCAAAAACACAAATCTGAAGTAGGTTAACAGGTCTCTTACCAGAAGTAATTTGTTTGGACTTTCAAAGTCATTTGTGGTACTTCTCTTTGTTCCTCTTAACTCCAATGAATCTTCTTCCTCATCAGTTTCCACAAATGAAACCAATTTCTCTCCTTTACCAGTAACTAATGTCACATCTTTATCTACGGAGTCATGTGTTTCAATAAAGATTCCAGGTATGATCGGGTCTAATGGAGTTGTTGAAGGTTGGGAGCCGTGTCCTTTATTTTGTCCATGGCTTTTGGATGGGAATGATGCCTCTTCTGGAAATGTATAGCTATCAGCAAAATTCCTTTGCAAAAAATGTTTTAAACGAGTTTGTCTGGGAAAACTATTTTGCTTCACTGCTTTCTGGAGCTGGGACTTTTCTGCTATAACATATACTCGAGAGCGACCTCGTGTTATAGCTGTGTAAACATGTTGCCAGTGCTGTCGACCAGCTTTTCCAATGACATAAACTATTGTGTCTTCTTCTGACCCCTGAAAGAAAAGTGATTTTTCATTTAAAAATCATGTTTAAAATGTCAGGGTCTAAGATGAAGGAGTAAAGAAGGAACTCCCAGGAGCCCTCCAAAATTCCCCTTGAAACAACCTTGAAAAACTACTCAGAACCAATACAGGAGCAGGGAAGCAACATAACAAACAGTATAGCGGTAAAGGTCTGTCTTACTGGGGTGGGAGGGGAACCTAGTAAATAAGCAGCAGTGACAGGTCATACCCCAAGGGGCCAAGTCAGCAGTCCCAGACCAGAGGCACAGCAAAGCCCTGCCTACAATCCCCTTGAATCCCTCCCCAGGACTGACCAGCAGAGAGGCCCTGCCTCCATAACAAGCCAGTAGCAAGGCCCTGCCACTGAAGCAGGCCAACAATGAGACCCTACCCCCAGGGCAGGACAGCAGAACTCCCCCATCCCATCCCCTACCCCTTCCCCCAGTACAGGTTAGCACAGCAAGGCTTTGAGCTCTGACATAAGAAGCTTGGAACAGTGCAGGAACACAGGCCAACTCTTAAAAAAGTACAGTCACAAAACAGGCAGAAAAAAATGAGGAAAAAAAAAAAAAGAACTTGTATAGAAAGTTACTATGGTGGCAGGGAGGATCAAGGCACAAACTTAGAAGAAGAAAATAGTAAAAAATAGAAGCATTCAAAGCCTCAAAAAAAAAACAACCAAAAAACCTGGAAGAGCTCAAAAAGGATTTTTAAAAGTAAATCAGAGAAGTATTAGAAGAATTGGAAAAAGAAATGAAAGTAATACAAGAGAATCATGAAAAAGACAAGAATCTGGTAAAAGAAATGCATAAAAAAGGAAAAAGATACAAAAATTCACTGAAGAAAATAACTCCTTCAAAAATAAAATTGGCCAAATGGAAAAGGAGGTACAACATCTCATGAAAATAATTTCTTAAAACTTATAACTGGGTAAGTTTATGCTAATGACTCTATGAGACATCAAGAAACAATAAAACAAAAAGAAAGAAAATGTGAAATAAAATGGGCACACAAACTAAAAAAAAAAATCCTAGAAAAATAAAAAATTTTAAATCCCCTGTTAAACACCAAATTAGAAATCTTGAAAATCAAAGGAAAGATTAATAAAATTTTAAGTAAGCTGGTTTTATGGGGGAAAAAAACAACAGATAAATCATCAATTAATTTGATGTTAAAAAAAAGGAAAAAAGAAAACCAAATTGTATCAAAAAAGAAAAGGATGAATTCACCACCAATGGAGAGGAAATTAAAGCAATTATTAGGAAAAAAATCTGACAATCTAAGTGAAATAAATGAATGTGTACAAATATGTAAACTGCCCAGATTAACTGAAAAGATAATACTTAAATAACCCAATCTTAGAAAAAAAAAAATCAAACTAGCCATCAATGAACTCCCTAAGAAAAAAATCCCCAGGGCCAGATGGATTCATAAGTGAATTCAACTAAACATTTAAAGATTAATCCCAATACTATATAAACTATTTGAAAAAGCAGACAAAGAAGGAGTCTACCAAATTCCTTTTAATGACACAAATATGGTACCTAAACCAAGAAGAGTGAGAACAGAGTAAGACCAATTTTCCTAATGAATATTAATGCAAAAATTCTAAATAAAATACTAGCAAGGAGATTATAGCAATATGTGACAAGGAAGTTGCACTATGACCAGGTGGGATTTATACCAGGAAACCAGGGCTGGTTAAATTTTAGGAAAACTATTAGCATAATTGATCATATCAATAACATAATGAACAGAAATCATATGATTATCTTAATAGATGGAGAAAAGGCCTTTGATAAAATACGACATCCATTCCTATTAAAAATACTAGGAGGGGCAGCTAGATGGCGCAGTGGATAAGCACCGGCCCTGGATTCAGGAGTACCTGAGTTCAAATCCGGCCTCAGACACTTACTAGCTGTGTGACCCTGGGCAAGTCACTTAACCCCAATTGCCTCACCAAAAAAAAAAAAAAATTACTAGGGAGCATAGGAATAAAGGAGTTTATTTTAAAGTAAGTAATATTTATCCAAAACCATTAGTAAACATTATCTGTAATAGGGATAAGCTAGAAGCCTTCCCAATGCAATCAGCAGTAAAGCAAGGATGCCCATTATCACCACTATTATTCAATATTCTACTAGAAATGCTAGCTGTAGCAATAAAAGAAGAAAAAGAAATTGAAGGAATTAAAATAGGCAACGGTATCAGAGACCAGTTCTTCCTTATAAAATGCTCTCTTTTCCTCATACACTAGACTACATTTCCCGTCTTTGCCTCTGCACTATCCATTCCTGATACCTTGGATGTACTCCCTTCTTAGTATCAATGTGTTCCTTTACCAAGATGTTGGCTCTTTTTTCATGATTCTCATGCATCACTCTCATTTCTTTTCCCAATTTTTCTTCTACCTCTATTATTTGCTTTGTAAAACCCTTTTTTGGCTCTCCCAGGAGTTCTTTTTAGGCATGAGACCAATTCACATTTTTCTCTAAGGTCATCCTCCTCTGAATTTCAGTTTTGATCTTCACCATCACCATAGTAACTTTCTATGTTCATTTCCCTAGACTATTTCATGACTTTTAATTTTATGTTAAACTTGAGCTCTGCTTCTGGTGTGGAGGGGGGCACTGTCCCAAGCTTCTTGTGCTAGAGGGGTATCGAGGGGGCTGGCCACTCACCTATTGCACTGAGAGCATGGTGCCTGGCTGGTGGCCTGTTGTGCTAGGGACACAGAGCCTAGCTGCTGAACCTTCTGCGCTGGAGGCATGACACCTGGTTGTTGGCTTGCTGGGGCATAACCTGCTGCTGGCTCAGCCAGATGCCACTGCACCAGACTGCATTCCCTTTATTACCTGACTGAAACAGACCTTTTCTGCCAACCTTCTAAGTTGTCTTAGGCTGGAAAATTGTTTTACCCATACTTATTTGGCTTTGCCACTGCAGAATTAATTTTGAGGTGTTTTTTTGTAGTTGTTTGGAGGTAAATTTGGGAGAGTTCAGTTAAGTTCCTGCCTTACTCTGCCATTTTGGTTCTACTCCTTTCTATTTCTTAATAATAATTACTGTTTTTATAATATAATTTGAGATCTGAAACTAGTAGGCTCCCTTTCTTCCCACTTTTTTCCATTAGTTACCCTGAAATTCTTGACATTTTGTTCCACCAGATGAATTATTTTTCTAGCTCAATAACACAGTATTTTACTAGTTTGATTTGCATGACACTGAATAAGAAAATTAATTCAGACAGCAGTGTCATTTTTATTATATTAGCTTAGTGCACCCATGAACAATGACTACTTCTCTACTTCCTATATTTAGTTCTATAAAGAATGGCTTCTAGCTGTATTTATGTGATTCTTGTGTTTCCCTTGGTAGGTCAACTCCTCCAAAATGCATGTTTAACCATTAATTTAAATGGAATCTAGAATTGTATTGGTAACATACAGAAATCGTGATCATTTATGTAGATTCGTCTTATATCCTGCAACTTTGTTGAAATTAATAATAGTTGTGACTGACACTAGTGAATTCTCTCAAATTCTCTAAGTAAACCATTTCATTACCTCCAAAAAGTGATCATTTTGTTTCATCTTTGCCTATGTTTATTCCTTCAATTTCTTTTCCCTCTCACATCATCATGGCCAGAACTTCCAGTACTACATCAAATAATAGATAATGGGCATTTTGTTTTACCCCTAATCTTACTGGAAATATTGAAAAAAATCTATTCTTATTACCTTTGGCTCTTGGTTTTAGATAGATATTATATAACAAATTGAGAAAAGGTCTGTTTATTCCTATTTGCAATTTTTAACAGAAATGGGTATTGAATTGTCAAGAGCTTCTGCATCTACTGATATAACAGTGATATTATATTGCTATTAATATGGTATACTATGTTTACAATCTTTCTAATATTGAAGCATTTTTGCGGGGCAGCTAGGTGGCGCAGTGGATAGAGCACCAGCCCTGGATTCAGGAGGACCCGAGTTCAAATCCGGCCTCAGACAGTTGACACTTACTAGCTGTGTGACCCTGGGCAAGTCATTTAACCCTCATTGCCCCATCAAAACAAAACAAAAATATTAAACCAATTTTGCATTACTGGTATAAATTCAAACTAGTCATAACATGTGATCCCTCTGATATGCTGTTGTAGCCTCTGTGCTTATAATATATATATATATATATATATATATATATATATTTTTTTTTTTTTTGCAGGGCAATGGGGGTTAAGTGACTTGCCCGAGGTCACACAGCTAGTGAGTGTCATGTGTCTGAGTCTGAATTTGAACTCAGGTCCTCTTGAATCAAGAGCCAGTGCTCTATCCACTGCTCCACCTAGCTGCCCTCTGTGCTAATATTTTAACAATTTTTGCATTAATACTCATTAGGGATACTGGTCTACAGTGTTTTTTTCCTTTGCTTTTTTCTCTCTTCATTTTATTAAGACCATATTTTTTTCATCATAGAATTAATTTGGCATGATTCCTTCTTTTCCTATTTCTATTTTCATAGTTTTAGAATTAATTGTTCTTTGAATGTATCAAACAATTTTCTTGTTCAAAAAAACAGCAAAAAAGCCGGTGTCATTGGATTACACAGTACTTGGAAGCTGTGAGGTATAAGAAGACTGAGAAGACAGAAGGAGACCTATATTCAGACCAACACAGTAAAATCAACTTGAATCTTTCTATGTAAAAGTCAACCTAGGGGGCAGCTAGATGGCGCAGTGGATAAAGCACCGGCCCTGGAGTCAGGAGGACCTGAGTTCAAATCCGGCCTCAGACACTTAACACTTACTAGCTGTGTGACCCTGGGCAAGTCACTTAACCCCAATTGCCTCACTAAAAAAAAAAAAAAAGTCAACCTAGACTCTTCTAATATATTAACCCCATCCAGCTGCTGAATCAGCACACCAGCAACAAAGCCCCTAACTCAGCGCAAGAAATTCTTTGAAAAATGTAGAACAATGAAATAAGTGAAGATACAAATTCACAGCAATTTATAATATGATTATTAAAATTAAAATGTTAGTGTCCAATTAAGGAGAAAAGAAACAAGTGTGCTGTTATGTCTACTTTTAAAGTAATTCTAAGACTCAGAAGTTACTGTAACACACACAACTATATCCTGTGCTATTTTATCAAATAGCTTGCATATGTTGTCTCTTACCTGAAATGTATGAATTGTTCTTGCCCAAGCATGCCTTATACGGCAAAAATTCACTAGTTTTTTGAAGTCTACAGTAACCTCTAAGTCAGCCATATTATTAATAGTCAAAAATCTTCCCTTTTCATTCTGTACATCCTATAATTGAAGAAGAAAACACTTCTTTACATACATTCCAAAATTTATCTTTTATATTTATATATATTTATATAAATTTATATTTATATATAACTGATAATATAAAATAAAAGTCAAGTTATTAATTTTAAGGAAATATTTCCTAATTAAATGTATTCAATAAACACAAGAATAGTAGGTTCACACCAAATATTTTAAACCCAAAAGAAGTTTCTAACCCTGAAACTTAAGTTTCAATTTTGATAAGTGAAGGAATTGTTTAGAATGATTTTCGCTGTTTCCCCTACTAATCTCAAGGACATAAACAATTCCTCACATTATGGATCACTTCCTTTGGTTTGCATCATTCCCTTCGAATGCAAAATAATCCAATTTTCCCAGAAAGATTCTTTTCCATATGATGTAGTCATCCACACAACATGGACACACAAGAGAACACTTTGAGAGCGATCTAACTGAACGTCATCAGATTATGAATTTAGAGCTTGAAGGGACCTTAGGGGTCATCTAGTCCAACTCCTTCATTCTCTGATGAGGAAACCATGACCCAGACAGGTTAAGTTATTTGCCCGGGGTCAACCAATCAGCAACTGGGAAAACATCAACTTTAAAATCACAAAGTAAATGTTCTCAAATTCAGTCATTTCCTGTTTTTGACTTGCTTTCTCCCTTAGCCACTAGGACCTACTAGACAAAGAGATGCAAATTCCAACCACTTTATTCTATGCTTCTTTGCCCTATCCAAATTGTGAATATATTCCAATAATGAATAAAAGAAAAAAATACGCTAAGAAGTAGAAAAGGTATGATTCTCTTTTACCACATACATTTGTTATGAAAAATATCTCTCCATTGCATAGCCGGATGTCATTTTCAGAGCCATGGCATTTTTTGGATTGTTTACTATCATAAGATGCATCAGGCTCCCCAGCATGGTCCAATTCTAATTTTTCAGTTTGAAGGCTATCAGAATTTTGAGCAAGTAAGTCTGAGAGGTAAGCATTCCTGGTGCAACAGATTTTATCACCTCTTTGAAAGACAAGTCTACCTTTATGATTTCTGTATTGGAAAGAGACAGAGATTAGAAACGGTAAAAATTTAGACAGGTGTAGTTTTTTCTTGTCCCATCCTATCACCTAAATGCTTTTTACCTCGTTCAAACTACTTATCCCATGAGAAGATGCTACCCATTAAGAAAAACAAGAGATCCAATTTCCATAAACCTGAAGATGGTAATCCCTTTGAAAGTTCATACAGAAAAATTTGCCTATCCTCTCCACATAGCAACAGAATGGATGCTCAGCACCTACATTTACCTTTCCCTTTACAAACAAATGTATTCTTTTGTTTCTACAATTCCTTTATTTCCAAGTATATCCCTCCCATCTCTATTAAAGAGGGTGGAAAAAGTAGTTCAGCAAAACCAACATAACAACCATATCTGAGAGTATATGTGATCTTTCACATACACAGTCCCCCACCTCTGCAAGGAAGAGACAGAGGTCTACTTTCTCATTTCTTCTTCAGAGCCAAGCGTCATTATAATTACAGAGCATTTTGTTTCTTTTTTGTTGTGCTTTCCATTTCCATTACTGCCATCATCCTATAAAATGTTTCTCTAATTCTTTGTACTTCAATCAACATTTATGTCTTTTCATGCCTTCCTGTATTCAACAAATTCATCATTTCTTACAGCACAGTAACATCTAATTATAGTCATGTACCACAATTTATTTAGCCAAGATATAATCAATATGAACCACTTTGTTTCCAGTTCTCTCCAAACACAGGAAAGGAACTATGTTTTTCAAGGCAGGGTCACACATGGAATACATGGCATTGTTTTCCTAGGATCATACCAATAATCTCAGCCTATTTCCAACAATAATCCTGTTCTCATCTATGTTTTGTGATATTTATAAGTTTAATAAATTGCAAGGCTGAAAGCCACAAATAGGATTATTACTCCTGATTTCTCTATTTACTAAAACATGACACAAATCATTTTAAGGATGGTTTTGTTTACATTCACAGTATATCAAATTAATATCAGTACATCTAAATGGCCCCTTAAAATAGGTAACTAAGTAAGAATTGTAAAAAATACTTAATCAAAAAATTCTAGGCAGCTATAACTGAGCACAGACACTCAAAGTTTTAGTTTTAAAAATACTTACTTGGGTAAGTGGCCTGAGTAGAAGTTACAACAGCATTCATTTATTAGGTCACAGTCTTGCCTAGAATACACCACAACATACATAAATTCACCATTCCAATATTTTCATTATGTGTTTATCAAGGTATAATAGTTAAACACAACCCAAAACTACCTTCTTTCAATACAAAATAATTTTTTAGCAACAAAAACTGATTCAGTCTGAAATTCCTGTGGCTAGGAATATATATATATATATATATATATTTTTTAATGTGAATACCCAGGTTAGTACAGCCATCATTGTGGTAAAACATCTTTAAGAAACATATATCATTGACCTGTAGGTAGACAGTTGTTTTTTTTTTCTACACAATAATGAAAACTTGCTTTTTTCCCCAATTTATTCTGTTTGTCAAAAAAAAAAGTACAGTACCTACTGATAAATGGTAGTGACTGTAACCTGTTCACAAGGTGATTTAATACCATACAATTAAAACAAATTACTATTTAAGAAACATGTATCATGCCCCAGAAATTCCAAAAACTATACATAATACTAAAAGTCTAGTTCATAAACACTCTAATTTCTTTGATAAATGCCAGCAACTCAATCACATTTAAGAGTTTGTCACATACTTTCTGAACGCAATGAACTGTGATGTAGCCTGCTTTAGTTCCATTGCTCCATTAAGTAAAGTTTTAACTGCAGAATACAAGTCTAAAAAAAATAAGACAGAAAAAAGATGTATTTATGAAGTATGAAGGCCTCATCTTCTTGGCTTTACAAACAGGTTCACTTATAAAACTGTTTAGAAATCAGAAAACATTTTTCCACAGAAACAACACTACAAATGGAGGTGTAAACACACACATCATAGTTTAAGCAGTTATTTCATGCTCAAAATCTAATGGTTCCCTCCCAATCATATCATTTAAGACCTTACTAAATCTGACTCCAGTTTTCCTTTCCATTTATCTCCTATTACTCCCTCTTACATGCTCAACACTCTCATCAAACTGGATGATTTGCTGCTATTCAAATATGCTATGTGCTTCTCTGCCCCTACACTTTTACTTACACTGGTCCCTGTGCTGAAAATATCCTTCCCTTCCATTTCTATAAAAATCCTATTCAAGTTGCAATGACTACATCAAATGTCATCTTCATGAATCCTTCTCATATTCTTTCCTTTCAACAATCCCTTCTTTGATTTCCCTTATGTACTTTGTAGCACTTATCATATACCACCTTGTGTTGTATTTATTTGAAAAAAGACAAAGAAAAAAGTAACTTCTACTTAAATATGTCTGTAAAGCTTTCAAAGCTCTTTCCTTATATAATGCTCTGAGGTACTAGGTAGTTCAAGTACTATTAATTTTCATTTTACCCATGAGCAGTGTATGGAGAAAGGAGGAAATTCAGAAGCAGAAGAGTGGCTCAAACACCAGGGACAAAACAGGCTTTCATTTCCAGCATCTAACCCAGCTTACAGAGGAATAATCAGGGCAGGAATCCTAGGCCAAAGGGGAGCCTACAAATTTTCCACTTTCGACCAAAACAGCTTTCCAGCTGCCTAAAAGGAATTGAACCTAGCAGTAAACTCCTCTTGCTCAGATCCAAATTAAAGTCAGGAATTTGCAAACCTCAGACTAAGGGAGTTTGGGGGTGGATGGTGGGAGCATCTATCATACTTTGCCTTAAATCAGACCACTTAAGGAACACTGAAGCCTTGCAGGATCTTTGGCCTGCCCCTGAATTCTGCAATAACATAACACACCAACAATTGTTCAATTATCTTAATGCCATGACCAAAAAAGAAAAAAAGGGAGGGGGGAGGATAGGCATCCTATTTCAAGAAATCAGAAAAGCTGCCCAGATCTCTTTGAACCAGAAGGCAAAATACAGAAAGAATCTACAAGTCACCTCCTAAAAGAAACCTCAAAATGAAAACTCTCAGTAACATCAAAGCCAAAATTCAGTTTCTAGGTCAAATTTTTTTTAAAAAATACTGCAAGGAGCCAGAAAGAATTTAAGTACCAAGGAGCCACAGTCAGGATCACTTATCATTTAGCAGCCAATGTGTTTTGATTGCCTACACTTGATTGTAATGGGGGAGGAAGAATGATAAAGCAGAATGTCTGATTAAAATAAAATATTCAATTAAAAAATAAATCAAACAAATGTATCCCCTAATTCAAACTACTACACAAAATTAGATAAACCTTCCAAGCTACCAACATCCTGAATTAGTCTGGCATACTTTCATGATGATATTCACTTTTCTAAAAAGTCCTAGATGAAACTGTTTCAATGAATAACAAGCTTTAAAAATTTTATTCCCAACGTGCTTCCTATTAGCAATATATGTTAAACATAATCTATTACAATTATAATGAGCTGTTTAAAAGGAAAATCCTTTAACAATTGTAATGTCCCATATAATTGAAATATAAGTACTTTGTTAAGGTATTTGCAAGAGTTTTTTCTTACACTTTGCACTTACAAGAGCGATAGTTCCTTTGAGATGACTGAGATTGACTATTATCTTCAGGCAGTCTAACAAAAATAAACCTCTTATTTTGATCTGGGAGTGAGTTGGCCAGATCATTGGAAATTGTCAACTCTGCATCAAACTTTGGAAACTGTCGCCTAGAGATTCTTGAACAAAAACAAAACATACATACCATATTAACATATTTTTGTTAAAATACAAAAAGAGGGGGTGGTATTTTCTTGTGAAGGATCGGTCTGATTTATAGTGACCAAATGATCTTTTTTTTAAACATTAGAGAATAATTAAGGATAAGCAACTACTTGAATTTGCATTATAAACAATTACTGAATTCCACAATTAAGAACTAGCAAAACTCTAGAATCATATACACAATATTATTAGTCAAATATTCAACAGTAACCAATTCTAGGCTAAACTTAAGTTAAAGCATCAGAAAGAATTACTAAGTAGCTTAGAAGCTTGTTACTAACTATGCTATTTTCCTATATCCTATAATCTGCTCTTTTCCCTCTTTTTCCTTTTAAAAATCACATATAGCCTCTACTTCCCCAGTACAATCAAACGTTTCTTTCATTCTATTCAGTTCTTACCATTCCTTTTTTCCTTTTCCAAGACTAAAGCTCCATTTCAGAAAATTGGTAAAATAGGTGAAACCTGGGTTCTCAGAACTTCTCCCCATTTCTTCCTTATTTTTTTAATAATAAATATTTTATTTAGTTTTGAGTTCCAAATTTTATCCCTCCTCCCATTCCTTCCATCCCTTCCCTCCTCTATCCCTGAGGCAGTAAGTAATCAGATGTGGGTTATGCAAGTGCAATTATGTACAATATTACCATATTAGTCATTTTATATAAGAAAACTTGAATAAAAGGAAAAAAATGAAAGAAAAAAAAAGATGCTTCAGTCTATGTTCAACCAGTATCAGTTTTTCCTTTGGAGGTGGATAGAATCCTTCATCATTAGTCCTTTGGGATTGTCCTGGATCATTGTATTGTTGAGAATAGTTAAATCATTCACAGTTCTTCATCAAATAACACTGCTATAGGGGGCAGCTAGGTGGCGCAGTGGATAAAGCACCAGCCCTGGATTCAGGAGCAGCTGAGTTCAAATCCAGCCTCAGACACTTGACACTTACTAGCTGTATGACCCTGGGCAAGTCACTTAACCCACAAAAAAAACCTCACAGGGTTGTTGTGAGGATCAAAGGAGATAGATTTTGGTTTTGGGGGGGTTTTGTGAGGCAATTGAGGTTAAGTGACTTGCCCAGGGTCACACAGCTAGTAAGTGTCAAGTGTCTGAGACTGGATTTGAACTCAGGTCCTCCTGAGTCCAGGGCTGGTGCTCTATCCACTGCACCACCTAGCTGCCCCTAAAGGAGATAGATTTGTAAAGCAGGACCTGACACATAATAGGTACTGTATAAATGCTTATTCCCTCTTCTTTCTTAAGTAGTTTAGCCAAAAGAGAGAGGAAAGTGATATGATGATAGTGACAATGGAGGAATCAGATGAGGCATTTTGAAGGATGGGGCGGACATGTTTATGGGAAGCCCCACAAAGAAAATTAAAATTCAAACAATATTGCTGTCTCTGTGCACAACATTCTCTTGGTTCTGCTCACTACACTATGTATCAGTTCATACAAGTCTTTTCAGGCCTTTCTGAAATCATCCTGCTTGTCATTTCTTACAGCTTATCTTTAGCCATTCCCCAATTGATGGGCATTCCTTTGATTTCCAATTCTTAGCCACTACAAAAAGCTGTTATAAATATTTTTTTATAAATAGGTCTTTTTCTCTTTTGAGAGGGATGTCTCTGGGATATAAACCTAGCAGTGATATTGCTGAATCAAAGGCTATATGCACTCTACCCAGGTTTCGAAGGGAAACCGTGCCTGACAGTCTTAGACACCATGTGGGAAAACATAGATGTGCTGTTGTCTCTTGCTTGCCACTTACCGAGCAAGGAGTCAAACTAACACTTAGGATGAAGGCTGTCCATGGCTGGAGCAGACCAAAGACCTCATTAAACCCTAAGGGTTTAGGGCTGAAGGCCACCACAGACTCCACTATTTTGTACCTGACCTCTATAGGCCATAATCTGATCTCTCTGCTTCTCCCCTTAGCACTACTTTACCACATTTCAAATATTTGCATCTGATGATGATCATTACAGAAGCCCAGTTTAACCCAAGAAACATCAAATTTTAGAAAGTTTTTTGACTACCACCTGCTCTAGATGGTCTTAAAAGATACACATCAGTTTGTAGTACTCATGAAAGGAGCTGTCCAAACTGACCTCAAAATATCCTAACTGAACAGACTTAGACTTGTCTTACCAAGACCCTGTGGACCAAGGATGAGCAAAGCTAAAATAATAAAAGTGATGACAGCATACATTTTAAGAGCTTTTTAAGGTTGACAAAACACTTTCCTTACAACAGCCCCACAAAGCAGATCATATTGTTGAGCAAACTGAAGTTCAGCTGATTCTGATATATGATGGGACAGACACCTTGTAGGAGAAAGAAGCTGTAAAGTGGGGAGCTTCTGAACTCATGACACGATCGCTCTGAAAAACATCCAAATAATGCCATAGGAAAATGCCCAGAGCAGCAAAACTCACAGAAGAATGTGCTGAAATAATCTTCTAACCAAGAACAGCTTGGAAGATCAGAAGGAGGGAGCTGCTGTGCTGATACAGGAGTCGAGCCCAACCCCACAGTCACCCTGACACAGATCCAGTCCCAGGAAGGCCTCACCAGAAAAGCAAACCCCCAGAGCCTCTGAATCAGCTGAAGAAGCTATAAGGTGGTGGCACGGCAGACAGAGTGCTGGGCTTAGAGTCAGGAAGGCCTGAGTTTAAATCCAACCTCAGATACTTACTAGCTATGTGACTCTGAGCAAGTCATTTAACCTGTCTGCCTTAGTTTTCTTATCTATGAAAATGAGGCTCATAAGAGCCCCTACTTAACAGTATTATAAGGATGAAAAGAAATAATATCTGTAAATAATTTTGCAAGCCTTATAAAATTATATAAATGCTAACCATTACTATTATTAGCTATTATCTATGGTGACATTTTGTGAAAACATGTACCTAGCACACACATTTGCTGACTGATAATTAGATTTTATAGCAGTTAAAAATTTGAAAAGCACAACTGGAATACATTGTTTTGCCTTAGTAGCCTATGTCCGTTCTGATGAGTGGATGCTGCATGGAGTTGTAATAGTTTTTCAAGGATGCACAGAACTCATACCTTGCTGCGTTATCTACAATGAGCTGAGATTCTGCTCTGTGGTTAGTTTTTAGTTCCACAGCACAGTTTCTTGATTTGAGAGTCTCAAATAGGTCCATTAGCAAGTTACCAGGCTCAATGCTGGGTAACTGTCTGACATCACCTGAAAGGGAAGAAAAATGAGAAAAATTTTAACACTATGCATTGGTAGCTGGGTTCTTGAAACCATTTATAAAAACTTGACTCTTGCCATCAAGTCCTTCCTTAGTCCTACTGAACACTGACTTTAGAAGTACATTCCTAGAATCGGGGCAGGAAGAATGGTGGTTGGGGGAGGCAGGGGGGAAGTTGGTTGAAATAAGATTTAAAAACTCAGAAAGTCTTTTAAAATCTTACTTCAAAGAAAAGCAAACCCCTCTCTCATCACATCTTGTCTTATCCATCCAACTTCCCCCTCCCTACCATCCTCATGCTCTCACAAATCTTCAGTCTTTCCTCTCTACTGGCTACTTTCCTACTGCCCATAAACATGTCTGCCCCATCCTTCAAAATGTCTCATCTGATTCCTCCATCGTCACTATCATCATGTCACTTTCCTCTCTCTTTTGGCTAAACTCCTTAAGAAAGAAGACGGAATACGCATTTATACAGCACCTATTGTGTGTCAGGCCCTGCTTTACAAATCTATCTCCTTTGATCCTCACAACAACCCTGTGAGGTAGATGTTATTATTAGCCCCATTTTACAGTTGAGGAAATAGAGGCAAAGGCTAAGTGACTTGCCCAGGGTCACAAGCTAGTAAGTATGCTGGACTCCAGGCTTAGAACTCTATTTACTCCAGCCCCAGCCACATGTATAGCCTCTAAAGCCACTGACTACCAGTGCCTTCACATCTTCTCCTCAAGTCTCTTCTGAATTCTCGTCTGGCTTTTAATCTCAGGACCTAACTGAAACTACTCTTATTTGTCAAAGCTAATGGCCTTTTCTTAATTATCAACCTTTTTGACCTCTCTCCAGCCTTTGACACTACCAATCATCCTTTTCTCCTAGATTTACTCTTCTTTAGGTATTCTCATTCCACAAGTCTCTCCCACTCCTGTCTTCCATGCTGAATCTTCATCTAAGCTATACCAACTAACCCTGTATATTCTCCAAGGGTCTGTCCTAGGCCCTCTACTCTTTCCGTCTATACTATTCCACTCGGTGAAATCATCAATTCCAACTATCATCACCATATAGATGATTCTCAGGTCTATACCTAACTTCTGCTGAGCTCCAGTCTCACATCACCAACTACCTATTGGACATCTTGAACTAGATGCCTCCAAAACATCTCAAACTCAACATATGCAAAATGGAATTCATTAAAATTCCTCCTATGTGAGCTCCTTCCCGCATTCCAGCCTATTACTATTATGGGTACCACCACAGGTCCAGTCACCCAAGCTCACAACTGAGGTATCATCTTCTACCCCTCACTTGCACTCATGCCAAGTTCTGTCATTTCTACCTTCACAACAGCTACTGTATGTTTATACCCTTTATACCACTGACACAATCACCATCGTAGTACAAGCCCTCTTTCCCTCATGCCTGGACTTTTACAATGGCCTTCTGGTCTGTCTCTTTGTCTCAAGGCTCTCCTCAGTCCAATCCAGTCTATCTTCTGCTTGGCTGCCAGAGCTATTCCTAAAGTACAGGTATGACAATGTCACATATGCCCTCCAACACTCAATAAACTCCAGCAATCCCTGTTACCTTAAGAATCAAACAAACATGGGGCAGCTAGGTGGCACAGTGGATAGAGCACCGACCCTGGAGTCAGGAGGACCTGAGCTCAAATCCGGCCTCAAACACTTAACACTTACTAGCTGTATGACTCTGGGCAAGTCACTTAACTCCAACTGCCTCACCAAAAAAAAAAAAAAAAAGAAAAGAATCAAAGAAACAAGGGGCAGCTAGGTGATGCAGTGGATAAAGCACCAGCCCTGGATTTAGGAGGACCTGAATTCAAATCTGACCTCAGACACTTGGCACTTACTAGCTGTGTGACCTTGGGCAAGTCACTTAACCCTCATTGCTCAGGGCCAGGGAGACGGAGAAGAATCAGACAAACATAAAATCCTGTTTGGTCTTTAAACCTTTAAAAAACTGTCCCCTCCCTAACTTACCAGTCTTCTTCCACTTAAGTGTCCTCCATGTACTCTACAGTCGAGAAACACCAGCCTGCTTACTATTCTTCATACACCCCATATCCCATATCCTTTCTCGGCCTTTGCACAGGCTCCCTCCTCATCTCTGCCTGCTGGCTTCTTTGAAATTTCAGCTTAATTCTCCAAGAGGCCTTTTCTAGTTGTCTCCTCCTTTCTGGCAGCCCTCACTCTGTGGCCAAAGTCCAATCCCTCTTCTGTATGGCAGTCCTTCTACTATTTGAGAAAAACTATCTTTGCCCCTTCCTTCTCCCTCCACTTGGGCCCCCCCCTCCCCCACCCAAGTTTTCATCAGGCCAAACATCCCCAGGCCCTTCAGATGATCCTCACACGGTATGAGGTCAAGGCCTTTTCAGCCCCTTCCTGGCCTTCCTCTGGATGTTTTCCAGCTGTTCTGTTCCTTCCAAGAAGTGAACACAGTACTCTAGATGTGGAACAATCATCTTCTTTCTATAAGCTATGCCTGTCTTGAAGGACCCTAAGATCCACTAGCCTTCTTGAGTGTTTGACTTATACTGAGCTTACAGTTTACAAAACAAAACAAAAAGCAAACAAAATAAAAAAGAACACTGCCAAAAAACCACCTTGACAGCCTTGTCAGGCTTCTTAGAGATCAACAGGGGATATGTAGTGTTCTCTCAAACAGACAGAAGCACACATACAGTGAATAATCGGGTTTTAGGTCAATGGAAAGAGTGTACATAAAGAAATGGATGCAACGTGTAATACAGTTTAGCTGCATAGCATACATGGAATGTAACTGTGAAAAAGCCAGGAAAAGAGAAGGCAGAATGAGCCAGGACTTACCAGATTAACAAGTCTGAAAATCTGACACAGGGCCACCAAAGGCTCCTGAGCACAAGTGACAGGATGAGATCTGTTTACAAGGGAGGTCATTAAAACTGCAGTATCAAAGATGAATTGAAGCAGGTAAGAAAAGAGGCAGGAGCCCATTTAGGAGGTTATTATAACTGCATAGAGATGTTCATGAGAGATGGCTGGAGTGTGAAGAAAAATGATTGGATATGAGGGGAGGCAAGTCAAATATCACTGCCAAACAGAAAAGTCAAAAAAGGGGAGAAGTCTCGAGGGACAGACACTGAGTTTAGTTTTGGATACATGTGGAATTTCCAATGTTGGTGGAACACTGACAAACAGAGGCTGGTTTTGAGATGAAGGTCTCAAACTCAGAAGACAAAGCAGGTCTAGAGAGACAAGGAGATACGTATTATCTCCTCTTATTAAAATGTAAGCTCCTTAAGGGGCTTGTTTCAATTTTTATGTGTATCCCCAGTACTTGGTACACATTTGGCCTGTAGCAAGTGATTAATAAGTAAGTGCCTTTTTATTAATTTATTAAAAGAGATGATTAATAGTTGAAGCCATGGATACAAATAACACTTTTAAGAGAGAGAAAATAGAGAGAAAGCAAAGGACATAACTTTAAGAATTACCAATAAAAGGAAAATGAATCAACAAGAGAAACAGATGGGGGTGGAGGGGGGGGGGGGACATCAGAAGTGTCTTCTCAGAAGCCAAAAGATGTGGCAAGAGCAGTACTGTGGTCTACAAATAGGGCTCCGGTGCCATTTGTTGAAAGGAGCAGAAATACTGAGGGCAAAACCATACCTACACTTTTCCTTTTTACTCTTGCCCCTCAACCTCCCTTCCCCTTCCATCTTGCTACAGGATCTGGAGGAGGCTCTAGAAGCATGTGTTGGGTTAGTATTTGATGGTGATGAGATAGAGGTCTTTTGGCCTCCTTGTTATCACAGACACAGAAATAGTCAAGTGGAAACTGGGGTCAGTGATTATACTTGAGTTTCTACTGCCTGCAAGTCATTCCTGAGTTCCTGACCTAGAGTGACTGGTTACCACAGTAACTATAGAAGTGAAGGGCAATGACATTTTATATCCTTGTAGCTTTAGAAGTCAAATCCTTTTAACTTTGTTATTAGTAAAATTATTGTTTATTGCATTTTATAATCCATGAATACCTCACTGCATTTTAACTTCTAAAGTTGAATCATTCATGGACCTAATCTAGGCCTGGCCTAGATCAGAGGCAGTCATACGAATGGCAAGATGATGGAGTAGTAGACTAATTATTTTCCAAATTCCACAAGCCAGATTTCTTTCTTTTAGGATATATGCATCAAATTCATAGTAATAACAGCTAAATCAAAAAGATAACACAATAGAAACACCCCAGAAAGTAAAAGCCTCTTGGAACAACATCAAAGAACTGAAATAACTGAAGATCCCACTCATTCTTTCCACAACCAGCCCACCCCACAAAAATAATCTCACAGGCTTATAATTCAAAGTATGGTAGAGGACTGAATCTTGCCAGGCCTGCTCATGGTAGTGACTCAGTACACCATCCCAAGAAAAAAAAAATATTGACTCACCAAGGCAGAAAAAGGAAAAGAATGATAACTATGGGATGGGGATGAGGTGAAATACGGGGGTAGGTGGAAGACAGATTGTAAAGTCAATTAGAGAAGAAGCCACTTCAGTGCCCATGGGAAAGAGGAATAGAAACATAGCTAAGGTTAGTTCTCTCTCCATGGAGTTTATTCTAAATAAGGAACTAACTCAGCCCCCACAATCTTCCTACTCAAGGAAGCAGAGGACACCCTTTTCTTCTGTAACACAAACTACCCCCATTCATGTACCCTTTAGTTCAACTGATCTTATCTACTTGTTATTTCCTAACCCTACCTCATATTATCTTGCCTCCATGTCACTGCTCCAACTCTTCCCTATGCCTAGAATAGGTCCCTAAATCACCTCAACCCCTGCCCAAATCTCCTCTACTTAAAATCTTATTTCGGAAGCCATCTCAAATATCATCTTCATCTACACAGACTCACTAGGTCCCAAACCATCAAACCACTCTAAGAACTATTATAACAATGAGATATTACAGCATTTTGTACCCCTCAAACCATTTTTCACACTACAAGTTTCATGAGATCATACATTTTACGCTAAAGTCCAAACCCTTCATTTTACAGATAAGGAAAATGAGGTTGGATAAGGCAATGACTTGCCCACAGTCACACATACAGTAGTACCCGAACTAGGATTCAAGCCCAGGCCTGCTCTTCCCACCACAGTGCCTCCCCTCTGCCTAGCCTATCCACACCTTCTAGAAGGCAGGTATCATGCCTTATTTATCACTGTAACTTCTTTAGCATCTAATAGAATGACATTTTGTAGATAGTAGAAACTCAATAAAGGGTCACCATATTGTATCAACCAATCTGGCTATCACATGATCCCCCCAGAGCCTCCACTTGCATTGTGCCTTCTGGGCGTGGCCCTGGCATACTAGTAGCTTCCCATTTTTCAGATGGACTAGAATTATTCAGAGTACTGCAAAGTAGCCAACTTACAAAACTACAACTAATTTAAAAGTACATTTCAGACTCTAACCATTTTTCACTTACCAAGAATAACCAGCTTCACAAGTTTGGCATGTTTACGCAACAAATTTACAATTGATCTGAAGACTGCTATGCAGACTAAGCTCCCTTCATCCACAACCAGAACTCTCACTGAAGAAAATTTCCACGGATATTTGTCCTTCTTTTTCTCCTTTGGTCTCTGCCATGAATAGAAGCTGTACTTTATCTACAAAAGAAGCACACAAGGCCAAATTTAACAAATGATAAAATATCAGTTAAAAGGGACCTCAGGTCATCTAATCCAACCTTAACAGCAAATATTGCTCCATGTCATCTCGCCCCTATGTGAAGACTCCTTGCGATGGGGAACTCGCTACCTACCTAGGGGAAACCAGACCACTTCACATTTGTACATCCTTATCAGGAATTTTTTCTCTACATCAAACTAGCATCTGCCTCTCTACAACTTCTACCCATTGCTACTAGTGCTGCCCTGTTGGGGTTAAGCTGAACAAGCAGACTCCCTCTAAACGACAAATCTCGATATGATTCTCATAGCATGCATGTTATTGTGGTCCCCCCAAAGTCTTCTCTAACTTTATCCCTGTTCTTTCATCTGATAAACTTCATAAACATGGCTCCCACTCCTCTCCCTTTCCTGATATCTTTCATCTGAATACAGCTAGGCAATGGTCTTTCTAAAATGTGGCCCCCAGAGCTGTACACAATTTGCCAGAAGTAATCTAATCAAATCAAAATACACGAACCACCAGCATTCTGGATACTATGCCTCTATGAAGGCAGCCAAAGATGACATTGGGGGCTTTTTGACAATCATATTATGCTAATGATTCACAATGAATTTTCAATCTACTAAAAAACACTCAGATCTTTTTCATGTGAACAATTGCCTAACTATGCCTCTATCATCCTGTGGAGCTAATTTTATATTTAACCCAAGTGTAGAAATGAACATTGGCCCGTTATAATTCATCTTATTAGTTTTAACCCATAATTCTAGCTTGGTAAAATCATTTTAGGCCCTGACTCTAACAAGACATATGTTAGGTCTCCTTCTCCCAACTTCAAGTGTTTAGCCAAGAATGTCACCATCTGAGTCATTGATTAAAAAAAAAAAAGAAATGCCAGCAGATCCATCCACAGATCCTTGAAACCTGCCACTATTTCTCTCACTCTAACCTGAAATACTCTCTCTTCGCCTTCATCTACCCAAATCCCAACTCACTCTCAAAGGGCTGACTTCTCTTCCTTCTTCCCTAAATACTTAACTTCCTCATCCTATAGATCATTTAGTCCAACGTTCTCAATTTAATGTCTCTTCCAAATTTAAATTCCTGATTCTAATTCTAGATCACACTCAAATCTATGACCAAAAAAATCCATTTCATCAACAACTGGAATAATTGCCCAGTGTATTAGTGGATTGTCTCCAAAGTTCTTACAAAGCCCATGATTTAAACTTCTGTCTCCTTCAGTCTCACACATTACCAAACAAATAACAGCCCTTCGGTAAATCCTAGTCGACTGATTACAACTAAGAACAGCCATTTATTTTAAATCCATTTTGCTTCGCCTAATGAGGCAGTTTTTATATTGTTATAGAAAGGAAAAATTTTCACCTGATGTAATGTATAAGCAGCAAGGCGAGTCTTCTCTCTCAGTAAACTAGCAGCTTTACCAGTGGGTGCTGTGAACAATACTTCTATACGTTTATTATCATTCCATTCACTTTGATCAACAAAAGTGTTCCATTCTTCTGGTGCATCTAGGTCTTGCTCGAAGTCTTCACAAGCTTTCCACACTTCTGTCTTTTCCATTTGCTCCACATACTTAAAGAGATGGCTTACAATTGTGGTCTTTCCACAGCCACCTTTCCCACTGACAACTGTCACTGCATTAGAACAAATCATTTCCAGGGCAGCCACCTGATCCTGGTCCAGTTGTGCTTGGTTTGGCATTTCAAAATTACTTTCATTTTCATCTGCATGGGAAATTTGGTTACTAGGGCTCTGCATGTCCAAAGCACGACCATCATTTTCTAACTTTTCTTCCTGAGATTCGCTGATATTCATTGCATCACCTTCTTCTGTATACTTAGATCTCCTAGTCTCCATAGAAGCAAGAACTTCTTTCACATCCACTTTTAAATTCCATGATGGTGATGTCATAAGGTCATGTACCAAAGAGGCAACATCTCTCTCAGCTTCATAAAGATCACTGAGAAAGATACACTCTTTTTCATTTGAAACTATCCCATTATCTTTCAAAAACTTCAGAGAATACCAAACGTCTTGAAATGAAACCTTTTCAGACAGCCTAGAGGTTAATTCACTTTCTTTAACATAAGTGTGTCCATACTCTCTACATATCTGTTTCAGTTCATTATACGTTATTAGTGCATTCTTCTCCAAATTATTCATTTTTTGGAAAAGAAATTCACATTGACAAAATGCCAGCCAAGTTGCTTCACACCCAATAAGCTTCAATTCTCTGTAAGTTATCTTTAGGGAAAAAATAAAAGCAAAATAAAAATTTAAGTTCTTTTATAAAACATAGTATGATAAAACCCATTTCATTTTAAACAACTATAAGTCATATCAAGGGATATTAACATCATTTATACTAAGTTTAACAAAAGAAAACTCATCTAAAATATCACTTTTCTACATATTTTACATACACAGAAAAGCCCCCTAAATCTGTTTTTGTTTTGTTTTTTTTTTGGCGGGCAATGGGGGTTAAGTGACTTGCCCAGGGTCACACAGCTAGTAAGTGTCAAGTGTCTGAGGCTGGATTTGAACTCAGGTCCTCCTGACTCCAGGGCCGGTGCTTTATCCACTGCGCCACCTAGCTGCCCCCTAGCGCCCTGAATCTGAAGCAAGCCTGATTCAGACCAGTGAAGGCTAAAGCTCAGGACCAGAATGAAATCAGACACTCAAGAGACTGTAAAACATTTAACAAAAAGGTTATTGAACAAAAGAATGGACAGGACCCAGCCCAGATTTACCTGGATGCGGCTCCCCTCTCTCTACATCTGTTACAGTGGTAAGCACCAGCTCAGAAATGTGTAATTCCTCATCTGCTGGGCTTTGGTACTTATGCAATCAGGAATCTGCATCAACAGTTGGACTTAGTCCTGTGGTCTAATCAAGTCTTAAGAAAGGTTTCTTTGCTTTTAGGGAAAAACTAGCAGACGCTGCTCCCACCAAACCTAACAAATCTTTTAGCAACTGTATTACAAGGTGTTAGTAAAAAAGAGGGTACATCTGCCAAATCTGTATGTCTTATGATGATAACGTTATTTTTAGGGGGGAAGGAGAAGCAGCTAGGAAAGAGCCACATAAAAGGCAGCACCACTGGTGACAGAGGAGAGGATAAGAGGTTCCTTAGTTACCTGGTAAAAAAACAAAAACAAACAGAAAAAAAACCTCAGAGCTCTTATGCCTACAATCAACTTATAATCCATATCCAACATCATTTCAGAGGGACAAAGACTGTTTGGCTTACAAAGCCTTCTTTTAAAAATTAAAGGTGGAGGCAGCTAGATGGTGCAGTGGATAAAGCACCAGCCCCGGATTCATGAAGACCTGAGTTCAAATCTGGCCTCAGACACTTGACACTAGCTGTATGACCCTGGGCAAGTCACTTAACCCCCAATGCCCCGCAAAACAAACAAAACAAAACAAAAAATTAAAGGTAACAATATAAAGAGAAATGATACATATATTCCAAGGTGTTTGATGGTGGATCTGTTCTTATATTTATAGGAAACAATTTTTTTTTCACTTTTCCAAAATGGATTACTGATAAATTGTTCCCAGAGATCATTTAAATTATAGATCCTTAGGTTTTAGAGATGCAATAGAACTTTAAAGAACATCTAAGACAATCCTTTAAAGACAGCTGTGCAAGAGGAACAAAGGAGAGACAGGAAACAGAATGTGTGGCAGACCAGTTGACCATGACCACCAATCATCACCCCAACCCCCATCCCCCATGCCCTGCCCTGGACTCCGTGTTCAAGAACCACATTGTCTCACACCTATTAAATGTTTAATGAATGTAACTGGGATTGAATTTGTTGATGTCAGAAAATGATTTAAGTACATATAGGAAATCTTAGACAGGAAGGATTACATATACAAATGCAGTGACACAAAAAAGAAAGGACTGAAATAAGGCTACAAAAATAGGTTGGATGGAGTCAGAATGAGGCTAAGTGTGTATTTTATTTCTTAGACAATATGGACAAGAACCACTAAAACAGAGTTCCATGAACTGCCCCTGCCCACAAACATCTTAATCGTATTATAATTTTATTTTATGCATTTTAAAATATTTTTTTCAGAATGATGGTCTAGGCTTGCAACCTAGATTTCATCATTTACTCCTCACTCTCTTCAACTCCTCCCCGATCCAATCAGTTGCAAAGCCCCACTGTTCCTGCCTTCCTAATACACGCCCTTCCTTCCTCTGACATTGCTACCAGCCTCTGCAAGCTCTCATTACCTAATACCTGGACTACTCTAGTAACCTTCTGGCTAGTCTCCCTACCTCAAGTCTCCCCCCAAGCTATCCATCTTCCATTCAGCTATCAGATTATCCCACTGGGCTGGTTTGCCCCCGTCACCCTCCTACATAATCAACTCCATTGGTCTCCAAGATCAACTATATAAAATCCTCTACTGGTCTTTTGAAGTCCTTCATAACCAGGCCCTTCCTGCCTTTCTAGTCTTCTTATATTTTCCTCCCCTCCATGTAATATGTAATCCCCTCCTTTTTGCTCCTCACACAAGACATTCCCTCTCCCAACTCTTCATTTTCACTAGCTGTTCCCTATGCTTGGAACTCCCTCCCTCCTCATTTCCATCTCCTAGCTTCTCTGGCTAAGACTCACCTCTTCGCCTTTCCAAGTCCCCTTCCTCAAAGCTATACTGCCTTCATTTGAGATTACCCTGCTTTACCCTGCATAAGTCTTGTTTGTATCCAGGTGTCTGCACAGGTATTTGTCCCCCATTAGATTGTAACCTCCTTAAGATTGAGGACAGAAAGTCTTTTGCCTTTTTTTGCACCCCTGGAGTTTTGCACAGTGCTTGGCATAGAGGGTTCTTAATAAATGCTTGCTGACTAACTAAAAAGGGTTTACTAGAGTACCAAAGGGGTCCATGACAATATGAAAATTAAGAATCCCTGTACTAATGGGTTTTAAGTAGGGGAAAAATGAAATCAGCCCTATAAATTCAAACTTGTTCTTGCAGTAACATAAAGAGAAAGACAACAAATAAGACCAGTCGATCCCTCCTCACCTTCCTTGACTGGTTCTTCATCCCTGTTGTGTCCATTTATTATGAGTGTCCCCCAAGGCTCTGTCCTGCATTCCCTTCACTTTTCTCTCTATAGTCTCTCTTTGGTGATAATCCTCCCAGCCACTCAGGCCTACAACCTCACTACATCTCCAACTGCTTTTTCCCTCACTCTGCATCCCATCACCAAAACTCATTGTTTCTACCTTTGCAGTATCTTTCCTAAACATTTCCTTGTCTCCACTTATGTAGCCACCATGGAGTGTCAAGCCCTCACACCTCTCACCCAGATTTCTTTTTTCTTTCTTTCCTTTTTTTTTTTTTTTTGCAGGGCAATGAGGGTGAAGTGACTTGCCCAGGGTCACACAGCTAGTAAGTGTTAAGTGTCTGAGGCCGCATTTGAACTCAGGTCCTCTTGAATCCAGGGCCAGTGCTTTATCCATTGCGACACCTAGCTGTCCCCTCTCACCCAGACTTCTACAACAGCCTTTTGATTGGTCTCCCTGCCTCAAATGTCTCCCTACTCCAGCCCATGCTCCACTCAGTTGTCAAATTAATCTTCCTAAAGTACAGAACTGACCATGTCATTCCCCTACTCAATAAGCTCCACTGGCTCTTTTACATCCAGATCAAATATAAATTCCTCTGTCATTCAAAGTTCTTCATAACATGGCTCTTTTCTATGTTTTTACACTTTATTCCCCTTTACATACTCAAGCTACAATAATAGATGACACTTATATGTCAATTTAAGTTTTGCCAAGTAGGTTCTACTTGGGTAGGTTATGGGTAGGTTCTATTTATTTTTTTTCTTGATTGAATAGAATTTTATTTTCCAAAATATATGTAAAAACAAATTTTAACATCAATTTTTTTTAATTGTGTTCCAACTTCTCTTCCTCCTCCATTCCCACCCCCCACCCACTAGAATTCAAGCATTTCAAAATAAGTTATACATGAGTAGTCATGGAAAACATTCTCACATTAGCTGGGTTGTGAGAGAAAACAGTCCAAAAAAACTCCCCAAACTTCAGACTGAGGAACTGTCAAAGAGAAAAAAAAATTTTTTTAAATGTGTTTCCAGGGGCAGCTAAGTGACACAGTGGACAGAGCACCGGCCCTGGAACCAGGAGCACCCGAGCCCAAATCCGGCCCCAGACACCCAACACCCACCAGCTGTGCAACCCCTGGCAAGCCACCCAACCCCAATTGCCTCACCAAAAAAAAAAGAAAGAAAGAAAGAAAAAAAGAAAAGAAAAGAAAAGAAAAGAAAAAAAGAAAAAAATGTGTTTCCATCTATTTTCAGATACTATCACTTCTTTCTCGGTAGATGGGTTGCCATTTTCATAAGTCCTTCAGGGTTATATTGGGTAGGTTCTACTTATTAGCCCCAATCAACAAATATTTTTTAAGCAGCTACTAGGTGACAGGCACTATGCTGAGCATGGGGAATATAAATATGAAGAATGAAACAATCACTTCTCAAAGGAAGCTTACGATTGACGGAGAGAGACAAGTGTTTTTAATATATACATGCACATAACACAACAGGTGAATACAAAATAAATACAAAGTCTTTTACTTCAAAATAATTTGGGAAAGAGAGCACTGGCTGGTGGAAAGAACGGAATGTCAAATTCAGGAACATTATCACGTTGCCCAGAGGCCTCTTGAAAGAAGACAGGAATTCTATAAGGCAAAGAAGTGCCTTCCATGCATAGAGAGGTAAATGATCTGTCTAGGTTGTCTACGTCTTTCCGGCTGAGGGCCCAGGGCTCCTTTCATTATAACCACACTGCCTCACTCTCATCAAAACAGACTATCCATTCCTAGATAGTCTACAACCCCACTCACCCTTTAGTGGACCAGACCTCTCTAGATTTTCCCACCTTGCTCTCACCTTGTTCCTAGTGATTCTTTCCTCTCTCCATATTCTCCCCAAATTGCATTTCCCTTGCCTTTTTCATTTACATAGCTACACAAATTATAATCTTGGTTATTTTAGCTTACCTTAAAAAAATATAACAAAATATTGTTGGGACTAGTCAAACAGCATGATTGCAGAATGTATCATTTTACTACCAGTATTGTACCAGTAGGATAGAATGTTACAGTTGCCAGAGAATTTAAAATGAGTATCACACATAGGGCAATGGAACAGAGGATATTGGTTGTGAAAAGATTGCAACACTTAACCAATGAACAACTTTAAAGGAGAAAATCAGGGAAATTTGTGATAGAAAAAGATGAGCTGATACTGAGGCAAGGGCAAGGAATTTCAATGATCAGTGTTCCACTGTGTCAGAGATATGACCTGGGAAGGTGGCTGGAAACAGGGGATAGAATACTGGACTTGGAGTCAGGAAGAACTGAATAAATTCAAACCCTACCTAAGATACTTATTATCTATGTGACCCTAGCCAAGTCCAGCAAGTGGCTCAGTGCTATGGCACACAGAAGGCACTTAGTAAATGTTTTTTTACTAAATGCTTGTTGACTTAACCTCGTTCTGCCTCAGTTTGCTCATCTGTAAAATGAACATAAAAATAACATCTACCTCACAGCACTGTAAGAGGATCAAATAAGAATATAATTAAAGTACATTACAAACTTCAAGGTACTATATAAACGCCATTATTATCATTCACAAAAAACTATATCAACAGGGTTCCAGTATAGCAGGTCATAACTTGTTGGAAAGGTTTTGGGTATGGTACAAGTGACAGATGAAGTGTGTTACCTGAAGAATAACCTAGTAAAACAGAAGGAGGCTAGTAGACTGGCTGTTAAGGGATAAACCTATCTTGGCCATCTATGAAACAAAGAAAAAATGTTCCTGGCTCTTTACACAACACTGACAAATCTTGACCCAGGTTTAAGAGGTATAAAGATTATCACAGGAATTAGCCCAGCCACCCAAGGTTTGTATTCTACTTACTCTACTAAAGCCAAGTTTCCATGGACAGGTATTTAGGATCTCTTCCAAGTCTCTGAACAGGCTCTCAGGATGTTCTGAGTTCAGAAGACTGTGAAAATGTCGAGGCAGAAGGACTGGAATGAATTCCATTATTCTTGGAAACTTCAAAGCTCTCATTACAGTTTTTAAAACAGCTATATGAGACCAAAAGAAAAGAAAGCAGTTAAAGTAAGACATAAAGCAAGGGTGTTAGGGACAATTTTCTGCAATGGACATCATTTGTACCAAAAAAAATAACATAAAGGATTGTTTTATACAGCCAGATGAAGAAATCAAAACTAAAGAAAAGACTGCTAAAGATAACAGTGGACTTGCTTTAGAAGTAATATTGTTCACATTTTGGTCACCTGAAAATTCCAAGCTTTCATTCTGTACACAAACCAAATTGCACTAAAAAAAAAAAAAAACAACAAATTTGGGGCAGCTAGGTGGCGCAGTGGATAGAGCACTGGCCCTGGATTCAGGAGGACCTGAGTTCAAATCCAGCCTCAAACACTTGAAACTTACGAGCTGTGTGACCCTGGGCAAGTCACTTAACCCCAACTGCCTCACCAAAAAAAAAAAAAATAATAAAAATTTATTTTTTAGAGATTTTTCCCTTTCTACTTTTCCCTCAATATTGAGGGGAGCCAAGACCCATATGCAATTAATTCCTTCAAAAGATTCAAACAGAATTTCTATCAGATTTTTGGGCATTTAACTCTACAAAGATAAAAAAATTCATCTAAAAATTATTTTAAATATATACATGACCTTTTATCATCAACTTGGACTGATGAATAGTCTTTCTTGATTATTTCTTGGCTCCATATAGTTGATGTTGCTAACTAAATGGTTTTTGGTTATGAAGTTTCACTGTAATGAGGCCATATTTATTACATTTAACTACATCCATTTTCCATTTAAATTTATTTTCCCTTTTCACATAACTATACTCTTTTCCAACTGGATCACATCCCATGTCAGGCAGATTCCCCACTCCCCCCTCCCCCCAATTTGCCCCTATTAAAAAAAAAACCACACACTAATTTATACACGCTGTCCTTCCAAAAGGAATTCTGTGTTTTAGATTATGCTAATAAAAGCTGAAACATTCTAGTCTTCAGTTACTGTAATGGTCCAACTTGAATCTGATGTTAAATTTATACTTACTTGAATTTTTATTCAATAAACTTTGATTTTTTTTCTCCTGTGAAGAACTTCCATTTTTGCTCCCTGAAGACTCTTTTTGCCATCCTTCTTCAAAATCTTCGAGTGCTTCTTGAAGATTTGCAAAGCTCAAGTTGCGAAAACTTGATTTTTCATGTACCCACTTTAAAAAGTCCTCTCTAAAATCATCTTGAACTTCACAGGCCTTAAGAAAAAGTGAACAAATATCTCTTCGACTGACTGATAAGTCTGTCTGTAAAAAGTAAGACGGTAATCCAAGGGCAATGTACCGAGCTCCTACAAGTTTTACTTTTACTTTAACTTTCCACCAAGGACCAACCAATGGAAACCGTCCAAATACTTGAATCCCCTTTGTGGTGTTTTCATCTTCAATTATGACTTTTAAAATAACAACAAATATGAGTAAGATTTGTTAATAGCTAATTTAAGTCATATACATACATACATATACCCACCCATACACACATACCATATATTCCTCAGATGCTAATGTTATTTTTTTAATTGACTTTGTAAATTTCAATGCAATGAACTTTAAGGTCCAGGGAATTATATACAATAAAAGAACAACATAAAAAATTAGTCGGTGGGGCAGCTAGGTGGCACAGTGGATAAAGCACCGACCCTGGATTCAGGAGGACCTGAGTTCAAATCTGACCTCAGACACTTGACACTTACTAGCTGTGTGACCCTGAGCAAGTCACTTAATCCTCATTGCCCCACCAAAAAAAAAATACTGGTAGTTTGCCATTTCCTTCTCCAGCTCATTTTACAGATTGAGGAACTAAAGCAAATATGGTAAAAATCGTGACCCAGGGTCACACAGCTAGTGTTTGTTGGGTGGATTTGAACTTGGGCCTTTCTGACTCCAGGCCCCCTACTCTCAACTCTGCTCTACCGAACTGCCCATTTCTAAGGATACTCATGGCTTTCTGCCACAGAATCTAAACTTCTTGAAGGCCCAAACCATTTCTTTTCATCTTCCTATCCTCTGGGCCTAGCACAGTAGCTAGAACACACACGCTAGAAGAAATGTTTATTGCTTTGTGTAAAGCCAGAGCCCAAAACAACAGTTCTGAGATTCAAACCGAGGCCCTCATCTACTACACAAAACTGATTCGAAGGTCCTTGGGCAAGAGCCCAAATTACTTAAACTTCTCTGGGTCTATTTCCTCATCTGTAAATGAGGTTAGATTGAAGTGGGGATGGATTTAATTGATTAAATTGAACGTGAGGCATCCCAAAGAATTACAAGACTCAGTGACTCAGTTTCCAGTTTTATTATCAGACTGTGATGACCACAGGGAGAACACCAAGGAGAAACGTGTCTCAGTTTGGGAGATGGAAATGGTTATATTTATAGTGAGAAATTTGGGTTATTTCCTCATTGTCCTAATCTCCTCCTCGTGGAAAGTTCATATCCTATTTTGGAATTCGGTGGTCCTAAGACATCCTCCAAGACACATACTCACTAGGGATGTGTTTTGGGGGCTTAAACATCTTAAGGTGAACCTAAGTACACATTAGTTCCTTCTTCGAATGTTCATAAAGACATGCTTAAACTTATCAGAGCCAGAGGGTCTCTCTGTTAATGATATCTCTTTATCTTAAAGATCTGGTTTCTAGGTACAGTTTCTGTTTCCTGTCATTTAGAAATATTAATAGCTACTAATGGTTAATGGTCCCTGGTTACCTTCCCTAAGCTTCTGTTGATAATAACTCCATCCCTCTGGTTACTGTTGATAAAACCTTAGATCTTAGTTTCTCTGTTAACCCTTTTAGCTATTATTGTTAAGAATTCAAGGCTTAGGGGCGGCTAGGTGGCGCAGTGGATAAAGCACAGGCCCTCGGTTCAGGAGTTCCTGAGTTCAAATCCGGCCTCAGACACTTGACACTTACTAGCTGTGTGACCTTGGGCAAGTCACTTAACCCCCATTGCCCTGAAAAAAAAAAAAAAGAAAAGAAAAGAATTCAAGCCTTAGTTGATCTGTTAACTCTTTCAGCCTCCTCCATCAAGATGAGACCTTTAAGGTTCTTTCCAATTCCACAGGGATCCACCCTATGAGACACTGACAATGGTCATGCCTTTATTTCATTTTCATTCCTTTTTAAGCTAATCAGGGAGTGATTACCTATGAGTGAATGAAGGAATGGATGGCTGGATGAGTTAAAATCATTTGTCAAATGGCTTACTGTTTTTTTGTTTTGGTTTTTTTGCAGGGCAATTGGGGTTAAGTGACTTGCCCAGGGTCACACAGCTAGTAAGTGTCAAGTGTCTGAGGCCAGATTTGAACTCAGGTCCTCCTGAATTCAGTGCTGGTGCTTTATCCACTGCACCATCTAGCCGCCCCCTAAATGGCATACTATTAAAAGACAGGAACCTTACTTATTATGCACTAGGGAGAGGGAAAAAAAGGGAGACATTCCCATCCCTCAAGGAACTTATAGTCCAACAGAAACAAAACAGGCAGAAGGTTTCAAAAGTCATGGTACATGGGGGCAGCTAGGTGGCATAGTGTATAGAGAACTGGCCCTGGATTCAGGAGGACCTGAGTTCAAATCCAGCCTCAGACACATGATACTTACTAGCTGTGTGACCCTGGGCAAGTCACTTAACCCTCATTGCCTTGCAAGGAAAAAAAAAAGTCATGGTGCAGTAGCTTTAAATTGCACTGTCTTTGGGACACCCTGTCTATGGGAAAGGTGGCCTGGGAATGGAGAATTTTCAAGACCATATAGGGCCGACAATTGACAAGTCCTTTCTAGGGGCACTTCTGGCCATCTCTTCACCAAGCGGCCTACACTGTGGCAGTCATCCTCATACCCATGTCCCCCCACCTGGACCTGTTATGTATTAAGCGCACACAGCAGACGCATAATAAATGCTTCATCCTTCAATGGCAGTTATTTACACTATTTCACAAAAATGAGGGGCCTCACTAGCCCAGGGTGTAAGATTATCAGCTGGATGGGGCAAAGTGAGATTCGAAAACACATTTCAGAGGCTCATAGCTCCAAAGCTGGAAGAGAGCTCAGAGACCATCCATTCCGGGCCCCCTTGATTTACACATGAGGAAAGTGAGGCCCAGACTGGACAAGGGTCATGGTCATTCGGAGACACACGTCATGGGAGCTAAGGTTCCCTACTAGGCGCTCTACCCCCCGCCGCCCCTCGTCTTTCAGGCCCGGGTCCTCGGGGGTCTTTCCTGTCTGCTTTACCCGGACAGAGCGCGGGGAGGGCGCCCGACCTCACCCCTCCATTACACAGCTCCTCCGCGTCCACGAAGAGCGGCTCGTCCTCCTCGTCCTCCACCAAGACCGCCTCCTCGTCTTCGTCCATCACCTGCAGGCTTTTGTCCGGCAACAAAGTGCCGCACAATATCCGCAGGTCCCCCATCGTCGGGGTCGCGAAGGCAAGAGATACCGGCTACCCCAAGCTCTAGGCGCCCGAACCGAAACACCTGCGGCGCATGCCTAGACGCTGAGAAATCCAACCAATCCGCGAAGGCGCCGAGCCACCCAGCCAATCAGAGAGCGCGCATTGGCCACGCCTTCTTAGAAAAGGTAGCTGGAGGGCTCAATCTTTCCTCTTCCCTTCTCCCCCCTTCCCCGGGCTCTGCGAGAGCCTCGGGGTTTGAGGTCTCTAGGATCACGTGGTCAGTGCTTTCCTCCACTAAGATGCGCCCTCCCGCGACAATTCCTAGAACCTTCAGGCTCCGCCGCGGGGGGGGGGGGGGGGGGGGGGGGGGGGGAAATCCCGAGGTAGGGGCGGAGCTGCAGGGAGTGAAGGGTGTAGGCAAAGAAGCCCCGCCCCAACCAGGGAGCAGCGGGGCGGAACAACCCTTGGCTGGGCTACTCGCAAGGGATGCTAATGAAACAATTACTACCCTCTAGGAGCTACATTCTGAGAATGCTTAGATCTATGGAGACGGGGAGAGAAGAGGAGGAAAGGGGAGCTTGGTAAAGAGGGAAAAGGCAGGGGCAGCTAGGTGGTGCAGTGGATAGAGCACCGGCCCTGGAGTCAGGAGGACCTGAGTTCAAATCCAGACTCAGACACTTAACACTTACTAGCTGTGTGACCCTGGGCAAGTCACTTAACCCCAATTACCTCAAAAAAAAACAACGAGTGAAAAGGCGAAGAGGAAAAAAGGAAAGACGGGAAGAGGAAGAGAAGAAAGGAGAGGGAAAGGTGGGAGGGATAGAGGAGGGGAGAAAAAAGGAAAGGAAGAAAAGAAAAAGGAAACTAAGGTGGGGAGGGGAAAAAAAGAAATGGGATGGAAAGGGGGAGGAGTGAAGAGATGGGAAAGAGAAGAAAGGAGAGGGGAAGAGAAATGGAAGGGAGAGGTGGAGAGGAAGGAGAAGAAAGGAAAGGAGGGGAGAAGAGAAGGAAGAGGAGTGAAAAGTGTAGATGGGAGGAGGGGAGGAGAGAAAAAGAGGGGAGGGGAGGTGTCCCAGGTTTATGAGGGGAATGTTATGACTATTCATGATATTCCTTTACAGTTATTTCAATAACTACCTGATCAGCCAATATACACAGTGTCAGTGGAGCGGACAAATTCAAGGTTAAAGAGTAATAGTAAGGAAAACATATTCTATCCTGGTCTTCAGTTTACTGCCTAAGACTTCATGATCTTTGGCAATACCTTTTAGGTTGCTTCTGACAAGGTTGATGTAGTGATAGAAAGCCAGGCCCAGAACACGGAAGACAAATTCAAGACTTCCCGCGGTCGCGTACTGGTTGTGTGATCCTGGGCAAATCACTTAATGTCTCATCGCCCCCAGACTATTCTCTAAAACAATAAAATGCACAGAAGTTGCAGTCCCAAATTGGTAAGGGGTCCCTACATCAGGAAAATTAACCGGGTCCAATTCCTGCCCCTGTTTCCTGATTAACTACAGATCACTCATTATATTGTTATATGTGAAGTACTTGCTAAGGACCTACAAATTAAGTCACCATATGCCTTGATATTTGTTAACATAAGTATGAAGACATTCCCAACAAAGGATGGTGAAAAACTTTTTGTTTGCTGTGGCTGACGACACAAGATAGCAGTAAACCCTAAGTAGGGAGCTTGTGAACGATAGTTTTAGAAGTGCAAACTCAGACAGTACATTGAACAAGGGGTATAGTTCTCCTCCAGGGGAACTACTGTGTGAGATCAAACTAGCTAGAACAGAGATAGCAGTGACCCTTGCCAGAGCCACCATAACTTACTGTAGGGCCAGTTAGAGCTTTCTGTGGAATGACTTGCCTCAGGATTTGTCCCTCCCCCATGAAGATAACCTGTAAAAATGTTACACTGTAAAAATAAATTTCCTAGAACAAGTCTTTGCTTCTGAAGCTTCAAAAACAAAAAGAATTGCCTTTGAATTATTTTTAGTGATATTAAGTACTATTAGAAAGCCCTCTTTCTTCTCAGAGGATATCCCATTATTGAGTTCATAGTACTTTTTTTGGACTTAGGCGTTCTCAAAATCTATCTAGACTTGAGCAAGGGAAACCAAAAAACTCTTTTCCTGAAAAAACACCCTGAATGCCGATAGTGTCTTTCTTCATATGTCTTTTATTTTAAATTTATGTATTTATAATAATCAAAATGACTTAGTCACTCAAAGTCACTCTTAAAACAATTTACTGTATATAATGTTCTCTTGGTTCTGCTCATTTCACTCTATCATTTCATGAAAGAACTATGAAGAAAGATACTATATGCATTTAGAAAAAGAACTGATAAATAGAAGTGTGTTTAGAATAATTTTCATACATACCTTTGTGTGTATATATGTGTGTGTACATACACACGTACATATGTATTTATGTCTAATGATAGCTTTCTCTAGGGTGGGGTGGGGGCCATAAATGGCTCTTCTATAAGCAACAGATATTGTCACCTGAGTAACTGCAGCTAAGAACCCTTGCCAGGTCAGTCCTACTCTAGGATGTTGAGCGTAGAGATAAAGGTTTATCTACAACTTGTTGCTTCCTCTCCTACAAGGAATGAGAGCCCTTACAACTTACAGTTCTCTCTTAAAATTATAAAGCCACATAAAGCCACTGACACAATCATATACTTCACATTTATGAATGGATAACAAAATTATGACTAGCATTCAAAGACTTAATCTGATGGGGTACAGTATAAACATATTACCTCATTCCATAATTCCTATAGTGTCTAGGAACTTTCTATACCTGGAGATTTTTAGCTAAGCAAATTGCTATAAACATATTGCCTTGTAGATGTTTCCAAATTCTCCTCATCAATAGGTCACTTGTCTCATATGGACTTTGTCTCAGACTTCTGCCTTTCTACACCCATTATGGTAATTTCCAGAGCATCCCTTTTCCACATATGCTTTCCAGATAATTGATAATTATGGACAAATCTATAATTAATATGCCCAACAATTATCATCCCAGACCCCCAGCATATATCCAATGTCACATCCTCTATCGCCCCCCTTCATTGTGGGCAAATTTAACCCAAAGTATTCTTTCTTGCATAGTTTTTTCCCCCCTCAGAGCAGTTTCCTCAATATGTAAAGGAAATTTCCCTAAACCCCTTAGGTACTCAACAAAGCATTTTTTTGGATGCTTCCATGCATCCCTAAACCATCCAAGTGACTGAAAAACAATGCCATGACACGGTTCACACAGTCAGCTAAAATACTTCACTTTCCCTTTGATGTGATGCCTAGCAAGAGAACAGATAAATGAGCTTGAATACCTCTGAGCTAGCTTTTATTGACACAACTGGTTAAAGATGGCTTTACTTCAAAAGTTACATACGAATCTCACAGAGAAAAATGAAAAGGTACTTTATTGTCCCAGCTCCATGTTTTAACACTAGGGATTCTAATTTTAAATGTCATTCTTTAAAAATCCATATCATTCTTACCCTTCAATCTCCTATACTCTGGAGAAATTTTGAAGTAGATAGGTGAGCAAAGGTCTCAAAGTCAGCTCTTTCTGTTCTGTCCTCTTCAGTCCCAAGCTCACAGCTCCCAAAAGGTCCACAACTTCCATAAATGCTTTCCAAGGGGGAATTCAGGAGTTGGGAAAAAAATGGCTTCATTCTGCTCAAATCCAATCAAATAAAAAAACTGATTAATTTCTAAATGGACATTCTCCTCCCCTTAGAAAAGTTTATTAGGAAAATTACTATAAAATCAGATGCTTGCTTAGAAAGCACATGATATTAGCGTAAGGTCTGGCTATCCAAGGTGTCACCTAGGACACCCTCTGGCTGACCAATATTAGAAACAAATTTCCTCAAACTAATGCTACTATAGGCAAAACAGGTCACATTTAACTCTGTCAGTGGCCTCATTTTGATGAATAAAACCTCTCATGAGATCGTATAATCTTAGAGATCAAAAAGGCCAACCTCCCCATCCAATAAAAGCATTCTCTCTACATCTGTGCGGCTGCTTTGAATATAGATTGTGGGTTACTCACTACTTAAGTCTGCTCTACAATCCTTTCTTCCTATCTTCCATTCCTTGAGCCAACTGATCCAAACCCAGTTCAATACTTCTTTCCATTATGAAAAAATACTTCACTTTCATTAGTATGGATAACTGGGCTAACTTGTCTAAATAAATTAAACAAAATGTCCCCTTCACTGAAGAGGATTCCAAAGTTGTTGCCTTTTTGTTTTTATTTAAATATACTCATATACAGGCAAAATGAAATCTACTATATAGAAAATAACAGTAATATTGTGAGATGATCTGCTGTGAATCATTTGGTTATTTACAGCAATGCAATGATCCAAGACAACTCCAAAGGTCTTATGAAAAATGCAATCCATCTACAGAGAAAGAACTGATGGTATTTGAATAAAGATTGAAATATAATTTTTTTTGTTAGTTACTTTATCGGGAAAAAAAATGATGACCAGGATGCTATAGCTATAAGAAAAACCTGTAAAAACCTACATGAAATGATGCAGAATGAAATGTACTGTATACAAAATAACAGCAATAGTGTAAGATGATCTGCTGTGAATAATTCTGCCAAGATAACTCTGAAAGATTAATGAAAATTGCAATCCATCTACAGAGAAAGAACTGAAAACGGATTGAAGCATAAATTTTTGTTCATAGTTCCTTAATCTGAAGTTTTGTTTTTGTCTGTTTTCTTTCACAACCTGGCTAATGTGGAGATGTTTTGCATGACTACTCACTCATATATAACATATTGAATTGCTTGAGTTCTTGGTGGGGAAGGAGTGGGGAGGGAGGGAGGAAGAGAAGTTGGAACACAAAGTTTTAAAAAAACTAATGTCAAAATTTGTTTTTACATGTAATTTGGAAAAATAAAATTCTAAATAATTTTTTTAAAAAAAGGAATGGGTGTTCAGGGCAGCTAGGTGGTGCAGAGGATAGAGCACCGGCCCTGGAATCAGGAGGACCTGAGTTCAAATCTGACCTCAGACACTTAACACTTACTAGCTGTGTGACCCTGGGCAAGTCACTTAACCCCAATTGCCTCACTAAAAAAAAAAAAAAGGAATGGGTGTTGCCAAGCATGACCCTGGTACAATGATAATACCAAGGTCTGCAGGATGATATGCAGGATATGAATGAATGCTGCATATGCTACTGATACCCCATTATTCAAAGATATCCTTTCAGTTATCTTGCCCTTCCCTCCCTTTTATTTATTTATTTTATTTTTAAATTTATTTTTAGTGAGGCAATTGGGGTTAAGTGACTTGCCCAGGTTCACACAGCTAGTAAGTGTTAAGTGTCTGAGGCCAGATTTGAACTCAGGTCCTCCTGACTCCAGGGCTGGTGCTCTATCTACTGTGCCACCTAGCTGCCCCCCTTTTATTTTATAAACATACAAGAGACCAGGTCTTCTCTCATTTAGGTGGGAGAGTTTTCCATTGTGATCTGTCCCCTGGCCATATATTCCTCTCTCCTAATAAATCTTTTATTTTAGATAGATAGATAGCTAAATGAATGAATGAATATACTCATATGCCAGAGCCGGAACTATATATTATGTATAAAGCAGCATAATAGGATGAATCTCAAGATTCCTTTATCACTACAACCAGTCTGAAGTACAAACCTACCCCTTTCTTAATCAAAACCTCTCCCATGTCCTCAAACTTGTTGCTCTTTGCTTTCATTATTATCTCATTCCTCTTTTTTCAATTCTGGCTTCACTTGTGCTCTCTCTCTCTCTCTCTCTCTCTCTCTCTCTCTCTCTCTCTCTCTCTCTCGTTTGTTTGGTTTTTTATTGGGGGGGGAAATGAGGGTTAAGTGACTTGCCCAGAGTCACACAGCTAGTAAGTGTCAAGTGTCTGAGGCCAGATTTGAACTCAGGTCCTCCTGAATCCAGGGCTGGGGCTTTAGCCACTGCACCACTTAGCTGCAGTTTCACTTGCTCTCTTAACCCTTCCTGCGTCCCATCACCTATTTTAATGATGACCTCCTTAGAACCTAGAATCTCTTGGTATTTTTTCCTCCCACCATGATTGGCACTCTCCAACCATGGGTTACTCTTACCATTTGCTTTTTTTCTCTTTCCAAGCTACTCAATACTGGTATTAAAAGGAAGTAAGGAAGATATGCCAGTAGGTGCATTGTAAGACCATGCAATTTAACATCACCTGAGCTCAAAAATTCTTTTATTTACTTCTTGGATATTGTCAAACTCCTCAAGCATTTTCTAACCTCAAACTTCAATTACCACCACTAACTCCCCCAAATCCCTTCATATTACCCAATTTCTTTTGAGGAAGAAATGTGCCTGCCCCTTTCCAAGACAAACCTACCCAATCCCATTTGTACTTTTTCTAGGATACTGTTCTATCAACAATTCTTTTTTTTTTTTAACATTTTCATCTTTATTCCCTCTTTACTAGCATGTTCTTACACACACACACACACACACACACACACCTTGTGATTATATCCAATTATTCTTTGTATTAATTTTTTTAAGTTTTAAATTTAAAAGCTTTTCTTCAACTTTACCTTTTAAAAAAGAGGTTCTGGGGCAGCTAGGTGGCACAGTGGATAAAGCATCGGCCCTGGATTCAGGAGTACCTGAGTTCAAATCCGACCTCAAACACTTGACACCTACTGACTGTGTGACCCTGGGCAAGTCACTTAACCCTCATTGCCCCACAAAACAAAAGCAAAAACAAACAAACAACAAAAAAAGAGGTTCCTAACCTGGGATCCATGAACTTGCTTTTTCAAATTGTTACTTTCATAATTGTATTTCAATATAACTGGTTTCATTTGTAATATTATGTATTATATTTTATAGTTTTGAAAATATCATCCTGAGAAGAGGTCCATATGCTTTAACAATAAAGTATAAGTATTGTAACCACAAAAAAAGGTTAAGGACCCCTTCCCTAAAGCTACTATTTCATTTTCTTTTTCAACTTTTTTCATAGAAAAGAATGTTATATACTATTCTTCTCTACCCTCTCAATTTTTAGCCTTCTGAAATGTGACTTCCACCTCTGTCACCTGGATTTTTTAAAGGCTTTACAAGTACCCATTATGGACAAAGTATTATACTAGACGTTGGAAACCCAATGACAAAATTCATTTCTGACAAGGCCTAGCAGGCCCTATCCAAGAAGCATACATATTGGCAGGGGTGGGTTGGGGCAGAGGGAGGCTATAATACAGAAGCAAATAAGAGGTAATTTGTGCATGGAGTAGGCGCTAATAATTCAGGGGAATCAGGAAAATTTTCCTGTAGATTTCACCTAATGTGAACCTTTTAAGAAGCTAAGGTTTCAGGCAGCTACGTGGCGCAGTGGATAAAGTACCAGCCCTGGATTCAGGAGTACCTGAGTTCAAATCTGGCCTCAGACACTTGACACTTACTAGCTGTGTGACCCTGAGCAAGTCACTTAACCCCCATTGCTCCACAGAAGAAGAAGAAGAAGAAGAAGAAGAAGAAGAAGAAGAAGAAGAAGAAGAAGAAGAAGCAGCAGCAGCTAAGGTTTCTTTGATTAGGTGGTAAGAAGGGGCTGTATTCCAAGTGTGGGGGGAGAACCAGACTGTGGAAAGACCCAGAGGTAGTAGATAAAATTCAGGGAAGAACAAGTAAGGTTTTGGAAGGTTTGAAGGGGAATGGCTAAAAAGTCTGGGAGGCAAGGCAGCAACCTCATTTTGAAGGATTATAAATAACAATGTGAATTTATATCTTTTTCCTAAAGGTATCAGGAATCATTGAAGAGTCTGAGCAGGAGGATCACTTGTTCAAACCTGTGCTTTAAATTTTTTATATTGGCAGCTGTGTGGAGGATTGATTGGAAAGGGGGGCAGTGACTTGAGTTAGGATAACAAATTATGAGGTTATTGCAGTAATGTAGGTGGAAGGTGATGAAGGCCTGGATGGGGGTGGTAGCCATTTGAGTAGAGAAAGGGATGGATGGATGGGGGAGATAGTATGGAGATAGAAACCACAGAATTTTGTAACTGTTCGGATATGGAAGGCAAAGAAGGGAAGAATAGTTGAGGTTGTGAACTTTGTTAACAGGAATAATGATGGTGTCATTAACCAAAATCACAAAATTGGAGGAGAGGTGGGAAGATAATGAATTCTGTCGTACCCTTTTTCAGTACAAAACACTGATGAGACATCTGCATGGAAAATTTTAGTACACAATTGAAGATGAAGGACTGGCATTTAGGGGCGTAATAAATACTGAATATGGAATTTAGGGAATCATCTACATAGATATTACTGGGCCCATGGGAGGTAATTAAATCAAGAGAGAAGTTACGAAGAGGAAAGAGGTTCCAGGAGAGAGTTATGGAAAAGTCATAGTTACACAGGGTGGGACACAGATGAGGAGTCAGCTAAGAAGACCCAGAGGGAGCAACCAAACCAGTATGAGAAATGGGAGACAGAAGTGTCACAGAAAAACCAAGAGTATCCTGGAGGAGACAGTCAATCAGTCCATCATTCAACAAATATTACATGCCAGTTATCAACTAGGAACTGTTGTAGGGCATGGGGTAGAAGTACAAAGATTGAAATTCCTGCTCACAAGCAGCTTAATATATAGTGCACAAATATAAAGTTAATAAACACACACATTAAGTAAAAAGTAATTTGGGGGGCAGCTAGGTGGTGCAGTGGATAGAGCACCGGCCCTGGATTCGGGAGGACCTGAGTTCAAATCCGGCCTCAGATACTTGATACTTACTAGCTGTGTGATCTTGGGCAAGTCACTTAACCCCAATTGCTTAAAAAAAAAAGGAATTTAGAAGGGAAGACACTACCAGCAGGCAGAAGGGAGTTCAGAAAAGGCTTCACACAGAAGATAGTATCTAATGGTATCTCAGGAAGAATCCCAAGAATAAGGTAAGAAGGGAATCCATTCCAGGCAGGAGGGATGGTCAGGACAGAGGCATGGAGACAGGAGACAGGAGACAGGAGACAAAGTGAGTGGGGAAAAGAGAGAAGGCCAGTCTGTCTGGATCACTGTGATATAGCCACTGAGTCAGAAGCTGATGAGATTAAAGAAGATGAGGACTGAAAAATAACCTTTTGACTCAACCATTAAGAGATTGTTAGTACTTTGGAAAGAGGAACTTACCACCACCTATGATGCCTTCTGTCTTCAAACTTTCTCCTCTTTCTGTATCCATTGCACAGTATCCTCCCTTCTATCTCCACCTCTTTTAGTATACACCTCTTTTTTTTTTTTTGGTGAGGCAATTGGGGTTAAGTGACTTGCCTCACTAAAAATAAATAAATAAATAAAATAACTAATGGTTTCACCTCAAGGTTCTATGTTTGGGGTTCTACTGTGTTTTCTTATGCCTCAAACAATAAGTCCCAGATGACAAAATGGCCATTCTTGACCTTTCAGGTTAACCACGTCTGTACAAGAGACTTTGACTGCTGCCTCATCGTGCCCCTAATAGTAGAATCTGGCAATAAATTGGACCTATTATTACCAGAAACCCCCTGGCTTCTCAGAAGGTGGTCCCAGATCAACAACGTACTTTACCTGGTATGACCGGAACAGAGCTTTCTTTCAATAAGTTGGACATAGTGGTAGTCTGGAGACACAAGAACCCACAAATACATTATGGTAAAGATTTTTATAAAATGACAAAGAACGATATATACATGGTGCTAAAAAATCCCTTTAAGATAACTGTGACATTTGAGGCACAGATCAATCATGTGGCATTAATTGTAAAGCACAGGGGCTTTTAAATGTCTCTCATGGCTCTTGTTCATTATTCTTTTAAAATTGGAAGATTTTCTGCTGACCACTATGATAAATGGCAGACCAAGCTGAATGATAGAACAAAAAAGATAGCAAGAAGTAGATGGGTCTTTTCTTCCCTCCCATTAATAAAGGATCTTTTAAAAAGTCAATTTCAGGGACAGCTAGGTGGCACAGTGGATAAAGCACCAGCCCAGGATTCAGGAGTACCTGAGTTCAAATCCAGCTTCAGACACTTAACACTCACTAGCTGTGTGACCCTGGGCAAGTCACTTAACCCCAATTGCCTCACTAAAAACAAAACAAAAAAAAAAAACAAAAAAAAAAGTCAATTTCAAACTTTCATCTTAATATGACTGGTTTTGAGAAAGGAAAAGAAAATCTCATTTTCTAAAATATCCTTTATGATAGTATCTTATAATTCATTTTTAAACCAGCTGGTTACTGGGTCTTAATGTAACAGTAAGCCGTATGAACAAGGCTCTTTGTAAATTTAGCTTTATGGGGAGCAGTGTTTTGTGAAATCTTGGTCTGCCACAAATATATACAGGAAGCTGTGGTAGGTGGTGATGAAATGTATTGCCCAGGTATGGGAACAACTTTACTAGTATGTATATTATACCCTATGCAAAAAAATACTAAACAGATATCTTATGACCTTTAATTTTTTTCAATTTTTTTTTAAAGAATGGGGATTATTTCTTAAGTAGGGAAAGAACTATGAAAATGGATTACAGTGCTCTGAAAACTCAACCTTAGGACCTTTGTTTTTAAGTTCATTTGTTCTCTTTTGTTTAAAGACTTAAATAGCCATGACAAAGAATAAGATCTATTCAACTGAGGCTACCTTAATGACAAGTAAAACAAATTCATATCACTGCATATGTTATTTTGACAGATTGTGGGCTGTACAATACATAATTACACTGAAATACATTTTGTTCTGAACCATGTCATTTAGAGATATTGTAAATATATTTTATGAAATGTATTGCCGATTCCTAGTGCTGCTTATCCTCATGAGCAACTTTTTTTAGTAGTTCAGATATTTTGATTAGTTGTTTAACAACTGTTTTCTGTTGAATATTTTAAAAATTAATTAGATCTATATGTTGACTGTAGAACCTTCACTGAATAATCATTTTCTGACCATTTTGGTTTGCATTAAAAATTCAAACATCACTTAGACAAAGAATCCCTATCTTATTAAAAATTCACCTTATTAGGGCAGCTAGGTGGCACAGTAGATAAAGCACCACCCCTGGATTCAGAAGGACCTGAGTTCAAATCCTGCCTCAGGCACTTGACACTTGCTGTGTGACCTTGGGCAAGTCACTTAACCCTCATTGCCCTGCAAAAAATAAAATAAAATAGATTTTAGAGTTGCAGAAAATGGGTAATGAAAAGAGACCTTAGAAAAATTTACCTTATTTCATCTTCCTTTTGCACACACACACAAATCTTTCCTTCATACCTCAACATTTCTAGGACAAAAAAAAAAAAGAAAAATTTAAAACAGAATCATGTTTGAAAGAATCATGAGTCACTTAAATATGTATTTTTATTTGAAACAAGTATCAAATTCTAAAGTATTTTTATTAATATTATATTTTAATAATGGTATTTATCATCTACGTGTGGTTTTGGGGAGCTCAGAATTTATGTGCAAAAATTAAATTGTACACAATGCAATAAAGAGTAATTTTTAAAAGGCAAAGTATGACATTGAGACCTAGGGCCTATTAATCCACTTGGCTGGATGAGCTGGAGTACAAGACAGATTTATTTAAGCCTATGAGGTTTAAAAACAAGTCTTAAAAATGCAGGATTTCTAAAAATCTAGTCTATGGAAATGTTTTATATGCTACAGATACCTGTGGTAAACCATCAAAGTGACAGAAAAATGGACAAGAATTGAGCCATATTTCTTTAACAAGGATAATTATGTTGACCCTGGAAGATTAAGGTTATTTTCCCACTTTCAATTCAATTCAACACTTAATCACCTAGTATTTACAACACTCTGTTTTTAATTATTGTTGCATAGAAGCATCTAATTACCTAGTCAAATCCTATTAAAATGAATGCTAAAACTGTCCACATTCTTGACTTTCTAGAATATTATTTGTAAATCATACATTGAATTTCTATTGTTGCAGTTTAATCTGTCATCCAACCAGCAAATATACCAAAACCAACAAGATAAAATTGAACTGGGATAAATGTGAAGACTTGCATTTAAGTTTTAAAAGTCAATTAAGTTAGAAGAGATATGATTTAAAAGTCATTCATGTGAGGAAAAAAGAAAAAGTGGGCAAACAGGATGGTGAAGAAATTTGAAGTTATGCCATATACGTATCAGCAAAAGAAAATGGGGAAAAATTAAAATGAGAAAATAGCCTGATGAAGAAAAGATTTAGAGAAGGCATGAAAGCTGTCTGATACCTGAAGGGTAATTTTGTGGAGGAGGGATTACAGAAATTAGCAACAAGGGGTGGAAATTGAAGAGAGGTATATTTAGACTTTGACATGTAATTGGGGAAAAAATAAATTATAATTTAAAAAAATAAATCAAAACATTGCCAAAAATGAAAGATGGGAAGAAAAAAGTAAAAAATATCTTAATAATTAGTTATGCAAAAGTGCAACGGGCTACCTTGGGAGGAAATAGGTTTCCCCTCATTGAAGGTCTTCAGGCAAATGAAGCATGACCACTTTTCAGGTATGATGTGGGGAAGATTTCTTGTTCAGGTACTGGCTGGATTTGATGGCCTCTTTGGAGGAGGGGGTCTTTTCCAACTCAGATTCCACAGACCAGTGTGAGATGGCTGCTAAGAATGCTAATGTAGTCTTCCGCTTGTATGATACGATTATGGATTTGAGTCAGATTAAACTCTGACCATGGGGTCTGGAAGGTACCCAGCCCTGACCCAATATAGTTAGTTTAGAAGTTTATTGCTTGTCAAATTCTCACTGTCTCCTTTAAGTTTAATTGCCAATTATTTCTTTGACTTCCCAACATAGCCAAAGATAAATTTTAACCCTGTCATCCTTATCTTTAGAGACAGGGGCCTGGAGAGGGGAGTCAGTGGGAACTGTGAGATTTGAAACATCTGACTCTCACTCCCCTGTTTCCTTTTCCTTAGGTTTGACCTTGTTCCCCCTCCCCTTTTCCCCCTTGCTCCTGGAACACGTATGCATGTCTCCATACATTGATCACGAGCTGAACACACACCTTGGATGAGACAGGATTGGATGTTAGATTGTGAGCTCATCCACCCTAGGTGTACGTGGGGACAGTCCTTTTCAAGATTACTATAAAAACCTAGAGGATTGGGCATATCTTTGCAAGACTTCAATGTGTAATTGGGTTTTGCCCGTCCTCATGAGGATGTAATAAATCTGTCTCTGCTTGACTTGGTGGTCTCCTCGAGTTATTTGGGTAAACTGAGGCAGTTTGCTCCATACACGCTGAATTTATAGAAGCAAAATCACTAGAACAAGAAGGGTAAATGAGACATGTTTAGCCACAGAAGATCTAGGAATGATGGAGGGAGGTTACAAAAAGTCAAATTTAGACTCGATATAAAAGAAAACCTTCATAACAACTAGAGCTATCCCAAATTGGAAGTGGGCTATCTTGGCACCCCTAACTGGAGGTTTTCAAGCAAAGATTGGATGGTTAATTACTACTTGGGGGAGTGCAGTAGAGAGAATTTCTGTTCAGATATGGTTTGGACTAGAACTTACTAAAATTAGATCTGGTCAACAATGGAATAGGCTGCCTTGCAAAGCAATTCCTTGTTCCTGAAAAAAATCCTTCTTCAGTTACATTATAAGAAGAATCCTTGCATTGAGGAAGAGTTTGGTTGTAGCTGACTGAATTCTCTTCTAATAAGATTCATTTATTTTAAACTGCTTAAAATACAAATATGATTTTTCTTAACTATTTATCTTCCAATAAGACACTATATTACCAAATAAGCCATATTCCTAAAAATATGAAAAAGTTCAAGCAAGGCTAAGAGTTAGCTTTTTACACTATATTTTAATTAAAAAAAAAATCCACAGTGTTTGGTTCTGCATTTTTGGGGGGTGGGGCAATGACAGTTAAGTGACTTGCCCAGGGTCACACAGTTAGTAAATGTCAAGTGTCTGAGGCCGGATTTGAACTTAGGTCCTCCTGAATTCAGGACTGGTGCTTTTTCCACTGTGCCACCTAGCTGCGCCTGCATTATTTTTTTATACCAACAAAAGGCATCTAAGTCTTTATGGTTTTGCTTTAAAAGATCTGCAGTGATTAACTATGAATGACTTAGCTCTTCTCAACAATACAATGATCCAAGATAATTCCAAAGGACTCATGATGGAAAATGGTATCTGCCCTTTCTATAGCTGATTGTACTTTCACTGATACACTCATCCCATTGTGGGGAGGTTAGAATCATCTTTGCTTCTCATTGTCACTTCCAGGCTTTCCCTCTACTACCATCACTCTTTTTCTTTGAGGTTCATTCAATCTGTATTTTTCACCCAATCAAGATTCTAGAGGATGGTGTCTACTGACCTCCAGAATACTCTCCCCTTCCTTCCTCAATGAGTTCAGTGATTGGCTCATAGTTTCTCTTTTCCCCAGTTCCTACCCTCATACTAGGAGACTTCAACATACATACAGATACTTCTTCCTCAAACACCTCCTCTCCCAGTTCCTCAAATAACTCATTTCCCATGACCTATTCCTCCACCCCATGTCAGCTACACAGAGATGCTCATACCTTTGATTTTTGCCATAATCCACAAATGAACCATTTCCATATTCATGAACTCAGAAATTCCTTTATTTGATAATTATCTGTTGTGCATACCACTTCTCCCTCTGCCTTGAAACTTCAAAACTTGGTCTTCATCTTCACATTAATCTCCCATAGCTCCATCCCTCAGTTCTTTCCCAGGACATCACCCCTTCACTAGCTACATTCTCTTCTCTGCCTTGTCCTAAACCTTAGGGGAACTTCTATGCTGTCTTCTTCTCTAGAGTCCCTTATCTCTTTATGGGGTTGAAGGTTTGTCCTGCCAACCCTCAGACCTAGATTATTCTCACCTTCTGCTGTTTTCATTCTACTCACATGCTGCTAAATGAAGATGGAGAAAATCACAAAACTGGGTTTTGCGTTGACTGGATCCATTATAAATTCACGTAACATAATCTCAACTGGGTCCTCCCTCTGGCAAGCCAAGTTTTTTATACCTCGCTCATTGAACCCCTATCCCATTCACCACAGAAGCATTTCTAAACCTTTTCCCTCCCCCAACCCTCCCAGGTGAGAACCTTGCCTCATATGTCATTGAAAAAAATTGAGGTCACTCCCAAGCGCTGCCTCCCGCTTCTGCATCTCATCACTCAGATGCCTTCTTCAACTTTGTTGTTGTTGTTCTTGTTGCTATGGTTATGGTTGTTGAGTCTCTTCATTCATGTATGACTCTTTGTGACACCATTTGGGGTTTTCTTGGCAAAGATAATGAAGTGGTTTGCCATTTCCCTCTCTAGCTCATTTTACAGAGGAGAAACTGAGGTAAACAGCGTTAAGTGACTTGCCCAGGGTCACACAGCTAGTAAATGTCTGAGGCCAGATTTGAACTCAGGAACATGAATCTTCCTGATTCTAAACCCTGTGCTCTATCCACTATGCCACCTAGCTGCCTTCTTTTGCAACTATCTCCTCCTTTACTCTTGTCTTATTTGAGGCAGCCCTTTACCTTGACAAGGCAAATCCCTCTACATGTTCAGGTAATATTCCACCCATCTTCTCCAGCAGAATGCCCCATCTATTATCCCCACATTCCCTTATTTTCCTAATCTACTGGCCACTTCCCTACTCTCTACAGATGTGCTCATGTCTCCTCCATCCTCAATAAAAATCCTCATATGACCCATCCAACCCTACTATTTATCATCCTATATTTCTTCTCCCATTTGTGGCTAAAATTTTTAAACCTTATCCATCCCTGAAGCCTTTTTTTATATATGAAATATGAGAACGTGAGAATTATTCAATGGATTTTAAAATAACACAAGTTGAATACAAAAATAATAGCTAATAATTATCTGTCCTTTAAGAAGATTTACAAAAGGAGATTTTATATATATATATATATATATAAACACATATCTATATATTCACTTATTTACTTACTTGCCCTTATTTATTTATTTGGCTGTGTTCATTTGTTTGTTTGTTGTTTATATCACCATTTGATCTTTACCACAACTGTGTGAGGTACTTGTAAATGCCCTTTTTTTACAGATGAGGAGACTAAAACTCAAAAAGGTTAAATGATTTCTTCAGAGTCGCACAGCTATTAAGTGTCTGAATTAGAATGTAACTTTTATCCACCATAAGTCACCTATTCATAAATCAAAATGATTCAAAGAGTTTGAAAGGGTTTAGGAGAAATGGACTTAGATTTGGCTGAGAGGGCCTGAAGACAATATTTGGTCAGTTGAGTTATGAGAACAAAACCCAGATATAAAGAGGGAAGTGATAGTAACCAAAAAGAAAGGTGGGGTAGCTAGGTGATGTTGCAGTACATAGAGTATTGAGCCTGAAGTCAGGAAAACTCATTTTCCTGAGTTCAAGTCTGGCCTTCAACACTTACTAGCTGTGTAAGGTAAGTAGGTAAGTCACTTAACCTTGTCTGCCTCAGTTTCCTCATCTGTAAAATGAGATGGAGAAGGAAACAGCAAACCACTCCAGTATCTCTATCAAGAAAACCCCAGGGGGCAGCTAGGTGGTGCAGTAAATAAGGCACCAGCCCTGGATTCAGGAGGACCTGAGTTCAAATCCAGCCTCAGACACTTGACACTTACTAGCTGTGTGACCTTGGGCAAGTCACTTAACCCTCATTGCCCCGACCCCCCCCCCCAAAAAGGAAAAAACCCCAAATGGGGTCACAAAAAGTCAGACAAACCAAACAAGACCAACAACAAAATAATAACAAAACAGAAGCTTAGGGTGAGGACTACATATTTGGGAAATTTGACTTTAAATAGAAAACAAGAGAACCTATATAATTGTTTCCCATTTCAGGAAGAGGGGAGAGAGAGAGGGAGAAAAATTTGAAACTCAAAATTCTGTAAAAACGAAACCGGCCCTGGATTCAGGAGGACCTGAGTTCAAATCAGGCCTCAGACACTTGACACTTACTAGCTGTGTGACCTTGGGCAAGTCACTTAACCTTCATTGCCCTGCCCCCCCAAAATTGTCTTTACATATAATTGGAAAAAATAAAATACTATTGTCATGGGGTGCAGAGCACCCCAGAATTTCTCTGGGGCACACGGAGGAATCTTGTCCTTGAGAGACTAAACCAGAGGACAGATACAGATAAGTGGAACCAAATTGGACTGAGCTAGCTTCAATCTCCACCCTTCATTCTGGTCTCCCTTACCACCACCACCCCCCCCAGATAAATTTGGGTGTGGCTGCGGCCTTTGTGTCCTGAAGAGTAATCCATAGCCACCCCTCACCCAATTCCTTCAGTCACTGCCAGTGGGGGATGGTCCTCCCTCACTAAAGGAACTTTCCACAGGCAGATGATCTACCCCCATCAGTCTTCTATAAAAGTACCTGCCATTCTCCTGCTGGAGGAGATTGGTACCTCTGAGCCACGTGCTTTGTGCTTATCTCCCCATGAGAAGTCCAAGGATTTCTGTCATGGTTTCCCTTCCCCTCCCTTCCCTTCCCTTGCCCCTAAATAAACTACCACCTTATTCTAACTACTTTTGTGTGCAAGAGGGTGTAATTCTTTAAAGAGGAATTCCTAAGAACCCCTACCCCTAACCCAAACCCGTACCCCATTTCCCCCCATTACACTATTAAAAAAAAAAGAAGGCAAGAGAGAAGCAGATCATATAGAGGAGTGGTGTCAAATAATAATAGAAATGGGGGCCACTAATGCTTACCTAAGGATGTCTCTGGCAGCATATTGACAGGTTTTAAATGTCGTATTATCCATGTTTTACTGTACTTTTTATTTATCTTGTTAATCTGCTTCAGGCCTCCCTCTGGAGTGTTGCTGCCAGGCTGTGTGTTTAATGCCCCTAATGTAGTAGAGAGAGAGAGCTGATATTGGATCTAAGAAGACCTGTGTTCAGATCCTGCCCCTGTCCCCACATACACACACTAGCAGGATGATCCTGAAAACACAGGAAACCCCCAGGCAATTCTCTAGAACCAGAAACTACAGAGTAGTTGCCAATCTGCTTTGGTAGAGGGGGATTCCCCTTTGAGAGCATCTCACTCTAATGAAAGTGCAAGGTATGTACCAAACAAACAAAACAAAACCAAAAAAAAGAAAGAAAGAGCTCACTTTTCTTTTCTTTTCTTTTTTCTTTTCTTTTCTTTTTTTTTTAGTCCAATCCCATGATATCACTGATATAGAAGAACTCTGTACTATGGAAGTTTCCACTACCAGTGGGGTTTGGCAACTTGTCTGTAATTTATAGTCTCAAAGAGATCATCCCACTTAGCCATCTACCAGAACACCAGGTCCTATCAATCTAGGGCAGAAATGTCAAACTCTGTTTGAAGCATTGAGCAGAACTCTCCAGTGCTGCCTGAACCAGATTAAAATATAATTAGGAAATGTTCAAGTAAATAAATAAAAATGCAATACTACAGAATGTTAATTTATGGGGTTTTTCTTTAAATCTTATTTTTTCTAATTACATGCAAAAATAATTTTTAAAATTTGCTTTTTAAAATGTTGAGTTCCAAATTCATTCTGATGTGGGCTGGAATTTTGGGTCCAATTGATTGTGAGTTGTCCCAAAAGAATTACAAGACTCAGTGACTCAGTTTCCCAAGTTTCATTGCAATACTGTGGTTGACCACAGGGAGAGAACCAGAATATTGGAAAGGTATCTCTCAAATAAGGAAAGGAAAGACAGTTATATTTCTACTATGGATAAATTGATTGTCAGTCTCATTATAATAATCTCCACCTTGGGAAGGTACAGGGGAGGGCCTGTCCTACTCATTAAAATATTCTCCACCTAGGGGTGTTTCAGGGGAGGGCTTATCCTAATTTGGAGTTCCTGGGGTCCTAAGCCAACCCCCGAGGCGGGTACCTTTTTCAGTGGAGGTGTGTTGTGGGGGTTTACACATCATAAGGTGAATCTGGGGACAAATTTGGCCTTTTCTGCGCATGTCTCTTTCTGATTCCCATGGTTAGTTTCAAAATAGAATCAATTTTCATTAGAATTTCTATAGGTTGTCTTTTTCCTTTATTGTTATTTTGACCTGACCCGTTCTGGTCCGTTATGGATATTGATCACTATGGGTATGAGAACCTAACATAAGTTATCCATTAACTGGGATCTGACTCCCTTTTAGAGCTAATATCTGAATTAAAGCTTGGGTCTTAGGTTTTTCTATCAACCCTTTTTTGCCTCTTACATCAATTCCCTCCCTCTTTGTCCTTCTCTTTGAGAAGGCAAGCAATTGAACTTATGGTTTTCTAAGTCAATAGGTAGTCCATAGGAATCTATTTTAGTGCAGTTTGACACCAATGATTCAGGGCATCTGCCACTGCCACTGCTTTCACAGTCAGTATGTGTCAAAGGCAAAATTTGAATCCAAGTCTTTCTGACTCCAAAACTCGCTCTCTATCCACTACACCATGCTGACTTTCTTTAAAGCTGAGTTATTTTCTAATTCTATAGACTTAGTTTTACTTTTGTGATACCATAATTAACGTGAAATGCGCACTTATAAGTGAACCAAAGTTAGCAAAACACAAGCCTGAAGTAGGTTAACAGGTCTCTTACTAGGAATAATTTGTTTAGACTTTCAAAGTCATCCGTGGTACTTCTCCTTGTTCCTCTTAACTCCAATGAATCTTCTTCCTCATCAGTTTCCACAAATGAAACCAATTTCTCTTCTGTACTAGTAATTAATGTCACATCTTTATCTACAGAGCCATGTGTTTTAATAAAGATATTTCCAACAGTTCCAGGTATGATTGGGTTTAACGGCTGAAGGCTGGGTGTTGTGTACTTTACTTTGTCCATGCCTTTGGGGAGGGGATGATATTTCAGTTGGAAATGTATAGCTATCAGCAAACTCCCTTTGCAAATAATTTTTTAAACAAATTTTTCTGGTAATACTATTTTGCTTAATTGCTTTCCAGAGCTGAGACTCTTCTGCTTTAACATACATTCAAGAATGACCTTATGTTATACCTGTGTAAACATGCTGCCGGTGTTGCTGATCAAGCTTTTTCAGTGACATAAGCTACTGTATCTTCTTATCCTCTTCTGATCCCAGAAAGAAAAGGGATTTCTCTTTTAAAAGTTCCATTGGAAAGGTTTTTCAGGTAAATCCAGGGCACAAGGCAAACAAACAAACAAACAAACAAATCTGTAATCTCATTCTTACATTTCAAAAGACTTTGGTAAAATTACTTTTGTTGTGGATTTGAAAACCATTGGGCAACTGAGACCAACCCAGGGATTTTATTGGTATTCCTTGATGAGGAAATTCCTTTTACCGATGCAGGTCAGTGAAGGCAGAGCCAAGATGGTAAAGCTGTATAGTGAGTTCCTCTCCATAAAATTCCTCTGAACAGATCTAGAAATTGGACCAGACCAAATCTTGATAAGGAATTCCCAAAAAAGCCACAGTGATTCATTTGTCCATGCCAGCTCTGTACAGGGAGACAGACAGAGAGGTTGGTCTCAGGACACAAAGGAGGGGGTTGAGCTGGGGAGCACAATAGTGCTCTGGGAGAGGCTGTGCACTAGAGAAGAGGAGGTCTCAGACTCATACAAGGGAACTACCAGACCCATGCCATGGCACTGTGATAAAGAGAGAGGTCTGGACTGGCAACTCTCTCATGCACTGCCCAGTTCTGGGTCATGTATCCCAAGAGGACTGAGAAGGGGATGCACACAAAAGTGGCATTCCTGGGTAGGAGACAAAGGGTGGTATACCTAGAAAAGAGCAAGTTCAGAAGCCAGCAGCATCAGCTATGTGGCTCAAACCCGAGGCTCAGAGCAGGGTCTCTTTTCTAGCATCTAGCCTATCCTGCAAAAGAATAACTGGAGCAGGAATCCTAGACCAAAATAAAAGAGAGCTTACAACTGTGCTGCTCTGAACCAACAGAGTTTTTCAGCTGATAAGAGTTCAGTCCAGCAGCAGCCCACTTTTATTCAGACCAAAACCCAGATCAGAAACTAACAAAGCTCAGATCAGTCTGGGGCAGCAATCAGACTTTGTCCTGGATCAGGACACTTGGGGAACAATGAAAGCTTGCAGCTATTCCTCAGATTCTGGAATAACACAAAACTCAATTATCCAAGAAAGCAGCAGCAGGACCAGCGCAGACCTTCCCTCCTAAAGTGCTGCATCAAGGACAAAGTCAGGAAGTAGGCTGGAAGGAGGAGTGAAGAAGAACAACAAAAGAAATCCCCCTCATAAAGAGTTTTTATGAGCAGAGGGGAACTCAAGAAACAAATGTAAGAGAAGAATGACTCCAGAATATATACAAGCAAATGGAAGAAAACACAAAATGGGCACAAACTAAACTAGAATTCTTAGAAGATATGAAGCAAAAATTAAAAGAAAAAGGTTGAAATATTTTTATAAATGGAATGAAAGTGTTTCAGGAAAAAATTGGAAAAGAAATGAGAGTGATAGAAGAAATAATTGTAAAGGGAATTAACAGTTTGGCACAGGAGAAAAACTTACCCAAGGAGCAGTATGCCTGAAAAATTTAATGGACCAAATATAAGCCAATGGTTTCATGAAGCAAGAAGAAATACTGAAACAAAATCAAGACTGAAAAAAAAATTAATCCAAGGTATTTCTTTTGTTTGTTTGTTTGTTTGTTTGTTTTGCTGGGCAATGGAGGTTAAGTGACTTGCCCAGGGTAATCCAAAGTATTTCATAACAAAAACAACTGACCTGAAAAATAGATCAAGGAGAAAAATCAAAAATAAAAGAAAATATATGGAGTCTCATGGCAAAAACAATGGATCCAGAAAAGAAATCAAGGAGAAAAATGTACACAGGTTTTCTGTTTTTTGGTTTTGGGGGGTGGGAAGCAGGGTTGGTCAAATAGTGAGTTCTTATACCAATAACTGGGATTTTGGGGTTTATTAAATACTAGACTACTAATTTGTTCCACAGATTCACCTGCTATTTCTTAAGGATTATGATTACTGCCTTTGTAATATCATTTGAGATCTGAAGCTGCTAGGCTCCCTTTTTTCCTTTAGTTCTCTTGAGATCCTTTGACATTTTGTTCCTCTACATGAATCCTGGTGGGTTTTTTTTTTTTAATGAGGCAATTGGGGTTAAGTGACTTGGCCAGGGTCACACAGCTAGTAAGTGTTAAGTGTCTGAGGCCGGATTTGAACCCAGGTACTCCTGACTCCAGGGCCAGTGCTCTATCTACTGTGCCACCTAGCTGCCCCCTGGTGGTTTTTTTTTTAACAGCTCTATAAAGGAATACTTTGCTACTTTGAGTGGTATGGTACTGAATAAATATTTTAGATAGCATTGTCATTTATATATTATATTTAGCTCAGTCTACCCACTAGCAATTACAATTTATCCATTTATTTATATGTTTTTAGTTCTGTAAAAAATGTTTTGTAGCTGTATTCATATGGTTCCCATATATCTTGGTAGGTTGAGTCCCCCAAATTTTATACACTCAGTAGTTACTTTAAAAGAAATATCTTGGGGGCAGCTAGGTGGCACAGTGGATAAAGCACTAGCCCTGGATTCAGGAGAACTTGAGTTCAAATCCGGCCTCAGACACTTGACACCTACTAGCTGTGTGACTCTGGGCAAGTCACTTAACCCTCATTGCCCTGCAAAAAAAAAAAATCTTCAATTTCCTGGCTAGATTTTGTTGGTAATATATAGAAATGATTATTTTTTATTTTATATCCTGAAACTTTGTTGAAATGATTAATAGTTCCAGTTGATTTTTAGTTGACTCTCTAGGGTTTTCTAAGCAAACCATAACATCATCTGAAAAAAAAAGTGGTAATTTTGTTTTAACTTTGCCTATGTTTATTCCTTCAATTTATTTTTCCCCTCATGTTGCTATAATCAGCATTTCTAGTACTAAATCAAATGATAGTGTTGATGATGGACATCTTTGCTTTTCCTTGATCTTACTGGAAAGACCCTAAGTTTATTCCCATTACCAATAATGCTGAGTCTTGGTTTTATATAGATGCTATTTAGCATATTAGGAAAATATCCATTTATTCCTATGTTTCTAATTATTTTAAACAGAATTATTAAATTTTGTCAAAAGTTCTTCATCTATTGACATAATCATGTGTCTTTTATTGTTGTTATGAATTTAGTATATTTTATTTGCAATCTTAGTAACATTTAACTTATCTCACATTACAGGTATAAATCCAACCTAGTCATTGCAAATATGTTTTATGTTTTATATTTTATCTATATATCTTTTCTATGTTGCTGTAGCCTCTTTGCTAATATTTTAAAATTTCTGCATCATTGTTGACTAGGAATATCTAGTATTTTTCTCTGCTTTTTCTCTCCCTGGTTTAAGTACCAAGACCATATTTGGATCATAGAAGGAATTTGGAGGATTCTTTATTTTCTTATTTTAAAAAACAGCTTCTATAATGCTGGAATTACATATTCTTTGAATACTTGATACAATTTGCTTTGCTTTGGCGGGGCAATGAGGGTTAAGTGACTTGCCCAGGGTCACACAGCCCGTAAGTGTCAAGTGTCTGAGGCCGGATTTGAACTCAGGTCCTCCTGACTCCAGGGCCAGGGCTTTATCCACTGTGCCACCTAGCTGCCCCCTACAAGTTACTTTTAAATTCATCTGGTCCTGGTGTATTTTTCTCTGAGAGTTCATTTGGGGCTTGTCCAATTTCTTTTTCTGAGATTGCGTTATTTGAGATCTTTCTTGTTATGTAAATCTGGGCATTTTATATATATTCCTTTGTGATGTTTTATTCTTCAAAATGTATTAGAACTCAGTGTCATGAGAAGGGATAGTGAACAAGAGATATTACAATGGATAAGTGTCAGCAACAGATTTGATATGGGAGGTGTAATGATTGGAATGACACTACCTACTGGAGACTTACTATAGGAAAGCTCCACCATGAGTAGAATGCCTCAGAGGGCAAGGCCATGTGGCTTTTCCTTGGCGTCAGGAAGTAACATTTGCGCATGGGTACTGTCCACCAAGGCTACCAGCCAGTCAACTTGAGGAGCCTCCCATTTTCTGCGAGGGGACAGGAAGGAGGGCCTGCGCGGAGAGGTCTCTCTTTTTTTTTTTGGTTCCTGACTTTATGGTGGTGGTAGTGGAGGCAGAGGAAGTCACAGGAAAATTGAGGAAAGATAGGATTGCCATGCTGTTGGAATTCTGTTCTCAATCTTTCTCTTTCTACTTTTCAATAAACTCTTAAAAACCTAAACTTGTTTTTTATCAGTGATTTTAGTCAGTTTCCCCCAAAACTGGGGGAACAGATTAGAACCCACATTTAGAATCTTAAATTACACAGAGGTAAGAGTTGGGGGTCCAGGGTAAAACCTGGGTTAGGAAACTGGGTAATTCTGAGAATGGTGGTGCCTTCAATAGTAATAGGGAAGCTAGGGATAGTAGACAACTTGGTTGGGGGAAAAGATGAAGTCGGTTTTGGTATGTTGAGTTTAAAATGTCAATGGGATTACCATGTGAGATGTTTAATAGGCAGGTGGAAATGTAAGGCTGAAAGTCAAGAGTTTAGGTCTGGATAAATAGATCTGGGAATCATTAGCATAGAGGTGGTAACTGAAGTCATAGAAACTGATAAGATCATCAAGCAAAACAGCATGGAGGGAGAAAAGAAGAGGGCCCAGGACTTTGTCATGGAGGATACTGACAGTATATGACTTGGATGAAGATACTGCAAAGGAGACTGGGAAGGAATGGTGAGGCTGCTAGAAGGAGAACTATGAGCAAAAATCTAGAGAGAAGAGAATATATCAAGAAGAGGTTGATCAATAGTGTCAAAAGCAGCGAAGAGATTAAGAAAGATGAGAACAGGGGCAGCTAGGTGGCGCAGTGGATAGAGCACCAGCCCTGGATTCAGGAGTACCTGAGTTCAAATCCGGCCTCAGACACTTAACACTTACTAGCTGTGTGACCCTGGGCAAGTCACTTAACCCTGATTGCCTCACTAAAAAAAAAAAAGAAAGATGAGAACTGAGGAAAGATCCTTGGATTTGGAGACTAAGAGATCATATTAAAAAATATTGCAAATCATTACTAATCAAAGAAATGAAAATTAAAGCACATAAGGTTCCGCCTCACACACATTGGTTTTGACAAAAAAAGGAAAATGATAAAGAGTTGGAGAGGCTATAGGAAACAGGCACATTAGTGAATATTTGGTGGAGCTATAGGTTGGTTGGCCAAGCAACACAACTACCAGGTCTATCTCCCAAAGAAATTTTTTTAAAAAGAGGAAAATGTCTCTTATGTACAGCACTAATTATAGCAGCTCTTTCTATGGTAGTAAAGAACTGGTATCTAAGGTAGCACTCATCAACTGGGGAATGACTAAATGACTGTGATATATGAATATAATGGAATGGTATTGTGCTATTAAAAAACACATGAGGGGCGGCTTGGTGGCGCAGTGGATAAACATCGGCCCTGGATTCAGGAGTACCTGAGTTCAAATCCGGCCTCAGACACTTGACACTTACTAGCTGTGTGACCCTGGGCAAGTCACTTAACCCCCATTGCCCTGCCAAAACCCAAAAAATTAAAAAAAAAACCACATGAAGAAGATCGTTTCAGAGAAAGCTGGAAAGACATATATGAACTGATGCAGAGTGAAGTAGACAGAATCAGGAGAGCAATTTATACAATAGCAATTTATGTTAGTGTAATAACACTGTAGAAATGAACAATTTTGAAAGATTTAAGAACAATGATCAATTATTATTCCAGAGGACTAGTAATAAAAAATACCACACATCTGATAGAGGTGATAAAAGAAATAAACAGAATGAGACACACATTGGAAATGATCAGTATGGGGATTTGTTGCATAACTATGCAAATTTGTTACAAGAGTTCCATTTTTGTTTTTGTTTTCCCCAATTGGAGGGATAGGCAGAGAGGAAACAATGGGAGAGAAAAGAGATGCCTATTAATTGAAAAAAATTTAAAAACAAGACGAATAAACTAAAGACGATTCAGAGAAATTTAAACCAGGATGGTAAGGGACTAGATGTCATGATACATGCTTTGTCCATCACCTGAAATATGTGAACTGTTCTTGCCAATGTAATGATTGGAATGACGCCACCTGCTGGAAAGCTACTGTAGAAAAGCTCCGCCATGAGGAAAAGGTGTCTGAGGGCAAGCCATGCGGCTTTTCTTTGGTGTCAGGAAGTGACATTTGCTTGTGGGAGGCAGAAGGGGCGAGGTTGGCTCTCTTGCTCTCTGTCGGTTGGACTCTCATGGAGAGTAGAGCTAAATGTGCTCTCCCTTTGATAGACTCTTTTTCTCTCTCTTCACCAAATTCTTATTCTCCTTAATAAATGCTTAAAAGTCTAAACTCTTGCTAAAGCTTATAATTTATTGGTGACCACTCATTTGATATTTTAGACAGACTAGCTAGAATTTTAGCGCCTTACACCAAGGTGTGCCTTATAGTGGAGAAATCCTTTAGCTTTTCAAAGGCTACAAAAACCTCTAAGCCAGCCAGACTATTATTAATAGTCAAAAAATCTTCCATCTTCATTTTGCACATCCTATAACCAAAGAAGAGAACATATTTATATATATATGTGTGTGTATGTGTGTGTGTGTGTGTATACATATTCCAAATTTCATCTTCATGATATATAGCATGAAATAAAACTCAGTCATATATGCTATGAGAATATTTCCTAAGTAAATTAATTCTTTAAGTGCACAAGTAAATTATTTCATCAAGTACATATTTTTGAAGGATTTGAAACTTTCCCTGATTAGGCCACAGGAAAAAGTCAGTTTGCATTTACCAAGACAATGTTTTATAGTCCTTTGGACATAGTTCCAAATTGTTCTTTGTTTGTTTGTTTGTTTTTTGTGGGTTTTTTTGTGAGGCAATTGGGGTTAAGTGACTTGCCCAGGGTCACACAGCTAGTAATGTGTCAAGTGACTGAGGCCAGATTTGAACTCAGGTCCTCCTGAATCCAGGGCCAGTGTTCTATCCACTGCGCCACCTAGCTGCCCCCCAAGACAATGTTAACAACACAGATATATGGAAACACGGATTGGTGAAGTCTTTTCCAATTAATCCAGAGAAATGGGTTTATCACCCAGAACCAAACCAGACCAGAGCAGACCACCGGACTGATCAGATGGTGAAAGGTGGGGATAGGGGGAGTGTTGCTATTTATAGAACAGGCATGGCCAATCCTTCCCTGCCTGAAGAAGGCACAGAATCATAGAATCACAGAAAAATAGAAATATTTGACCTTTAACCTTGCCTTTACTACTATTCAGTAATAAAACAAAAGCATTTTAAAATCACCTATTTTGTTTTGACCCATGTTAAGCACTGCTTTTTCTTCCCACTCTCCAATATAGCCTATGGGTCTTTTTTACTTTAATAAGTTCAATATACCTAATAAAGAATCTTCACTACCAAAACAGGTCTACTTTGGTCAGTATTACAATCCTACCACTCTACTAGTTTAGAAACACTGATGTCAAGTGTGGTAAAAATTATTTGTGGTAAATATTAATAACAAAAATTTTAGCTGAATCATTTGGGAGGGGCCACACCTGGCCCACCCTGAGCCTGCACATGCTATTAAGCAGCTTCTGAAGGACCTCCCCTTTTGGGGAGGAAAAACACCAGACCTCCCCTTTTGTGGGAGGAAAACTCCACCAGAAGGCAAGGCAACTTCCGGTGGGTGGGGCATTCAAAAGGTCGAGCTCTTTCGGCCTAGAGAGCAGTCTCTGGGTGTGCTTGGCTAGTGGTGGCAGTTCAGAAGCACATGTTTCATGCTTGGTCTTGGGCATGCTGGTTCTCGCCTGGCGGGCAGTTCAGGACTGGTGAATTTTGTGAAGGAAAATCCTAAATTCTTTTGAACTAGCTTAATCTCTGGAATCTCATAGACTAAGCTTATAGCTAAAACTGTTCATCTGTATTTCTACTTCCTTATTTCCCTAATTGGTTTCACCTTTGTGGTCTAATTAATTCCCAAGTAATAAAACCTGATCCTTTATGAACTAAAGCTCAGAGGCTCCTTTTCTTATTGGCCTGGGAGGTATATATAAAAGGGAAAGTTCAAAGGGGGAGATTAACGTTCCCTATATCCAATTTTGGCCCTCACACAAGTTTGTCTCTTTCCTTTATTTCCCATATTTAGTTAGTCATAAAGTGTGTCATTTCTTCCTTCAAACTTTTCATTTATCCTGTTCTCTTTATTATTTATTTGTGATGCTGCCATCATAGGATACAATCATATAACATCAGAATTAAATTAAAATTTCTTGGACATTCTAATCAGTTTCTGTTACAATCTGCATTGCATGGTACTGAATTAAGTACAAGGACATTGTGAAAGACAAAATAAAACAAATCATGGGGATTCAGGAGCTCTGGGTTCCAATTGAATTCTAACACTAATTGAAGGGTTTTTTCCAATCAATATGAGGATTAGGTATCAAGAAAATGGAAATATTTAACCTGGAGACAATAAAATGAGACTTAGCAGGGAAGAGAATAATTGTCTTGAATTATCTGAAGGGCAGTTACATAGTAGATGGATTTAACTTATTCTGCTTGGTTCTAAAAACAAAATTCTTAACCTGAGATCCATGGATAGATTTCAGAGGGTCAACAAACTTGAATCAGAAAAAATTACATCTTTGGTTTCCTTTGTAATCCTATGTATTTTGTTTTATGCATTTGAAAACAATCCTGAGGAGGGGTGCAAAGACTTCACTGATCTGTCAAAAGGGGCCCATAACACAAACGAAGTTATGAAGTCTGTTCAAGAATGTACAACTAGGGGGGCAGCTAGGTGGCGCAGAGGATAGAGCACCAGCCCTGGAGTCAGGAGTACCTGAGTTCAAATCTGGCCTCAGACACTTAACACTTACTAGCTGTGTGACCCTGGGCAAGTCACTTAACCCCAATTGCCTCACTAAAAAAAAATAATAAAAAAAAATCAATCACTAAGCAAAAATAACAAACATTTTGGGGCAGCTAGGTGGCACAGTGGATAAAGCACCAGCCCTGGATTCAGGAGGACCTGAGTTCAAATCCAACCTCAGGCACTTAACACTTACTAGCTGTGTGACCCTGGGCAAGTCACTTAACCCCAATTGCCTTACAAAAAAAAAAAAAAGAATGTACAACTAGGGGGGCGGCTAGGTGGCGCAGTGGATAAAGCACCAGCCCTGGATTCAGGAGTTCCTGAGTTCAAATCCGGCCTCAGACACTTGACACTTACTGGCTGTGTGACCCTGGGCAACTCACTTAACCCCCATTGCCCTGCAAAAAAAAAAAAAAAAAGAATGTACAACTAGGAACAATGAATGGGTAGTAGTTGCAAATGGGTGGATTTCCACTTAATATAAGGGAAAGCTTTGTAACAATTAGAGCTGACCACAAAAACGAGTTGCCCAAACAGGTGGTACATTCCCTATCACTGGAGGCTTGTAAGGGAAAGCCAGATGACCACTTGTCAAAGATGTTCTAATCTATAAGGAACTGCTATTCCTCTCCTCCATTCACTCCATATACATCCTGACTGTGTTGCTCAAAATTCTATGAAATCTTTTCCAATTCTGGTTCTGTAATTCAGTGAAATTCTCTGAGTCTCAGTTTCCTTATCTATAACATTAACAAATTGGCCTAGTTGAGCTCTAAGATTCCCCCTTCAAGTTCTACAACTTTATGAAATTTTCTTAAAATATTATTTTCATTAGGCCATTCTTCTGATTAAAAATCTGTATTGACTCCTGTGGTCTACCTACAGCACATCTTTTAAAAAAAATTTTGTGTTTGTTTTTGTGGGGTAATGAGGGTGAAGTGACTTGCCCAGGGTCACACAGCTAGTAAGTGTTAAGTGTCTGAGGCCAGATTTGAAATCAGGTCCTCCTGAATTCAGACCTGGTGTTTTATCCACTGCGCCACCTAGCTTCCCCCTACCTGCAGTAGATCTAAATACTTCTGCTTGGCTTGCAAGATATTCCATAGTTTGGTCCATTTCCAACTAGCCAATCTTAATTTCTACCACCTACCCAGTGCATACTGTCCCCTCAACTTAAAATGATCTTTCTTCTTCCCTATATAACTTGCTGGTACAATTCTCTCACCTGAATTATAAAATTTCAAGGGAAAGAACCATAGGTTATCTAGTCAAACCTCCACCTTAACAGGAATTACCTCTATCACCAGTGATTACCTCACCATTACTTCACCATTTGAAAACCTCTTATGATGGAGAACCACCTACCTACCAAAGAAACCAGACCACTTCACATTTGGACATCGCCATTAGAATTCTTTTCTTTACATCAAACTGAAATCTGCTCCTCTGAAGTGTCTACCCAGTTCTACTAGAGTTGTTCCATTGGTGCCAAGCAGAGTATACACATTAGGCATCCCTCTTCTCTCAACTTCAAGTGTTCAGCAAAGATTGCCAGCATCCAAGTCATTGATTAAAAAAACTTTAATGCCAGCAGTGCTGTGGACAGATCCTTGAAGACAGCCGCTATACATTTCTCTCAGACTGACCTGAAATATCTTCTTTTCTACAACTACCTAAATCCTCTCCAAAGGCTGGTTTGTATCTTACTTCTTTCCTAGATACTTAACTTCCTCATCCTATAGATCATTTAATCCAACATTTTCAGTTTGATATCTCTTCTAGATTTACATTCCTGACTAATTTTAGATCAAAGTCAAATCTGTTCATAAAAAAAAAAAATCCTGGGGCAGCTAGGTGGCGCAGTGGATAGAGCATTGACCCTAGAGTCAGGAGGACCTGAGTTCAAATCCGATCTCAGACACTTAACACTTACTAGCTGTGTGACCCTAGGCAAGTCACTTAACCCCAATTGCCTCACCAAAAAACCAAAACCAAAACCAAAACCAAACAAAAAACAAACAAAAAAAATCCAAAAGAAAGTTGAAGAGAAAAACAAAACATGAACTCGTGTCTACCCTGGGCTCATTTAGCATCTCTCTCCCACCTCCCATGCTCATGGCAGGGAGGCTGCACTAACAGAACCGAAGATCAAATGTACAGTCTAGGCTGGTGAACCTGATGTGGGATGGAATTAAGGTGATCAAATTGACCGTGAATCATCCCAAAAGAATTACAAGACTCAGTGACTCAGTTTCCCAGGTTTTATTGAAAGACTGTTGACCACGGGGAGAGTACCAGAAAAATGGAAAGGTATCTCTCAAATAGGGAAAGAAAAGACAGTTATATTTATAGTATGGATAAATTGATTATCAGTCTCATTGTAATAATCCCCATCTTAGGGAGGTTCAGGGGAGGACTTATCCTAATTTAGAGTTCCTGGGTTCCTAAGCCAACCCCCAGGTGGGTACCTTTTTCGGTGGAGGTGTTTTTTTGGGGTTCACATGTCATAAGGTGAACTGGGGACAAATTTGGCCTTTTCTGCACGTTACCTCAACTTGCCAAGGCCAGAGTGTCTCTATGTTTTTCATTCCCAGGTCTAGTTTCTGGGTATTAACATTTATCAATTAGGATTTCTATAGCCTGTCTCTACGTTTCTCTTGTAGTTAGGGTCTCTGTGACCTGCCTCTTTATGTTCTCATTATGAATGGTGATTAATGGGGATAATTAATAGGAGCCAGATCTCCAGGTACCAGTTAACAAGAACCTAGGCCCTGACTTGTATTGATGAAGGCCCAAGTCTTAAATTATCCATTAATCCCTTTCAGAATTGGGGTCTGTAAATTATAATCCCTCTTGGAGCTCAGATCTAAATTAAAGCTCAGGTTTTAGGTTTTTATGTTAACCCTTTTTTTACCTCCTACATCAAATCAGCACAGGAGGCTGAAACACTTTGAGATCCAGTCCCTAGAAAAAGCACCATTAGATTGGACAGAATCAGAAAGTGAATAGAGGAAAATTGGGGGTGGGGGAGTGAAAGTGGAAACTCAATTTACCAAAGATTTCAGGAAGAAGACTAAAAAACTTCCAATATATCAATAAGAAAGGTATTAAAAACAAAGGAAAGAAGGCCTCTAGATATAGAAAACTAGTTCAGCCATCTATGAATAAATATTGCAAAACAAAGGAAAATGATCCAATATTTTGGAATTTGATGAGAACACAGAACTACAACATGCTGTTCCTGAGGGGTTCAAAAGAGAACTGAAAATTATGAGAGCAGAATTTATGTCCCTCATAGCAAAATAATGGGCAGAATAGAAAAACTAGAATCTATGATAGCAAGCTTCATCAAAGAAGCAAAAGAGAGAACAATAAATTGGTAATGCAAATACACAGAGGTGAAGGATAATCTAGAAGAAGAAGATCAAAGTACAATAACATTAAAAGAAAATACGCTCACTATGCAAGCAAAACATGGATCTCAAAGCAGGATGCCCAGAGAAAGTCTAAGGATCATAAGCCTCCCAGAAGAACATGAGAGGACAAAAACTTTATCACCATAATGCAGGAAATAATAGAAGAGAACTACTCAGAATTTATGAATATAGAAAATGAAATCCCAACTGAAAGAATTTACAGATTTCCTCCAGAAAAGGAAAAAAAAGTCTGCAAACTCCAAGATAGAGTGGTTGAATTTAACAATTCAATTCAGAAACAACAAGTTTGACTAGCCTGTAGGAGAAAGACCTTCAAATGCAAAGGAAAGGAAATTTGAATAACAAAAGACTTATTCTGTACCCACCTGAAAATATAGGAGGGAATGGAATGTGTTCTGAAGACAATAAAGATTAAGATGAAGCTCAGGGTGACCTACCCAGCAAACCTAATGTTAACCATACATGAAAAAAAGATGGATATTTAATGACAAAGCAGTTTTTGAAATATTATCAGAAAGAAAACCTGAACTGAAGAGATTATTTCTTCTCAAACACCCCAAACAACAGAAATGCAGGAGGAGTGAATAAATGCAGTAGCCAAGGACAGCAACCGCCACAGAGTGACAGCAGAGAGACCAATTAGAGTCTAAATGAATACAAGGACACCGGGGTAAAGTCAGAAATTTGGTGGGGGTAACAATGAAGAGGAAGGCTAGGAGTATTATGACAGAACCTAGAAACACTGCCTACTGGTGAATCTGTGTGTGTGTGTGTGTGTGTGTGTGTGTGTGTGTGTGTGTGTGTGTGTGAGAGAGAGAGAGAGAGAGAGAGAGAGAGAGAGAGAGAGAGAGAGAGAGAGAGAGAGTATACTACTTTAATATAGCATTAGATAGTACCTGAAAGGAGAGAAGGGGAATGGGGAGAGAGAAGAATGTGTGATGTGCCCTGGTCAAATCAAGGGCTAGTAATGAAGTGAACCCTATATTCTTGAGAAGAAAAAAAAGCCTACAGAGGAGTGAGTGAGGAAGATGGGGAAGGAAGATTCAATCAATCAATCAATCAATCAATAAATAAACATTTATTAAGCATCTACTATGTGCCAGGCACTGTGCTAAGTACAGGAGTTACAAAAAAAAGACAAAAAACAGTCTTTGCTTTCAAGGAGTTTACCATGTAATGGAAACAAATGTAAACAAATGAACAAAATGCAAACAAATAGAGACGAAGTAAACTGATGTAGGAGGCAAAAAGGGGTTAATAGAAAAAACCGAAGACCCAAGCTTTAATTCAGATATTAGCTCCTTTTAGAGTCAGATCCCAGTTAATGGATAACTTATGTTAGGTTCTCATACCCATAATGATCAACATCCATAACAGACCAGAACAGGTCAGGTCAAAATAACAATAAAGGAAAAAGACAACCTATAGAAATTCTAATGAAAATTGATTCTATTTTGAAACTAGCCATGGGAATCAGAGACATGCGCAGAAAAGGCCAAATTTGTCCCCAGATTCACCTTATGATGTGTAAACCCCCACAACACACCTCCACTGAAAAAAGTACGGGCCTGGGGGTTGGCTTAGGACTCCCAGGAACTCCAAATTAGGATAAGCCCTCCCCTGAAACTCCCCAGGTGGAAAATAGTATAATGAGAAGGACAGGCCCTCCCCTGTACCTCCCCAAGGTGGAGATTATTATAATGAGATTGATAATCAATTTATCCATACTATAAATATAACTGTCTTTCCTTTCCTTATTTGAGAGATACCTTTCCAATATTCTGGTTCTCTCTCTGTGGTCACCCACAGCATTGCAATAAAACTTAGGAAACTGAGTCACTGAGTCTTGTAATTCTTTTGGGACAACTCACAATCAATTGGACCCCAAATTCCAGCCCACATCACAAACTATATTCAATAAATAGGAAATAATTAATAAAAGGAAGGCATTAGAATTAAGAGGGCTTGGAGAAGACTTCCAGTAAAAGATGGGACTTCAGTTGGGACTTGAAGTTGCTGGGGAGGTCAGTAAAAGGAGTGGAAGAAGGGGAGTTTTTTGGTCATGGGGAACAGTCAGAGAAATTGCCTGGAGCCTGAAGGATGGAGTATCCTGTACATGAAAGAACCAGTAGGCCAGTGTCACTGGATCAATGACTATGGTTTTGGAAATAAGGCATAAGAAAACTGAAAGAGTGGTGGTAACGGTGGGGGGTCCTTAGGTATTCCTCTGTAAAGAATTATACTCTCACACATAGTCCAGTTAGTATTAAAATGGTCTTTGGGTGCCAGAGAAAATGACCAAGAGGGAAGTCAAAGACTTAGCCTGAAGGGGAGGAGATGGCTTAGAAACATTTTCCTCCCAGAACAGAAGAAAGGCCAAAGCTTTTTTAGTGACCATAGAAAGTTTCTTTTGGGGGTGGAGTGGGAAAAGCTTGGATGCTTGTCATTCCTGAGAGTCAAGGGGGATTGTAGTTCAGGAATGATGGTCCTGACCTCTGGACTTATTTCTTTCTCTAAGCTCAGGTAGTAGCCACGCCTAACTGACTTTCCTGCTATAGAATTTTCTCTCCCCTTCTTAGGTGTGTCCATCCTGATGTCTAGTTGGCCAAGCTAACCTTTAATAGTCCTTTAATTCCTCCATATGTTTGTCCTGTTATCTGGTTACCTTTGGTTTTGCTTCTCAAAGAAGAAACTTTAAAAAAAATTTTTTTTTCATTTATAGTTTTGAGTTTCAATTGACACGGGGGTTAGAACATATCAAGAAATTAAGGGACTATTAAAGTTTGAACTGGCCAACTAGCTATCAGGATGGACACACCTAAGAAGTAGGGGGAGATTCAATTCTATAGCAGGAAACTCAGTTGGACATGGCTACTACCTGGGCTAGGAGACAGAGATAACTCCAGAGGTTGGGACTATCATTCCAAAAGGAACATCCCACACCTTATTCAAATTTGCCCCACCCCCTAAGGGAACTTTCCATTGTCAGGTGGTCACCTCATCTATCTATAAAAGCAGAGGAGAAAGATGTCTCTAAGCCATCTTCTCTCCTGGAAGTGAAGTCTTTGACTTCCTTCTTGGTCATTTTCTGCAGCACCCAAATAAAAGACCATTTTATTTTAATTGGATTGTGTGTGAGAGTTATAATTCTTTAAAGAGGAATACCTAAGGACCCCCACAATCTATTTCCCCATGACACAATTTTTATCCCTCCTTCCCTCCCTCCCCTCTCCCTTTCCTGAGGCAATAAGCAATCAGGTATGGGTTATACATGTACGATTATGTAAAACATGACCATATTAGTCATTTTGTACAAGAAAACTTGAATTAAAAAAATGAAAGAAAGTGAAAAATAGTGTGCATCAGTCTGTGTTCCATCAATATCACTTCTTTCTTTGGAAGTGGATAGTATGTTTTATCAATAGTCTGATGATGTGGGATGGAATTGGGGGTCAAATTGATCATGAGTCCTCCCAAAAGAATTACAAGACTCAGTGATTCAAGTTCCCAGGTTTTATTGCAATACTGTGAGTGACCACAGGGAGAGAACAAGAAAAGTGGAAAGGCATCTCTCAAATAGTGAAAGAAAAGACAGTTATATTTATAGTATGGATAAAGTGATTATCAGTCTCATTATAATAATTCCACCTTACGGAGGTTCAGGGGAGGGCCTGTCCTACTCATTATAATAATCTCCACCTTTGGGAGGTACAGGGGAGAGCTTATCCTAATTTGGAGTTCCTGGGGTCCTAAACCAACCCCTGAGGCGGGGACCTTTTTCAGTGGAGGTGTGTTTTGGGGGTTTACACATCATAAGGTGAATCTGGGGACAAATTTGGCCTTTTCTGCGCATGTCTCTTTCTGATTCCCATGGCTAGTTTTGAAACATCCTCATTTTTCATTTATTTAGAGTCTAAATTTCTATAGCCTGTCATTTTATTATTGTTATAGTTTCAGATCTTCATGGTCTCCCTCCCTCTGTTCCTGTTATGGGTACTGATCTATGTGGGTAAGAGAACCTAGCATCCTGACTTGTAAGTTATACATTAACTAGGGTCTCAATCCCTTTTAGGGCCCATGGTTTTTCTGTTAACCCCTTTTTTTGCCTCCTACATCACTTTTTTTTGGGGGGGTGAGGAAATTGGGGTTAAGTGACTTGCCCAGGGTCACACAGCTAGTAAGTGTTAAGTGTCTGAGGCCAGATTTGAACTCAGGTCCTCCTGACTCTAGGGTTGGCGCTCTATCCACTGCACCACCTAGCTGCAACCCCCTTACATCACTTTTGAAGTGGGGATGAATTTAATTGATCATATTGATCGTGAGGTGTCCCAAAGAATTACAAGACTCAGTGACCAAACCCTCTGGTTACTATATTGTTAATGTTTAATGGTTAATGTTCCCTGGTTACTGTCTTAGTCAAACCCTCTGGTTACTATATTGTTGATAAGACCTCAAACCTTAGTTTCTCTGTTAACCCTTTTAGCCTTGTCCATCACTTTGGGATTGTTTTGGATCATTGTATTGTTGAGAATAGTTAAGTCATTCACAGTTCTTCATCAAGCAATATTACTGTCTCTGCACAACATTTTCTCTTGGTTCTACTCACTTCACTATACATCATTTCATACAAGTCTTTCAAAGGAGAAACTTCTTCTGAGTTATCCTAATGTCTGAATTTATTCTAATATCCTAATTTAGCCCCATGTCAGTAGGAAGGGACTAGGTGATAAAGGGCTCTGAATGACAGAGCATTTGTATTTGATCCTGGAGGCAAAAGGGGAGGAACTGAAAGAGGCCTTATTTTGATGGTAAGTGGAGTTACAGTGATGAATACATGCTCCACTGGGTGAAAAGAGTCTATGAAGAGAGATGGGGACCTTGTGCTTGGAGTAGCTTAGGAGATTTGATTCTGGGGAAGTGGGACAGCAAAGACTCAGGGAAAAGATTTTAAAGTAAGTGGGGAGAGAAAGGTAAAGTGGGGCTGGTATAGGTCAGTGGTGGGCTGCATTATCAGGGATATGATGGAGGAAAGGTCCTCTGTGACACCTGCAATAATTGAGATTGTTCTGGGAGTGAGGAAACTTGGAAAGGGGCAATCCAAGCTGCAAGCTCTAGCAGGCAGTGGCAGAAATGGCCTAGAGGGAAAAGCCTAGAATTGATTAGAATTAGAATTAGACTAGAATTCATCTGAATTAGAATTAAAAACTTTGATTAAATAAGGAGTACAGAAAAAAAAAAGAAAGACCAAATAATGACTGGAGTCATGAGTCCAAGAATGAAAGTCTAGAATAGACAGAAAGAATAGATAATGAAGAGAGTGAGAAAAACTTCTTTTTGGAAAAGGACACAAAAATGAAATTTTAAAAAACCTAATAAACAGGACTATTTAAATTGGAGGAGAGGAAGGAGGAAGCTACTGGACTAATAGGAAAAAAGGTAAGAGGGAAGGATTATATAACCAGATAAAAGCAAGAGGGAAAAAGGAATTTATAAGCAAAACTCCAAAGGGAAAGGGGTAACAAAGAGGATCAGGGTGGGAAGAGGGTCAGTAAGAACAGGGTCACCTTAAAAAAAAAAGATTAAGTTAAAGTAATTGAAGGAACATAGAAAGTTCTGTGTTTGCAGCAGAAAAAAAGTAAAAGAGTATAACTTAAAAAATATTAAAGAAGATGGAGGTGAGTTGGGGGTGGTGGTTAATTGATCAGATTGATCGTGAGGTGTCCCAAAGAATTACAAGACTTAGTGACTCAGTTTCCCAAGTTTTATTGAAATACTGTGAGTGACCACAGGGAGACCACCAGGAGGTGTCTCCAGTAGGGGGAAGAAGAATAGTTATGTTTATAGTGAGAAAAAGTAGGTTATCTCCTCATTATCTTAATCTCCTCCTTGTGGGAGGTTCATGGGAGGTCTTATCCTAATTTGGACTCCCTGGGGTCCTAAGACCACCTCAGAGGCAGGTACCTTTTTCCTTGGAGGTTTGTTTTGGGGGCTTACACATCATAAGGTGAACCTAAGGACACATTTGGCCTTGTCACATGCAGAGGGTTTCTCTGTTGATGGTATCTCTTTACTTAAGATCTGGTTTCTAGGTGTCCTGTCATCTAGGAATATTAATGACTATTAATGGTTAATGGTCCCTAGTTACTGTCTAAGCTTCTGTTGACAGTATTGGTTGGTAGGGACTGAAGCCTGTAGTTACAGTTCTGTTGATAAGAACACAAACCTTACTTTCTCTGTTAACCCTTTTAGGCACTATTGATAAGGACTCAAGCCTCAGTTTATATGTTAACCCCTTTAGCTTCCTCCATCAGAGAAAAATATAAACCTCACATAATTTTAAATGTAAATGGATCAAACAATTCAATAAAACAAAAGAGTGACAGATTGAATTTTTTTAAATCCTATAATCTATTGCTTACAAATCACACATTAAAAAAAACCTAAACAAAAAAAAAAACACTGAAGGGATATAGAAACTTTTTAGGATACATCAAGAGAATCAAAAAAAAGCAGGAATTACATCATGCTATATGACAAAGCAAAAAGAAATATTTAAAAAATAAAAAGGGATCAACATGGAAACCATAGTATACTGAAGGGAACCATATGCCACAAACCAGTATCAGAAAGAAACTTCTAAGCTCCAAATGCATCCAGATTCATAAAAGAAACTTTATTTGAGCTACAAAAAGATACAGTGACATGGGGCTTAGGATGACCAGATAATAGGACAGACATATCAAGGAAATAAGGGACTATTTAAAGTTCAAACTGACCAACTAGATATCAGGATGGACATGTTGGGAGGACCTGCAACCTAGTTTGGGGGGCTAGCTCACCCAAAGAATTGGAGGCTCAGGACCATCATTCCTAAACAACAATTCCCCTTGACTCTCAAGAATGACAAGCATCCAAACTTTCCCCACCCCACCCCCAAAAGGAACTTTTCATTTTCAGTTGGTCACCCCATCTATCCTCTATAAAAGCTTTTGCCTTCCTTCTGTTCAGGGAGGAAGATGTTTCTAAGCCATCTCCTCCCCGGGGGTGAAGTCTTTGACTTACCCCTCAGTCACTTTCTCTAGCACCAAATAAAAGAATATATTAATACTAATTGGACTGTGTGAGAGAGTGTAATTCTTTACAGAGGAATATCTAAGGATGCGCGCGCGCGCATGCACACACACACACACACACACACACCCCTTTTCCCCCATGACAACAATAACAAAATAGTAACAGGAGACTTCAATATCTTTCTCCATTTTGAATAAGACTAAGAAAGATAACGAAAAGGGAAAATATAGAACTTCATTCCTGGAAAAACAAGAATTAAAAGGCTTGGGGCATCCTCTAACTGGAATAGCAAATGAATATACATATTTTTCAGCAAAATATAGAACATTTACAAAAACTGACCATGTAATAAGGCACAGCGTTATTGCAAATAAATGTAAAAAGGCAGAAGTTGCTAATACATCCTTTAGAGACCATAATGTAATAAAAATAGAAATTGCTTCAAGGACCAGAAACAGAAGATACACACCCAAATGGAAACTCAACAATGTCATCTTGAATAATAAGAAGATCAAAGAATAAATAATAGAAACAATTAATAACTGCATAAAAGAAAATTATGATGATGAAAGAACATATCAAAATTTCTGGGATGTAGTTAAAGCAGTACTCAGGAAAAATCATATTCTTACAATCATATATTCACAAAATATAAAAATAGAGGATTAATGAACTGATTATGCATTTTAAAAAATGAGAAAATTGATAAACAACCCCCCAAAAAAGCACAAAAGAGGAGACATTAAAAATTAGAGGAGAAATAAATTGGAAACAACAACCATAAAAATGATAAAGAAAACTAAAAGATGATTCTTTGAAAAGGCTAATAAATTTGATAAACCCTCAGCTAATTTGATTAAAAAAAGAAGAGACCAGAAAATCAATTCTATTAAAATGCAAATGAACAAGGTGAAATTACAGCAAAACCAGAAGAAATTCAACAAATAATCAGAATATAGTATGCACAGCTATAGGCTAACAAAACTGAGAACAAAAAAAGAAACAGGAATACCTTCAAAAGTATAAAACTCCAAACTCTCAGAAGTCCAGAGTGAGATCTGAAATAACCCAATCTCAGAAAAGGAAATAGATTGAGCTTTAAGGAAATACTGAAGGAAAAAAAACCTCCTGTTCCCAATAGATTCACAGGAGAATTCTATGAAACTTTTGGAGAACAATCATTACCCATACTTCACAAATTATTCTCAAAAATTGAGAAATTAAGCATCTTACCAGAATCCTTTTAGGAGATAAATATAGTCCTAATACCTAAATCAGGGAAAGATAAAACAAAAAGAAAACTACAGGCCAATATCATTAATGAACATTGGCTCAAACATTTTAAACAAAATCCTATTAAACAGACTACAGCAATTTATCCAAGAAATCGTTCATTATGATCAAGTGGGATCTATACCAAAGAATCAAAGGTGGTTCAACATTAGGAAAACAATCAACATGATTAATCATATTGAAAACCAAAATAACCCAAACATCATTTATCTCAATAGACACTGAAAAAACCTTTAACAAAGTACAACACTCTTTTGTGACTTGTAAAAAAATAACAACTCTCCAAAGTATAGGTATAAGAGGAACTTCTTTTTTTTTTTTTTTTGCAAGGCAGTTGGGGTTAAGTGACTTGCCCAGGGTAACACAGCTAGTAAGTATCTGAGGCCGAATTTGAACTCAGGTCCTCCTGAATCCAGAGCCGGTACTTTATCCATTACGCCACCTAGCTGCCCCAGAACTTTTAAATATACTTGGTTTTGATCCTAGAAAGATGCTTTTTATGATTTAGGAACTTCTTTTTAATATCATAAAAAGTATCTTTCTAGGATCAAAAGCAAGTATATTTAATTGAGATATGCCAGAACGTTTTCCAATAAATATGGAAATAAAGCAAGGATGCCCCCTCTGTCCGCTCTTATTTGATATAGTTCTGGAAATGCTAGTAACAGCAATAAGACAAGGGAATGAAATTAAAGGCATAAAAGCAGATAAAGAGAATATAAAGCTCTCCCTGTTCATTGATGATGATTTAGTTGGAAATCCTGCGAAGCAGCAAAGATGCTAATTGAGACAATACAAAACCCCAGAAGCAGTAATAGAAAGGGAAATTCCATTCCAAATAACTACAAAATGCATAAAATATATGTGGATATACCTACCAAAGCACACAAAAGACTTGAATAGAGTCAAAAGTGCTCCTTAAAGAAATAAAGAATAACTTAAATAGCTGGAGTAATATTCAGTGTTCCTGGCTAAGCCATTTGAACATAATAAACATGGCAATACTATCAAAATTAATTTACACCTTTAATGTTATACCAATCAAATTACCAAAGGGCTACTTTACAAAACTAAATTAAAAAAAAACAATAGCAAAACTCCTTTGGGAAAAAAACTAGGATATCAAGGGAAATGATGAAAAGAAGGAGGAATAACATTTTCAGACCTAAAGCAATATTATAAAATAGAAGTCATCAAAAGCATCTGATATTGGTTAAAGAATAGAGAATAGATCAATGGAACAGACTAGAAAAGGGAAATTTAGAAATAATAAAATTCAAATATCCAATATTTGATAAAATGAAAAACATAAATTACCTAGGCAAAAACTCCTTATTTGATTAAAAAAACTACTGGGAGGGGCAGCTAGGTGGTGCACTGGATAAAGCAACAGCCCTGGATTCAGGAGGACCTGAGTTCAAATCCAACCTCAGACACTTGACACTTACTAGCTGTGTGACCTTGGGCAAGTCACTTAACCCTCATTGCCCCGCAAAACAAAACAAAACAAAAAAACCTGAAACAAACTAATGGGAAAAATGGAAAACAGTTTGGCTTGGACCAACCAATTTAGGTTGGACAAAGACCTAACCCCATGTTCTACAATATATTCTAAATGGATATGCAACCTTAATATTAATAATATACTATTAAAAATGAGAAGAGAGGGGCAGCTAGGTGGTGCAGTGGATAAAGCACCAGCCCTGGATTCAGGAGTACCTGAGTTCAAGTCTAACCTATGACACTTGATACGTACTAGCTGTGTGACCCTGGGCAGGTCACTTAACCCCCATTGTCCCGCAAAAAAAAAAAATGAGAAAAGAAACATCATATACTTCTCATAACTTTAGATAGGAGATGTATTCTTAACCAAACAAGAGATAAAGGCAAATACAAAAGATAAAATAGGTAACTTTGATACATGAAACTGAAAAACTTCTGCACAGACAACATTAATTCATCTAGGATAAGAAGAGAAGTGGTCAGCTGGGAGAAACTCTTTTTATCAAATATCTCTAGTAAGGATTTAGTATCCAAGATGTATAAATAAATTATATATAGATAATATGATATATGAATAAAACACTGAGAAATAGTTATTAATAACTGATATCTTAGGGGGACCCAGTGATCTCCCCTTTTTTCTTAGACCTTTCTCTTTCTGCCGCCACCGCCGCCAAAAGACCTAGTTGTTATTGGTCCTTCATTCTCAAAGAAGACCATGATATCAGGGTGATGTTATGATTTGCATTGAATTGGATTTAAGTGAGGGAGGACTGTGCAAGGTCACCAACCTCACTCTCTCCTCCAGAGCCATATGACTGGAGATGGCCCCAAGATGTTTTAAGGCAATTGGGGCTAAATGACTTGCCCAGGATCACACCCCTAATAAGTGTCTGTGGTGAGATTTGAACTCAGGTCCTCCTGACTCTAGAGTCAGTGTTCTATCTACTGAGCCACCTAGTTGTATCCCCCCCCCCCCCCCCCCAATAAGTCTAGTTAGTTCTCCTAGAAAGTAGAATTCCTCTGAGTCAAACTCAACTCGAACTTACAAAGAATCTTTAGATTGCTGAAGGACCTAACTGATAGGTTTGCAGGAACCACATGTAGGTGGAAACCATTTTGCCCTGATCAGCTTGAGTGTGTGTGTGTGTTGGGGGGGGGGGGGTCTTACATTTTTTCTCCTATGTTATCTTACCAAGATAAGAGTAACCCAAGTCATGTATCCCAGACATCATTTTAATACAACATATCTCCAGATCGTGTCAACCAATTAGATTTGATTGCTATGTAATGAACCTCTTACAATTAGAAAGGTATATGAACTGTGACTCCACTGCCATTAGGAGTCTTTGGTCCAGAGAGACAGCCAATAGACCTTCTTTTACTAATAATCTGCCAATTTGTTCATAAAATGATTAATATACCCAGAAGCTATGTCTTTCATATTTTTAATCATCACAACATTAATAGTCATTCCTCAATAGACAAATGGTCAAAGGTCGGGGTGGGAGTGCTGTTCTCAAAAGAATGACAGAGTATTGATAACTACATGAAACCACATTAAACATGCTTTGAATCACTAATAAAAGAAATTCAGATTTTAAAACCCCTGAGGTTTTACTTCACACCCTGAAGATATGCAAAAATAACCAAAAAAACTGATAATAGTCAGTGTTGGAGGGATTGTAGAAGGCTAGGTACACTAGTGCATTATTAGTAGAACTGTGAAATGAAACAATCATTTTGGAAAGCAGATTTGAATTATGCAAATAAAGTGACTAAAATGTCCATACCTTTTGAACTAGACATTCTATCACTTGGGCTTACACTCCAAGGAAGTCCCCATATATTCCAAAATATTGATAGCATCACTTTTTATGATAGCTAAGAGTTGAAAACCAAGTAGATACTCATTAACCAGAGAATGGCTAAACAAATTGTGATACATGAATGTAATTTACTGTGCTATAAAAAATTATGAGTGCTGAATACAGAGAAACATGGAGAGATCTACATAAACTGTTGCAGAGTAAAGTAAGCAGAGCCAAGAAAACAATATAGAAAGTAACCACAACAATTTAAATGGAAAGAACTAAACACTAAAAAATCAAAAGTGAATGTAACAAAATTCCAAAGATCAGGTAGAACTTGAATGAAGACAAGAAACAAACAACCCACCACTTGGTGGAAGTGGGAGAGTCATAGATGTTACCCAGTGCACAGGTTTTCAGACTTTTTCAATGTATCAATCAGTTGTGCTGATTTCTTTTTCCTCTCTATAAATACTATTTGTTTTATAGGGTGGATACCTGGGATACTTAGGATAATTATAATGATGTGAGAAACAGAAGGCATCAATAAAAAACTTATTTTTTTTTAAATTAACCAATGAGGAACTTGGAAGGAGAAAATCAGGAATATTTGTGTGAGAGAAAGATGGGCTGATCATGTAGTCAGGGAAAGGGATGACAGGCTGACAGTCAGCATTCCAATGACATCCTTACAATATCAGGAGAAAGATCCATATCTGGAGGTCACCATTGACCTCCAGAACATAATGGTCAATTTATAGGAAGACAAGGACAAAAAATGTGGATGGGCATGGATGGGTGGTGGTCTGCATAACTGAGTGAAATACCATTTGAAAGTTCTTTGGGAGAACTTCAAAGATCCTGAATCAAATCCCAGGACCAAACGAGATAACAAATGTAAAGAACTTTTTAAAACTTTAAGGTATTATAAAAACCTTTACTATCATTATTATTATTATTATTCACCAAAAACTATGACAGCAGGGTTTCAACATGGCAAGCAAGTCATTGCATTAGCTTTTATCAGATATTCCCATACTGTATTCAGCTTTTCTAATGAGCAAAACAATCTTTAAAAGACAGCTTTTCAAAGGAAAATGAACATAGGTATAAAATGCAGTGAGAATAAATATAAAATGAAATTCATAGGATCATGGCTTTAGAGTTGGAAAGAACCTTAAGGGCCTCATCCAACCCCCTCATTTTACAGATGAGAAAATGGACCCAGGGAGGTTTAAGTGCCCAAGGACACTCAGGTAGGTAGAGGCAGAGACAGGATTCAAACCCAAATTCTTTAGCTCAATTACTTTTTCCACTGGACCATAGACTAGATTTTCTTTCCAGCTCTAAATCCGGGTTTAACTATGATTCATTTTACAAATGAGGAATGTCAAATTTTTATTTGTTGTTGTTAGATTATCTTCATTTCCAACTATCTCTCTCTCTCTTTTTTTTTTGCACAGGCCAATGAGGGTTAAGTGACTTGCCCAGGGTCACACAGCTAGTGTCAAGTGTCTGAGGCAGGATTTGAACATAGGTTCTCCTGAATCCAGGGCTGGTTCTTTATCCACTGCACCACCTAGCTGCCCATTCCAACTATATTTCTCTCATACCCAGTAAACCATGCCTTGTAATGGTGTCTGACGATATATACAATATTCTGTGCCCTTAGTTCCCTAACTCTTTGATGAAGGGAGAGAGGTTAGGCAGGCCAACAAAACTTTAACTGCTGCAATGTTTTCTACAATTTCTAGGGTGTTGTTGTATACTCCTATAAATAGTGCATATAAGAATTCGCTTCTGAGAATTCTGTGAATACAGGTTATCCTTTATCACTGTTGTTGCTGTTGTTGAGTTGTGTCCAACTCTTTGTGACCCCATTCTGGGTTTTCTTGGCAAAGATACTGAAGTGGTTTGTCATTTCCTTCTCCAACTCATTTTACAGATGGGGAAACTGAGGCAAATAGGGTTAAGTGATTTGCCCTGGGTCTCACATTTGAACTCAGTAAGATGAGTCTTCCTGATTCCAGTTCCAGTCTTCTATCCACTGTGCCTCCTTTCCCACTAAGGAATGGAAACGAACTGATATGGTTTGATATAAAATATAGCTTCTGGGCTTACTCTTCTAGCCCTCATTTCACTAGCAGATTGGGTCCCCAAAGGGCAGTTGGCTACTTCTCTTTTCAGGGTTCTGGGGTAACCCTGAGGGATTTTGAGATGGTTTCTCTAATACTATAACTTATCAGTTAATATTCATTAGTCACCCAGACTAATGAATGAGTATTTACTAAAGTAGTATATTAGGAACAGGTGGTATAAAACATTTCCCCAAACTGGAGGAATGGGGGAGTGGGATTGGGTTCAGTCTCCCATCATTATAAACAGAGAAAAGTGGGCTCAAACTTAGAAAGAACAAGTATCAAAGGAATAACAAATGTCTCTCCCCTTTTTCCCTTTCTCATGAAATTCACTTTATGTATGGTGTAGCTTTTTACTGGCTCATTTTTGAGTACTGAGGTTGATTTTCTTCAATGTGTCTAGCTCCCAGTGTAGACATTTCTATCAGTCACTATTTCTCTGGGATGCCCATGAAAAGTCCAAAATGTTTTTACCTTTTGAAGTTCACAAGCCTATCCTCTGATCATTTGGGAGTGAACAGTCATAGACCTTTTCCTTACTTTAAATATATTCCCTGACTGGGTCCTGGCTGAAACTGTTCTACCTTCTGGCTGGCTTACTAGAATTGGGCACTACAACACACAATTCTCAACTGGCTTGCTGTTTTTATTCAAGTTTTGAAGGTCATGATTGACTCTGCAACAATTCTTTCCTGACAAGTGTCATTTCATTTACTCTAATCCAAGAAGCATTTTTACCAAATTTATTAAGAATCTCTAAAAATGGAGATTGTAGATAATATCTTGCTTCCTTTTTTTGTTGTTGTTGTTCAGCCATTCAGTTATGTCTGATTCTTCATGACCTCATGGACATAGTGTCCATAGGGTTTTCTTGGCAAAATATTAGCATGGTTTCTATTTTCTTCTTCTTCTTTTGTGGGGCAGTGAGGGTTAAATGACTTACCCAGGGTCACACAGCTAGTAAGTGTCAAGTGTCTGAGGCTGGATTTGAACTCAGGTCCTCCTGAATCCAGAGCTGGTCCTTTATCCACTGTGCCACCTAGCTGCTCCCCTCTATTTTCTTCTTTAGTGGATTAAGGCAAACAGAGGTTGAGTGCTTGTCCAGGGTCACACAGCTAGTAAGTGTCTGAGGCCACATTTGAACTCAGGTCTTCCTGAATCCAGGCCCAGTAGCTGCCCATCTTGCTTCCCATCAATCACCATCCAACAACTACCAAAAAGGAAGGGGGGCATCTTTAACATTAATCAGATATGGTACTTTTCCTGTATGTAGCAAGGTCTTGGAGAGTTGACTAACTTCACTTATATCTTAAATGGGGTGGTCACCCCTTAGCCTGCTATTTGACCTGTTACCATGCTTAGTTTTGTCATTCTGAGTTCTAGGATAATCCAGGGGCATGTTTACATATTTCTTTATTAGTTACTATACTTGTAACATTTCTCTCATTAATTAACCAGATTGTTTAGAGTTCCCACCCCAGTGTACTAAACACTATTTATTAAATTAATTGAAGAAACTCTTCCCCCACTAGCAGTAACCTCAGCAGCTTCCATGGGTTTAATTTTCATGTCTCTGCAGATAACTCACAGATATATTTTCAGCCTCAGTCTCTCCCCTGAGATTCAGTCAAATATCACCAATTGCCTAATGGGCATTTCAATCAGATGCCCCAGGGGCTTCTTAAATTCAACATATATATCTAAAACAGAACTCAACATCTTTCTCCGACCCCCCCCCCAAATCTTCCTCTCTTCCAAATTTCCCTCTCTCTGTCAAAGGCATTATCATTGTTCTGGGCTCCCAGTCTTGTAACTTGGGCATTATCCTTAACTCCCCACACTCCCTCATGCTACTGTAGCATTTAAGATTACATGGGGTTGCCCTATTTCTGTCCCAAATTTTAGGGAAACATAACTGCGGTTTCTAATATATAGCTATTTAGAAATTAGAGGCTACTGCACCAGTTTGGGGCATTAAGCATTTATTAAAGCATATTAAATATTAGTAAAGAGATAGCACATTGCTCAGAACGATCAGAAGGCCTACTTAGGAAAGAGGGAAGAGAGCATAATCTTCATCCTGCCTCCTTGAACATTCCAAAACCAAGAGAGAGATCAAGGAGTGTAAGCTTGCTGAGGTCAGGAGGAGAGTCAGCCTTTCCACACTGATCAAAGCTAATTGGCTAGCATCCTTCAAATCTATTGGTTTACTGGATTTGAGGGTAGTTTGGTGCAGTATGTGCTGATGTCAGAGAGGGGAGAAGCTTTCAGGTAGATGTGGTTTTGAGTGAGGTAACTTCTTGTAGGGAGTCAGCAAGATCATTCTACATTTCCCTTGAAATTCTCCTGACTCTTGGCTGACCTTAAGAAAGGTCAGCCAGGCTCCCTGGGTCTCATAGAACCCCATTATTTTCTCACGCCACACAACCAACCAGTTGCTGTTTCAACCTTCACAGCATGTCTTGTTACCACCCTAGTTCAGGGCTTCATCACTTCTCACAAATATTACTATTAACAGCTTCCTAATTCATCTCCTTCCTCAAGTCTCTTACCAGTCCAGTTCATCCTACACACTACTGGCAAAGTACGTTTCCTTAAGCACAGATCTGTGGCACTCCCACTCAGTCAACTGCAGTGGCTCTCTATCACATATAAGATCCATATAATCTCCCCTGTTTAGCTCTTAAAACTCTTTACAACTTGACCCTAATCTATCTTTCCAGCCTCAATGGACTTTACTCCCCTCCCATGCTTTGTGATCCAATCACATTGGCCTTCTTTTTTGGTCATCACACTTGCCCCTTCACCTCCGTTCTCCCTGCCTTTGTACTGGCTGTTTCACATGCAAAATGCTCCCACCTCATTCTTCCTTAGGAAGTCCCTCTCTTCTTCTGAGATGCAGCTCCAACACTTATTTCAAATTATTTGAACACTCTTTCACAAGTTAGATGATTAGAGAATCAGGAAAGAAACTGAGATAATCAATAGTTTAAGTGAAGAGCTGGTTACAAAATCCACAAAACTCATTGGCATTTCTATAATGATAATAACAAAAGTCAGTAGAAATAAAGGAAAGGGAAAACGCAGTCTAAAGACCTTAAAAATCCACAAACTATCTGGGAATCAATCTACTAACATATACTCAAGACTTAGGTAAATACAATTACAAAACATACTTTAAAGTAGGGAGAGAGAAATGCATTGGTAAAGGGAATTTCTTCACCAGCATGTTCCTGAGTTTAAATCTGGCCTCAAACATTTACTAGCTTCCTAGTGACCCATGGCAAGTCATTTAACCCTGTTTGCCTCAGTTTCCTCATCTGTAAAATGAGCTAGAGAAGGAAATGGCAAATCACTCCAGTATCTTTGCCAAGAAAACTCCAAATGGGATCAGGAAGAGTAGAATATGACTGAAAATGACTAAACAACAACATTCCTTCCCTATGGGTGAACTGTGCTAGTATAATGAAAATCATAAACCAGAGTTAATTTATAGATTTAACGCTATGCCAATCAAACTATCAAGGGCTATATAGGCTAGACAAAATAACAACTAATTCATTTGGAACGACTAAAGGCCTAGAATACTGAGGGAAAGAACAACAACAAAAAAGAGGCAGGAATGAAGTGGGAATTATACTTTCACACATAAAATTATATTCTAGTGTAGTACTTATTAAGATTATTTCATACTTATTAACAAAATGCAGAAGTACTTCAATGAAGCAAACTAGTTAAGTAAGAATAAAAAACAACTGAAACTCAATAATTTACTGTTCAATAAACTAAAAAAACATAAACTACTTGTGGAAAGAACTCTCTATTTGACAAGACCTGATGGGAAAATTGCAAAGCAATTTGGGAGAAAACAGGGTTTGGCCAATATCATATCCAATACATCACAATGAACTAAAAATGGTTATATAAAATGACTATCAAAATCACACTACAGTAAAAGGCACCTTTCACAGCTATGGCTGGTGGGAGAATTCCTAACCAAAGAGATGGAGGAGATCATTTCTATTATGTAAAATGGAAAAATGTTTGCATGAACAAAAATCAATGGACCTAGGATAAGAACATAAACTATTGCTTAGGAAAATATCTTTGCATCAAGTTTCTCTGATAACAGCAAAAACATTTTTTCTTTCTCTCATTCAATGAAAATTGCAGTAGGATGTGGGGTAACCGAATAACTTAGTTTGTCCCTACATATATTGGTATAAGGGCTGAGTGTGGACAATGAATTCGGGGTAGAATTAAATAGGAAGAGGGGTTGGTTAAATTGCATCTGAAAAGTAACACAAAGTATCCATTGATCCCAAGCTGCTTCCTATGACCAATTCATCTTTTTTTTTTTTTAGGGCAATGAGGGTTAAGTGACTTGCCCAGGGTCACACAGTTAGTAAGTGTCAAGTGTCTGAGGCCAGATTTGAATTCAGGTCCTACTGAATCCAGGGCCAGTGCTTTATCCACTGTCCCACCTAGCTGCCCCCCAATTCATCTTTTTAACACTAATATTCTCTTGGTAATATTAAAGGACTGAAAATCATGGGACACCATCAATTTAGGGAATCAAATTTGCAAATGACTCAAAGGACAATAGAAAGACTAATATGATAGGTCAGGGGAAGAAGAGATACATCATGGTAGCTGCTGAGTCTATGCTAAGAGAAACTGAAGCAGCTATTTTTTGACTTGAGATTCATAATACAAAATTATAATCTCTTTCTAAGGCATGTATCCAAGATGTGATGGAAAAACTATAAGGAACCTGGAAAGCATTGTTAAGGATTATTAAGTCTTGGATAAACAAAACAAAAAAACTCTAAAGACCTTAGGGACACCAGTAGTGTTTCCATTGGTACTGATAATTAACGTTAAGGAATTCAAAAGAGAAAAATGGATTTGTAAAGTTGAATAGTGGGCCAAGAAGATGATTTTTGAGAATGTGATTTTTATTTATAGACTACAGCTTTACCTGGAAGTTTGAGAGGTGGTAATTTGGGAAATGGATAGTATGAAGTCTGACTGCTTGATTCAACTCTTTGTTATTTACCTTGCATTAAATTTTTAGAAAATAAATTTTATTGATACCTCTTGTTTTTTACACCGTTATCACTAGAATCTCTGCTTTCCCTGTCCCAGAGAGCTATTCCATAAGACAAATGATATTTTTAAAGCAGAGCAAGAGAAATAGAGGGTGTGAGGAGGAGGGGGAGGGAGGGACAGAGAGAGGGAGAGAAAGATGAGAAGAGGGAGAAAAATAAGCAAACCCAATCAATACATAGAAAATGTCTGAAAAATAAGTGAATATACTATACCTATAGAACTCCCAACTTTGCAGAGTAGTGGAGTATGGAGTGAGTTCTTCAGGGCCATGCTTGCTCTTTGTATAAGTTCTGAAAAGTTGGTATACAATGCCAATAACCTGGGAAACACATTTTGGACATGAAATGTGGATGTTTTTCTTTGTAATTTCTTTTACAATGAATCCTTCTGAAGCTATAATCTCTGGAATTCCACCAGGGTCAATGCACCAGCCAATCAATCTGCCACATAAAGTGGTGATAGCACAACAAGGCTTCTCTTTCATCCTTCTTTCAAGCCTAAATTCAGTCCTGTTGAATCCTCACAGGAACTGCTATCTTATCGCTGCTCCTTTCCCTTCCCTTTCTCTCATTAAGGGAAGTGAAATCTGATGGGCCAAATGTAGAAATTAGGTGGGGGTGGGGGGTTGATAAATGAGAAGGCAGGATGGAGGGAAGAAGAAATTGAGTACTATGGACCCAGGCATAGCTTACAAAAGGCCAGCTTAGGAGGCCTGATGCTATATAACCATTTTTCTACCACTGTTTTATCACTGAAGCTAATAGAAATAGTACTGATTTGTAATTTTTATATTTTTTCTTTCTCTATAAAATGGACAAGAAGAGAAACATAACTAGATAGTATAGAAAATATATAATTAGCCCTGAATAATTTAAAAAAGATGATACTGAGGGAAAGCATCATTCTCTCAGCCAACACTGGTTGTTGTGGTGGTGGTGGTTTAAATTAATTAATTAATTATTTTTGCGGAGGCAATATGGGTTAAGTGACTTGCCCAGGGTCACACAGCTAGTAAGTGTCTGAGGTCACATTTGAACTTAGGTCCTCCCAACTTTAAGGACCAGGGCTCTATCCACTGAACTACCTATCTGTCCCTCAAAAGACATTATTAGTAAGCTGGAGAGTATCCAGTTGTATGCAGCATGTTGGCAGAGGATTAGTTGAAGGAACTGGCTGTATTTAGTCTGTAGAAGAGAAGGTAAGGGGAAAATGGTAGCTGCCTTTAAGTGTTTGAATGGCTATCATGTGCAGTAAGGCCCCAGATAACAAAACTAGGAGCGAGGGGTAGAAGTGACAAAATGGCAAATTAGACTTATTTTCATGGACAATGTCCTAACAATTAAAGCTGTCTAAGAGTGTAATAGGGGGCAGCTAGGTGACACAGTGGATAGAGCACCGACCCTGGAGTCAGGAGGACCTGAGTTCAAATCCGACTTCAGACACTTAACACTTACTAGCTGTGTGACCCTGGGCAAGTCACTTAACCCCAATTACCTCATTAAAAAAAAAGAGTGTAATAGGCTGCCTTGAGAAGTGGTGGGTGTCCTATTCTTTGGAGGACTTCCCTAGAGATGCTGGATGGCCACTAGTATGATATGTTAATTGTGGGACTTCCTTTCATGGCCACTAGATTGGCCCTTTCAACTCTCAAATGCTTTGATATTAATTATAGGTAGGGAAAATCAGGTCTGAAAAAACTAAACTAATTCCAGGCTCTTACCACTAAATGTCCTTTTCTGCTATTTGTCTTTTGGCCTCTACCACAAGGGACACTGATCTAGAGGACATGGGAAAAAGGAATCTTAGGGTCCTCCCTTCTAAGACTACATTACAAATAATTGGTGATCTGTATTGGTAGAGAAAGCTTCTTTACCATCAGGTCCTGATGCTGATGAAATCACAGATCCAGGCAAAAACAAACAAACAAACAAACAAACGAAAAACCCCAACAACATTAAAAATACACATTTTTTGGCATCCCAAATGTCTTAGTGCAGTTTTAAGCTTTAATAACTTGAGAAGTATAAATGCTCCAAACTTTAAAAAGATATCACTTGAAAGTTTATTTAAGCTTCTCCTACTTATTTAGTTTTGTGAATTTTGAATTTTAAAAAAATTAACCTTAACAAGATGATGGACCCTGTCACCATGCATTATGCATGTAACAGTTTCTCAATGAGCACTTTCTCAGACAAGTAAATCCTTAGAGGAGATGCTTTTGGCCACCATGGTCATCTGATCTATTTCCATTAGATTTTTTATTGTGGGGTCACAACAAAATTGTCATGTATTCATCAAAATTCCATTCCTTGGATGATCTTAGGTCAGGACAAAAAATGCAATTCTTTCTGTTACTGAGCAGCAGCTGGTGAAAGGTTTTATAAAATGCAAAAATCAACCTATAAAAACACATACAGTTGTTAGGTTGAATTTAAATAAGAAACATCTATATTTAAAAAATTTTAAATCATTACCCTTTCAAATGTTGTTTTTTGTAAGTTTGTGGCACTTGTTCTTGTAAAATTATTAAAGCTTAAAACAGCACTAAGGCTTTTGGGACAGTCCATTAGGTATAGGGATAGGGGTATAGGGATATGGGATATAGGGATAGGGAGATAAAGATAGGGATGTATGTATTCCATACGTTCTCTTGATTGATTAATTTTGATTGATTACTCTGGAACCAGAGGAAAATTCACTGGGCTGTCTCTTGGTCTGCTTAAGATCTCCTAGCAAAGCTATTTTTATAGCTTGCTCTTATTTTTCCCCCAAAGTAAACTGAAATAGCCTTAAAGTTTGAGAACTTTACATAAAACATTTGTCTACTTGAGTCATTTTCTTTTCTTTCTTTTTTTTTTTTTGTGTGTTAGGCAATTGGGGTTAAGTGACTTGCCCAGGGTCACACAGCTAATAAGTGTCAAGGGTCTGAGGCTGGATTTGAACTCAGGTACTCCTGAATCCAGGGCTGGTGCTCTATCCATTGCACCACCTAACTGCCCTGAGTCATTTTCTTTATTACAGAAAAGTCTATGGCCTGATATTAGAGCCATATCACTGACAATTCTGATACAAGCAAACCAGTGCTGGGCTTCCTTCTTGGCTGGTGTACTCAGTAAGAAAAATGAACACAGTGGAATCACATTTTGGGGGAGGGGAATGAGGAGGGGCAAGGAGATCATGGAGGAGTGCATTCTAAAGTCAGCATTTCTGGCAAAAATTATGTTTAGTCAAGATTACTCTGAAAAATCTTTAAAATCTCCAATAAAATATAGTACAATACTTAGAAAGAGACTAAGGTCTTGAAGATGAATGTTTCAAGAAAGCAGCCTGAGTTAGGATGGTTGCTATAGAAACAATTGAATGTAAATTTTATTTTTCACAATGCCAAGGTATGCTATTGATTAGGAGAGAAGCTGTATCTGGAATTATACTCAAACAGATGAAAACAAAAATAGGTAAAGACTTAGCTGGCAGGAAAACTGATGATTTAGGGGGAAAATATTCTTAAAATTGCTTCAAACATAATTATGATTGCTGTAGATTAGAAGGTGATGATCAATCAATCCATAATCATGCATTAAGAACCTACTACTCTATACCAAGCACTGTGCTAGTGCTGAGGCTATAAACACAAAAATGAACGTGTCTCTGCTACATTCGATTCGTATCTTCACATAACTGTTTCTGGTTCTTGCTTCATTATCAACCTTTTCTTCATAGATTACAGAGCTGGAAAGTACTTCATAAGCTATCTAGTCAAACCTCTTCATTTTACAAGTGAGGAAACCAAGGCTGAAGGATGTGAAATGATTTGCCCAATGATAGGAAGATAGTAAATGTTATATGGGGGAGTGGGGTGGTAGAAATCTGTGCCCAGACCCTTTGAGACATGCTAAAGAATAAATAGTGATTTAACTAGGAAGAGGGAAGGCATTCCTTGGTAGAGGAAGCAAATAAAGACTAGCGTAATGGAAGGAAAGCTGAGGACATGTGCAGAAAATGCTCAGTGGACCATTTCAGCTGTAGTGATTTATTTGTTTAACGACAAATAAAGCCAGAAGGTTAGTTTAAGGCCATATTCCAGAGGACAATGAATGGCAGGCTAAGGAAAACATATATTAAGGAACTCTTATGTCCAAAGCACTCTACTGGGATCAGTAGAAGATATAAAGAAATATAGTGCATGATCCCTGCCCTTACAGAGTTTACAATCTAGTTAAAGTGGTAGGGGTAATGATGGTGGTGGAGCAGTGAGGTAGTGCACTGGATAGAGTACTGGACCTGCAGTCAGAAAGACCTGGATTCTGACACCAATGGTGTGACCCTAAGCAAGTCACTTAACCCTGTTTGCCTCAGTTTCTTCCCCTGTAAAATGAGTCGAAGAAGGAAATGGCAACTCACTCCAGTATCTTTGCCAAGAAAATCCCAAATGGGGTCATAAAGAGTTGCATACAACTGAAAAGACGGAACAATAACAACAATGGTGGTGGAGAGGGAGTAAGATTTCATTTGTCTCTAAGTGTTAATATCACAGTATTGATCTCCTTTTACATGTCAGTATTAATACATATTTTTTCTCCTCAAAGCTACAATATTTTTAGGCTTCAACCCTTATATTTCTGTTTCATTGAGCAAGTTGATACATCGAAAGAAAGGAAGCTAGAGATGAAAGTAGTACCTTTAAAAACATATTTTAATATGTCTCCATTTCCATTTTCTTATACCTTTTTTCTCTGCTTTTTCTCACTTACTTTTGATGTCCCCTTCTTCCATCCCCCATGGCAAAGACTATGAGGATTTCATGGAGAGTGGTGAGCATAAGTAATGTTGTGGAGAAGGGTGTTTAAAAGAATCTTTGCAACCAACAGATAAATGAATGATGTGGTATTAAATCCTCTGGGTGATTTTTATACATTACATGAAAAAAAGAAAAAGGAAAGAAAAAAAGAAAATATATTGCTTAAGACTAAAAGCAAGAGAATATTTTAGGTCATAAAACCATAATATTTTGGTGTTGGCGGATCATCTAGTCCAATAACTTTGTTTTGCAGATGAGGGAATAACCTGAACTCCCGGATGTTTATGGAGGAGAAGTAAAAGCATCATTTTTTTTTTTAAAGGAGAGTGCCTGGGAATTGTACATGTGCTTATTGGAGTACTTAGAGTACCCATTCTTACATACAAGCTAAGTCAGGTTTGAGGCACTCTGTGGGTCAGGATCTATTTAAAACAAAAGCTCACAAGCCCCCACCAACATATTTACTTATAGGTCTCATCCAAAGGCCAAATTCTGTCAGAACAAAAGACATTTAATCAAATAGCATAGCAAATATAATCATAAGAAAAATTCCTCCTCAAGGATTCACTTCTTCTCAGGTTCAGGGGAGGGGCAAAAAGGATGAACGTGTGGGGAATACATGTATCAAAGGAACATATATGAAGAGACATATCCCAATTATCTTTAGAGCACAAACAGAGGGCAATCATGGAGGGAACAGGTATATGGAGGGCACACAAGATTAGGAAAAGGAAGGAAAAGGGCAAAGGCATTTATGAAGCCAGGCACTGTGCTAAGTGCTTTACAAATATTATCTCATTTGATTTTCACAACAACCCTGTGAGGTAAGTGCTGTTATTATTCCCATTTTATAATTGAGGAAACTGAGGCAAACTGGGGTTGACTTACCCAGGGTGACATGGCTAATAAGTGTCTGAGACTATATTTGAACTCAGGTCTTCCAGACTCCACACCCAGCATTCTATCCATTGCACCACCCTTAGTCAAGTCAAGTCAATTCCAACACTGTGATGTTGTCACACTACTCTCTACTGAGCATCTTCTATTGGCTCTTTGCTGGATGTGAAACCTTTGCTTTCTTATGATTTTTTTTTGGGGGGGGGCTGGCATTGTCTCCATTATGTCATGTCTCTATACTCTTTTTTTTTTTATATTGTGTTATCTTTACTGGGCATCTCATTGCTGAGCTGCTCTCTATCAAAATCTACTGGGTTTCAGATCTTCAAGGCTATCTAATAGCTCTCTGATTTCATCTATTTAGGTATGGTGACAAGCTGACAGCTATTGAATCCATAGACAAGGCTCTGAGCTATCATACCTTGCTAAATGCAGCCACACCAAAAACAAAACAAAACAAAAAAAACCCCCAAACTTGTTGCAGGCTAAGATATTCTTCTGACTGTCTATTTCTGGTGTTGATTACTCCATTATCCCAGAAAACAATCTGAGTTAGGGTTAGAAATACCTTATACCTCCTATTTAACTCCATATGTTAATCCTGTGTTTTTAAAGTCCATCTTGGGGTTGGGGTCCACTTAAAGAAATTAAACAGGAACTATAGAGGCTAAGACAAGCCAGATTTTCTTTGGTATACAAGTTGAGCAAGAACAAAAGTTTTTTAGGGGGAAAAATCATTGCTCTCCAATCTCCTGGCCCTACTAGTTTCTGCCTTTATTATGTATATCTGTCAATAACAGAAGAAAATAATCTATCCCCTGACTTTCTGGCCAGTGTAAAACCTCATCCAACTCAAAACCTTTATGAATAATAAGGTGAGGGGAATAAGTAATAATAATAAGTAAAGGTGAGGGGGAAAGATTGAATCATAGATCACTGTTGTTTTTGTTTCTTCTCTCCCTAACCACACTTTCACCAGCCTTTTCTTTTCAAAAGCAGATGCAAGCTGAAATAGTGCTTTGATTAAGCTTCTAAATTATTACATTGCTATCCTTGGAATTAATTCACCTCTCCTTAGAAAAAGAATATCTAGTTCACCCCAAATGGAAGTTGTAATTCACATTAGCACTATTAAAAAAAAAACAGTGACAGAAGAATTTTTAATTATACCCTCCGACTTTCAAGCAGTCTGGCTTCCTTTACATCCCAATAAAAATCCCATCTTCTACAGGAAGCCCTCTCTAACCCCTTTTAATTCGAGTGCCTTTCCATTGTTAATTATTTCCTATTTGCCCCTATACATAGCTTGTTTGTATATATATATATTTTTTGCTTGTTGTCTCCCTTATTAGACTGTAAGCTCCTTGAGGGTAGTCTTTTTACCTCTTTTGTATCCCCAGTGCTTAGCATAGTGCCGGGCACATGGTAAGCTCTTAATTTTTATTGATGGACTGATCCAGCAGCTGAGGGAACATATTAGATGACCACTGAAACAGTGTGAAGGAGTGGGGGACACAGACCCCCTTTTTCCACTTTGTTGTTTAGGGAAATATTCCTGCTCTGTGTCTAGAAGGCAGAGACCCTATCTCTCAAGGTTTATTTATATACACAATAATACCTTGAACACTCGTATGTGCTAGTGGAGATCTCCTGAACACTAAACTAATACCAATTTCAAAACAAAACAAAAAAAACTTCCTGGAGGAATGGCCTCCGTTTCCTTCTGTTAAGCCACACTTTATTTTGGAGTGTTGCTCGTTCCATGGAATATAGGATATTCTTAGAAGCTACTGAAGGAGAAAATTGCTTTCCTTGTGCTCTTTTTGATAACTTCTAGTTTGTAGCTTTAGGGATTCTTTCCACCATGCCAGCCCCCTGTGACCTAGCATTGCTTTCCTAAAAGCTGGTATTTAGGTTATAGCATAATTGAAAAAGTAAAGACACATTTGCTGCTGGACAGGGAGAGGGAAAAAAAGTTAATCCATTGTGAAAGGCAATATGGTATAATGGATAGGGGACTTGCCTCAGAATCAGTAAGATCTGGGTTCAAGTCCTACCGCTGACCCCATAGATAATACCTCCGTGGTGGGTAAACTCCAGTAGAAAGAGTTTGTGAGCTATCTAGAAGGGGCAGCCCCTCCTCCCAGTTCAGGGTAGGGCCCTTTGATCTTGAGGAAAGGCCCTAAACCAGGCCATGGCCTCTGTCCACCCCCCAACCCCCCTCCCTATCTCTAACTCTCCTCCACCTTATCAGGGCTTGATGTCTTCAAAGAGAAGCTACAGTCAGGGACAAAAATACCTGAAGCCAGAACCCCCTTAGGAAGAACCCAGAGAAATGAAGAGATTTTTTTTCCTAAAAGTCAAAGGGATTAAGTCAGAGGTTGGATTTCAGCCTAAATCCTCTGACTAACCCTAGCAGCATTTCAACTACGACATGAACTCTGTCCTCATTATATCCTATCTACTCTATACAGTTTTAGCCTTAAAAAAAAAGTATAAGAAAAAAGCTGAAGGGTTCTTGGTCAGTTTGATCATATAGCTAACCTTTTCAGAGCTGCCTGGGGCTCTGAAAATCCTTGTTTATATAAACTAGGTTTCCAGTCAAGGCTGGAGGGTTTGTTTTTGTTTTTGTTTTTGTTTCTGTTATTTTTTTTTTAGTGAGGCAATTGGGGTTAAGTGACTTGCCCAGGGTCACACAGCTAGTAAGTGTTAAGTGTCTGAGGCCGGATTTGAACTCAGGTACTCCTGACTCCAGGGCCTGTGCTCTATCTACTGTGCCACCTTGCTGCCCCTTTTTTTTTTTTTTAAGGCTGGAGTTTTTTACACAAGACTCTTCTAATGGGTGGAGAGAATTCTGATGTGTGCCTGCATGAGGAGTAGATATGATGTGAGAGCTTTGGAGAAGAGACACATTTGCCATGCTGTCTTTAAGAAGACACTCGCTTTGGGACAGATTCCATGGAAAAAAGAGAGACTTTCTTGAACACATGTAAGGAAAACTGGATCCTCAACATACTCCTGATTTCCACCTTGCCTCCCTGAAGACTCTGGAGGATTTACCCTTGGGTGGGATTGGGGACTTTCTTTTGGTTGAGCAAGATCATCTCACTTACATCTAAAGCACTCATTCACTCTTTTATATTTTTTTGATATAGGCTAAACTTATAGATCTCTGATTTCGGAATGCTATCTGCTTGAATAGAGGGGTTTCCTTACCATTAACTGTTTGTGATAGCCTTTTGTGTAACCTATGTTCATTAGGAAAGGACCAACCTAGTGTGTGTAAGCTAAGAGTGATCCTCTCTCTTCTTTAAGAGATAATGACCAGAGCAGCTAGGTGGTGCCGTGGATAGAACATCGGCCCTGGATTCAGGAGGACCTGAGTTCAAATCTGACCTCAGACACTTGACATTTACTAGCTGTGTGACCCTGGGCAAGTCACTTAACCCCAATTGCCTCACCAAAAAAAAAAAAGGGGGAGAGAGATAATGACCAGGTGGGTAGTTAGGTGGCACAGTAGATAAAGCACTGGCCCTGGATTCAGGAGGATCTGAGTTCAAATGTGACCTCAGACACTTGACACTTCCTAGCTATGTGACCCTGGGCAAGTCACTTAACCCTCATTGCCCCCCCCCCCAAAGAGATAATGACCTGGAAAATTAGTGGCTTTTTGTCTGAATCAACTGTGCCCCTAGACCAGCAATATTAGAGGAGTAGATAAATACAATTTGAATCCAATGTCCCTTTTCTCAAAAAGAAAAGAGAGTGACCAGCCTCATAATACGTTCTCTTGCTCCACTCAGGGTGAGAATTGCAAGGTTCCTTAGAGGAGAATGGACAAGAATCTAGAGATATCATGCCTTTCTTCAAGCCATATGTCTATATATTTATACGACGCGTGGATGTACACATCTTAAATGGGCAGCACATACCATACGCTTGTTTCCACAAAAAAGCAATATCTGAACATCAAGAGATAATAAGTTAAATTACTTGCTTTCACATGATTTCCTGGTCAGGCACAAAGGGAGGCAAATTTATGCATTTCTCCTTTGTTTTTCTGGTCAATTAAACTTAAGAGAGATTCTCTTAGGCTTACCTAAGAGCCACAGATTCATTTAGAATTGGAAGCAGTCTTAGAATCAATCAGGGCAGCTAGATGGCATAGTGGATAGAGCACCGACCCTAGATTCAGGAGGACCTGAGTTCAAATCTGACCTCAGACACTTAATACTTACTAGCTGTGTGACCCTGGGTAAGTCACTTAACCCCAATTGCTTCACCAAAAAAAGAAAGAAAGAAGAATCAATTAATCAACAAGGATTTATTAAACATATGCCATGTGATTGGTTGGCTGTCCTTCATTCTCAGATAGGACCATCACTATGTTGGAGTTAAGGTGCAGTGTGTCTAATTGTGGCTGATCAGACCAATATGAGCTCAGAAGACTCTACCACAGGTCAGGCACAAATAGTCCATATTCTAGATGATGGACTTCAGAGGCCACCTAGGACAGTCCCTTCATTTTATGGATGGGAAAACAGATTCAGATGAGTTATGTGGGTTATACAAGGTCACATAGTTAGTCATTTGTAAACCCAGGTCCTCTGACTCTGAATCTTGCTTTCTCTATCACTGCATCATACTCCCATTTCTCCTGTGGTCTTTGACGTGACTCCCTATTTTGCATGAGACCATTTTCCTGCTGCTCCTCAAACCCATGGCATCAGCAAATGCAGCCATGCATGTTAAACACTCTGCAAAAACTTAGAGAGCTATAAATATATACTTTCTATTCCCACTACTGTTAGAATTATTGTAAGGAATAACATGGGAAGGCAACCTGGCATAGTACCTGATGACCTGATGCTGCACTCAACAAGGCTTGGGTCCAGGTCTTTCCTGCCTTTGGCATGCACTGCTTGTGTGACTCAGAGTGAGTTACTTAACTTCCGAGGGTCCCAAATAACTCACTGAGCCAGGCGTTATTAACCTTTTCGGACCCCTTTGGGAATTCTGGTGATACCCATGGGCCCCTACTCAGAATACTGCTTTATGAAATAATAACATTCACTAACATTTATATAGTAGCTACTTTGCACCAGGTACTGTGCTAAGTATTTTATAAGCATTTTCTCACTTGATCCTCACAACAACCCTAGGAGGAAGGAAGGAAAGAAACATCTATTCAGCTCTCATTACATTCAGGCATTGTGCTAAGTGCTTTACACATTATCTCATTTGATTCTCACAACCCTGGGAGGTAGATACTATTATTATCCCCATTTCATGTTTGAGGAAAATGAGTCAGATGAAGGTTAAGTGACTTCCCAAGGTCACACAGCTAATAGTTGTCTGAGGTGACTTCTGGTCTTCCCGACTCCCTGCCCAGCACTCTGTTCACTATGCCACATAGCTGTCTTCATAGTACATGGGATTGCTAAGGAAACCAATTATGTTGAAATTCAGTTACCAAAATATTAAAAAGCAAACCAGGTCATAGATCATAAGTCATTGATTTGCTATCTCAGTACGAGGAGGTCCTTATCAGGAGCTTCCCTACACTAGGAGGTCCAGGTCTGATTAAAACAAAACAAAACAGGGGCCGCTAGGTGGCGCAGTGGATAGAGCACCGGCCCTGGAGTCAGGAGGACCTGAGTTCAAATCCAGCCTCAGACACTTAACACTTACTAGCCGTGTGACCCTGGGCAAGTCACTTAACCCCAATTGCCTCATTAAAAAACAAACAAAAAAAACCAAAACAAAACAAAACAAAAAAACCCGAAACATCTCCTGGGACCATAGCCCAAGTTACCAGTGCCAGGTGGAGGGCATATGCAGAGTTTAGAGCATTTCTGTAGGACTGAGCTCACCTATGGAAGCTTAGACTTTAGAAATCAATAGACTCACTCACCAAAGGCTTTGTCTTTTTTTTCACAGGAGCCATCTTTTCCTCCCTTCTTCCCATTCCAGGCTCCATTTCCCTCCTATCAGTCCAATGTAACAAACATTTATTAAGCACCAACTTAGAGCAAGGCAAAGTGCGCTGTCCTGTGTATACCAAGATTACAAATATACAAAAAGTCTTGCCCTCAGAGAGCTTATATTCTATTGAGGGAAATACCTCTGATATCAATCAATAAATCAATAAGCATTTATGAAGAGGCTATTCTAGACCAGGTACTGTGCTAAGCACTGGGGATAATCCACTTTGCCCTGTTTGGGTTTCCTACCTGTCATCTATCTCCAATTTGCCATATTTTCCACAGTGTCCAATATAATTGTCACCAAAGAGGGGGCAGCTAGGTGGCGCAGTGGATAAAGCACTGGTCCTGAATTCAGGAGGACCTGAGTTCAAATCCGGACTCAGACACTTGACACTTACTAGCTGTGGGACCCTGGGCAAGTCACTTAACCCTCATTGCCCTGCCCCCCCCCCAAAAAAAGCTCACCAAACAGGTTGCCATTATTATTTCTGTACTCAAGAGCCCAGTTCACTGTATTTGTCCATATCAATTATACATTTTTCAACATAATTTTTGTTGAATTGTGCATATTTGTGGTGCTGAAGCCTAAAAAGCATCCTTGACTAGCCTTTTGCTTGACTCAGTCTCAGGTGCCTGAGTTTTAGCACCTCCTTTTTGTGTTGCACCCCTATCATTCTTTCTTTCTTTTTTTGGATGGGCAATGAGGGTTAAGTGACTTGCCCAGGGTCACACAGCTATTAAGTGTCAAGTGTCTGAGGCCGGATTGAACTCAGGTCCTCCTGACTCCAGGGCTGATGCTTTATCCACTGAGCCACCTAGCTGCCCTCTTATCATTATTTCTTAAATCCCTTCAGACTTCTCTTCCTGGGCCCCCTTCTCATCTCCTGAGCCTCACCTTTGCTCTCTCCTGGCTTCCTTTTTCCTCTGCCCTCAGTACCAAGTGTTGCCCTCTCCTTCAGTGCCCAAACCCCCCAATCACCTCTCATTTACCCTTTTCCCCTAATCCAATCAAAATTACCCTTTCCCCTAGCACTTCCTACCTAAGCTTTAAATGTGAAGGACTTTCAGCCAGTCTAATCATGTTTCCTCATTAGCCCAAATCAGCAGAATTTAAGTAATGGGACTTGCTTTAAACCATACCATACTACCAGGACTATATGGAATAAATAGGACTTAGAGCTATAAGGCACCTTAGAGTTCATTACCTCTAGTCCCTTCTTTTACAAATTATGAACCTAAGGTTCAAACAATTTAAATGATTTGCCCAAAGTCAAGTAGTAGCAAGAGGAGACAGGATTAAAATTCAGGCCCTTTGGTTCCTTACCCACCCCCTCTTTCCACTCTGCTAAGCAGTCTCTCTATGTAGTTTAGTACTCTTGTGTAAGGGCTGTTTGTTTGTTTGTTTTCCATGCAATGGGGGTTAAGTGACTTGCCCAGGGTCACATAGCTAGTAAGTGTCAAGTGTCTGAGGCCGAATTTGAACTCAGGTCCTCCAGAATCCAGGGCCAGTGCTTTATTCATGGCGCCACCAGCTGCCCATAAGGGCTATTTGTTAAGAAGAGGGAGGGAAAAGGATAGTTTGTGCCATCCATCCCTACTTCCCCACTGGACAGAGAAGCTGGTCACTTCTTTTTCTCCCATTTTTTTTCTCATCTAAAGCCTGAAGTTCTTGGTCTTTCCTAATTTGACTTTCTATCTGCAAGGATAGAGGACACTCTTCTCTTCAGAGGGGTAGCAGCTGCCCCAAGCCAAGCCAAATGTTTCTCAGGAACCTAGTGTCATCTCTGTCCTGCTTCTCCAAATTGAGGAGCAGGTATAACTGTCAGTCAGGGCCTCCTCATTACCTGAGCCCTTGTTGCCTCTCACTACCCTGATCTCTTATCTTATGAAACTAGAGGTCTTTTTTCTTCCTTTTTTTTAATTTTTAATTTTTTCCAGCAACAAACATTTATTTTATTTTCCAGTTACATGTAAGGGTACTTTTCAACATTCATTTTCATAAGATTTAGAGTTCCAAATTTTTCTCCCTCCCTCCCTCCCTTTCCTCTCCCCTCCACAAGATTGCAACCAGGTTATATATGTACAATCCACAAGTGTTCTTTTTATCAGTCCTTTCTATGGGGGTGCATAGTAAGCTTCCTCATTAGTTCCTTGGGATTGTCTTGGATCATTGCATTGCTGAGAGTAGTTAAGTCATTCACAATTGCTCATTGAACAATACTGCTGTCACTATGCACAATGTCCTCTCAGCTCTGCTCACTTCACTATACATCAGTGTTCATTAGTCTTTCAAGGTTTTTCGGGGATCATCCTGTTTGTCATTTCCTATAGCACAAGACCATTCCACTATGTAAGGATTGGAATGACGCCACCTGCTGGAGACTTACTGTAGAAGAGTTCCACCCATGAAGCAAAGGTCTTTGAGGGCAAGACCAGGAGTCTTTTCTTTGGCGTCAGGAAGTGACGTGGGCTAGTGGGAGAAGGAAGGAAGAGACTGGCGCTCAGTCTCACACTCTTTCCTGGGGACTCTGGCAGAGAAGGGAGCTAAAAATGTGCTCTCCCTTTAATAGATAGGAATCTAGGCCTTTCTCTCTCTCTTTATCAAATTCTTATTCTCCTTAATAAACGCTTAAAAGTCTAACTCTTGCTGAAGCTTATAATTTATTGGCGACCACTCATTAGATATTTTAGACAGACTAGCTAGAATTTTAGCCCTTAACAACTACAATCATATAGCACAGCTATTTTCCATCATTCCTCAATTGATGAACATTCCCTTGATTCTCAATTCTTAGCCTCCACCAAGAGTTGCTATAAATATTTTTTGTACAATTTTTCCCTGTGATGAAATAATGAGATTTAGCAGATACTCAAAGACCCACTTGGAGATTAATCTAGACTGATTGAATCAAGTGAGAGTGATTAACTGCTGATTAGCCTACTTCAAGTTAACTGAATTGTAATCACAACTTGAGAACACCTTCAGAAGCAATGGATTTGGATGACACCAACCAATCAGCTTGAAGCAGTGTGTAAGGACCGCCTCTGTTCCAGACCTATAAAAAGCTTCCACAATCAGTTTGCTGGAGAGAGTTCCTGATTGAAGCAGGCTTGTGGCAGAGGACTTGAGGAAGAACCAGACCAGGCTGGAACTCTAGGCTAAAAAGGCTTTTTTCTTAACTTTCTGAATTCCATGGGAATATCTGTATGCTTTAATAAATGTTTAATGCCCAAGGACTGGTGATAAAGCTTCTAATTTAAGGTGACCACATTTTAGATCTTAAACATCACATCCCCCTTTTCTCTTTTTCATGATTACTATTGTTAACTGTTTCCCTTCCATCCTATTCCCTTCCCCATGATATTTATTCTATTTATTCATCTTCTTTCATCCTATCACTCTTCAAAAGGGATTTGCTTCTGTCTGTCCCCTCCCCCACTCTGCCCTTCCTTCTTTTGCCCCTCTCTTTTTATCCCCTTACCCTCCTATTTTCCTGCAGGGTTAGAGAGATTACTCCACCCAATTGAGTGTGTACATTATTCCCTCCTTGAGCCAATTCTAATGAGATTGAGGTCTTTGAGCCAATTCTGATGAGTGTTAGGCTCATTTACTACCCAGATTAAATAGATTACTCCACCCGGTTGGGTGTGTGTGTTAGTCCCTCCTTGAGGCAGCTCTGATGAGTTTAAGGTCTTTGAGCCTTTTCTGATGAGTGTAAAATTCATTTACTGCCCTGCTCCTCTCCCATCTCTTCCCCCACTCCATAAGCCTTTTCCTGTTTCTTTCATGTAGGATTTCACCTCTGCCCTTCCCCCCCGCCCAGTGAATTCCCTTCACCCCTCAATTTAACCCTAAAGATGTCATCACCTAGCTAAGTGACATAGTGGACAAAGCATCACCCCTGGACCCAGGGGGATCCCAACCAAAACCTGGCCTCCGACACAAGACAGTTGCCCACTGTATGACCCCAGGTATGTCCCCCAGCTCCAATTTTTTATGGTTCTCTAGGGTCTTGTATTTGAAAGTCAAATTTGCCTTTCAGTTCAGGTCTTTTCATCACAAATATCTGAAAGTCTTCTTTTTCATTAAGGTCCCATTTTTTTTTCTGCTGAAAGATTATGCTGAGTTTTGCTGGGTAGGTGATTCTTGGTTATAATCCTATTTCCTTTGCCCTTTGGAATATCATATTCCACGCCCTCTAGTCCTTTAATGTAGAAGCTGCTAGATCTTGTGCTATCCTTACTGGGGCTCCACAGTACTTGAATTCTTTCTTTTTGGTAGCTTGCAATATTTTCTCCTTAACCTGAGAGCTCTGGAATTTGGCTATAATATTCCTAGGAGTTTTCCTTTTGGGATCTCTTTCTGGAGGTGATTGGTGGATTCTTTCAATTTCTATTTTAGCTTCTTCTTCTAGAATTTCAGGGCAATTTTCCCTGAGAATATTTTGGAAGATGATGTCTAAGCTCTTTCCTTGATCATGGTTTTTAGGTAGACCAATAATTTTCAAATTATCTCTCCTGGACCTATTTTCTAGGTCAGCAGTTTTTCCCAGAAGATATTTCACATTGCACTCTATTTTTTTATTCATTTGGATTTGCTTTATTGTGTCTTGGTTTCTCATAAAGTCACTGGCTTCCATTTGTTCAATCCTCATTCTTAGGCAATTATTTTCATCAGAGAACTTTTGTACCTCCTTTTCCATTTGGCCAATTTGACTTTTCAAGCTGTTGACTTTTTTCTCATGTCATTCCTGCATCTCCCTCATTTCTCTTTCCATTTTTTCCTTTACCTCTCTAACTTAATCTTCAAAGTCCTTTTTGAGCACCTCTATGGCTTGAGACCAATTCATATTTTTCTTGGAAGCTTTAGATATAGGGGCCCTGATGTTGACATCTTCCTTCTATGGTCCTCACCTTTCTCTGTCTGCTCACCTTGCCTTTCTTCTACTTGACTTTTGTGCTGCTTAAAGTGGGGCACTGTTTCTAGCCTGCAGTATCCCAAGCTTAAGAAGTCCCAGGTGGTATGATTTAAGGAGAATCAGGTTCTTCACTCACCTGGCCTGTTCCCTGGTCCTTAGATGACCCCAGACCAACTTGCTAATCCACCAGCTTTGTGTGTTGTGGTTGTTAGCTCTGATGATCCTGTGCTCCTCCCCAACCTGGGCCACTGCTACTCAAGCCCACCTCCTGGTTCTCAGCAGGGGTGAAAAATACAAGTTCTGCCTCAGCACCAGCATAGACCCCTGTAATCTCCCCCCTGCCAAAGGCTCGGCCCTCTCACCAGACTGTGGGCTTAGTTCCAGATGACACTGGTGCTTCAGCTGATTCAGAGGCTCTGCGGGTCTGCTTCTCTGGTGAGGCCTTCCTGGGACTGGATCTATGTCAGGGTGACTGTGGGGTGGGGCTCCACTCCTGTATCAGCACAGCAGCTCCCTCCTTCTGACCTTCCAAGCCGTTCTTGGTCAGAAGGTGATTTCAGCACATTCTTCTGTGGGTTTTGCTGCTCCTGGCATTTTCCCATGGCGTTATTTGAAACGAGAATTCTTATAAGTGGGAATGAACACAATGTGTAAAGAAACTAGCCTGGTAAGGACAGAGGGGCAGTGTTAGGGAACAAAAAAAGAATCGAGGGTAGTGATTGGAGTGGATGGGGGAAGGAAGACTTGCTTGATCTCACCTTGGATGTCTTCCTGCTCTGGCTAGTTCTCTCTTCTCAGCCACACTAGAAATACTTAGATTGGCTGTGTGAAAGTAATGCTCCTTACAATAACTTACAGCATAGTATAAATTCCTTCAGGGCACGTATTTTTGTAGCCCCAGGCCTTGCACAATACCTTGTTAATGAATGCTTATTGAATGCTTTGGGGAGCTTGGGGGGGGCAAGGGTAAGGAACAAAGAAGGCTGCCTGAGGAGGGCAAAGGGACCCAGATTAAAAAGAGAACAAAGCAGGTCAAATATCCTGGATGATCAGTAGTGGGATCAGGCCCATGATCAGGCTATTGTACTTCCAGTCTGGCCAAAATGGTATGGCTTAGTCTCAAAAAAAAAAAAAATCCACAAAAAACCCCACCTCTATCAAGAATTCCCCCATACTCTGATGAGGCTAGAAGCTGCAACTTTCAGTTTTAGGCCTGGCTCTGACACTGATTGGGTCACTGTGGGCAAGTCATTTAATTTCACTTGGCTTGGCCTCAGGTTCCTCATGCACATCCAACTTTCAAACTCTGATTTCTGTGAATCTTTTTTTTTTTTTTTTAGTGAGGCAATTGGGGTTAAGTGACTTGCCCAGGGTCACACAGCTAGTAAGTGTTAAGTGTCTGAGGCCGGATTTGAACTCAGGTACTCCTGACTCCAGGGCCGGTGCTCTATCTACTGCGCCACCTAGCTGCCCCTCTGTGAATCTTTATTATACTCTTGCCATCTTTCTTACTGGCTGTTTCAATAAAATCTCTCTCTCTCTCTCTTCTCTGTCTCTTTCTGTCCCTCCCTCCCTCCCCCTCCTCTTTCTCTCTCCCTCTTTCCCTCTCCCCTTCTCCCTTTCTCCCCCTCTCTCCATATATATTCTATCATAATATATTATGCATATATTTCAATAAAATCTCTATATACATATTTTAATAATGTACATTATCTATATTATCTATCTGTATTATATCTCTAGTCAACCACTGAACTTCCATGAAGATTCTGTATTTCCTGTGCTGTTTTAAGGTCCTTCACCAAATTCCCTTGGCTTAATAGAACTCATTTTCTTATTTATCTCTCCTTCTCCACAAGCTCTGTTCAGAACGACTCTGATTCTCTTGCTTTGGACTCCTTGCTTCTTTCCCACACTGTTTCTCACTAAACAGGAACGCTCTCTTCTCTATATATCTACCAATGCCAAAGAAGCCTCTTTCCTTCCCTTTTTTATAGAGTTTTTAAAACACAACTTCCTCTATAGAATGTTTTCTGATTAAGCTGAAACAACTCTTCCCGCTTCCAGGGGTCAAAATGCAAAGTGAAAACTGAAACTCATTGACTCACTTTTATTAATCATGTTGAGACTCGTATTTTCCTTGCAGTTATCATTAATAATATGTGAATTCATGAATGATCTGTGATTTCTACAGTTCAGAGAATTCCTTCCATTGAGCAGATCATTACTATAAATGACTTAATCAATAAATATGAGGGAGTTGTCTGAAGTACAAATAGATGACTTGCCTTACCCAGAGTCCCTGGCTAGTAAGGATTGAGGATGTATGATTTGAACTCCTATCTTCTTTATCCTAAACTCAGTACTCTAGTCACTATGGTGTGTGTGTGTGTGTGTGTGTGTGTGTGTGTGTGTGACCTGTCATTCCTCCTTTGCCCAGTCCTCTGGTTGTTTTGCAGATATAAGTCCAGATTGAGAGAATGCTGAGTGTGACCTGCCTAAGAAACTTACTTTAGTTTTATTAGATGTATAAATGGAGAAAAGAACTCTGTGGAAGGAGTCAAGAGAGAAACTCTTGAATGGTGAATTGGAACTGTTGGAACCACAGACAGTGTGGGATCCAACCCCATCATGCTCCTTGACCTCCAGGACTTGCAGTTCTAGAGACTCCTTTGACTAGATCTCTGCTAGATGAGATCATTGTCTCTTTCCTGGTTTGAGTTATGATCTTATCTCATTCTTAGCTAAAGAGCATTAAAAAAAATGATCAGCAAAGACATTTAACAAGATGGCATAGTGAGAACAGCAGCTAAAAATTCACCTCCCAGAAACCTGAGACACACTCTCCCACAAATACAGAATCCAGGGCAAGAGTGGGTTTAAATTTAGAATACAATAGTAGTGAGGTACAGGTATAGGGCACAAATGTGAAAATGATAACAACTACTGGTACTGCAGGACCTGGAAGTCTATTTTTTTTTCTTCATAATAATCATCAGGCAATTTCATTTGGCTCCAGTGCTGGGGTGATTGCTCAGCTATGTTTCCAAGGACTGTTCCTTTAAATAGTTTTCAACTCGAAATTGTCAAGGCTAGTTCTCTCTTTAATCCATAAACGACTCTTTTCTCTGCTGCCAGGGGCCTCGTTCTTCAAAGCTGCTCCCTTCTCTGAGTGACTTCTTATATCTTTGTCTATCTGGAATGAGCATTTCTGATCTCTAAATTGAACCTTGAATGTTCTTGAACCTACACTCAAAGTGTTAGGTGGGATGTTTCTCTCCAGGAAACTTTCTTCTAGACAACATAGTCAATGGGGGTGGGGGTGGGAGAGAGAACTCCCCTCAAACTTCTTTCATAGATATTCTACATAAAGTACTCCTAAGTGTACATTCCTTCACACTCACAAATTGATTGTCTTTTAAGGTTACTGAAAGCATAACATCAGAAAATAAGATTGTGTATTTGGATTCATTCGCAGAAAGCTTTTCATGATCCATAAAGGAATCCTAGCATATATTTATCACAGTTTAATACCTTATCAATATTTTGAGATTATAATCTAGGTTTTCTGGACTGGGAGTTGTTCAAAAATCAATGTCCCTAAACTGCTTTTATTTATTTTTTATTTTTTATTGATCACCAACATTTTCCCTGATGTTCTACCCTCCCTTACACAGCGAGAACCATTTCAAATAATAAGTAATCTTTTTTAAAGAGAAAAAATAAGCAACACCAATTAATACATCAAAAAAGTCTGAAAACATAAGCAAAGTAGCACTTCTGTAAAGGAATGGGGTGAGAGTCTTCTCTGCAGCTATGCTTATTCTTTGTGCTTTTGTAACATTTATTTTTATTGTCTCATAGTTGTTCTTTCTATTTACACCGTTGGTTTTTTTGTTTTTTTGTTTATTTGTTTGTTTGTTTTTGGTGGGGCAATGAGGGTTAAGTAACTTGCCCAGGGTCACACAACTTATAAGTGTCTCAGGCCAGATTTTATTTATTCAATCTGTCACTTTCTTTCATTATAGGGGGTTTGTTTAATCCATTTACTTCTCAAGTTATGATAGTTAAGTTTCTATTTCTTCTATTTGTGGAATTAGGAATTGGAGGAGTTATTCTTCCTCTAGACAGTAATTTTTCTTCTTTCATTCTTTTTTTTTCTGAGTCTACTTAAAGGCGATCCTTCCCCCACATACTCTCTTTTCCCCATCCTCAAACTTTTCCTTTTTTCACCCCTTTCCCTAGTTTTGACATCTTATTTATTAATTCCTTTTTCTTTTTTCCTTTCATTCAGTTCTCTAATTCTTCATCTCTTCCCCCCCCACACACATTTAAGTAAAGTAAAAGCCCTTCTTTTCCTCTTCAAATTCTTGTTTGCTGTAAAAATTTCATTTTTTTGTGCCTTTTCATAAAAGGGTTTCTTTCCTTCGTGCTCTTTACTAATTTACTTCTCTTTCTTTCTGTTCTAAATTTTATGTTTTGAATCATTGTCTTTATGCTTGCTAATTCCTGCTTTAGTCTGTATTTCTCATGGAATTAATCTTTCTGCAGCACCTATTTTGAATCCCCTCTTCTAAACAGTTTTTATGTTAGTTATTGCCTTGTAGAATTTGCCCTATTCTTTCTTTTTTCTTTTCTTCATTCTTAGAAGAATCAATTCCGGCAGTATATAGACAAGATAGAAGTATTGTAGTAGAAATTTAGCTGTGCCCCTGGCTGTGTTGTTCATTATTACCTCCTGTTCTCATGATAATTGTTTTTTCCTATTTGCCATGAAATCTTCTCACTGGAGAAGAAAATATAAGAAATCCTCTCAAATATTTCTGAATATTAGTCATCCCCCAGAAACTCTGATTTCCCTTCTCCTGAGGC